>NC_061509.1:72234998-72319001 GCF_022539505.1 Lolium rigidum
TTATGAAGTTAACTATTGCTATGATAATATTGATGTGATCTATTCCTCCTACATATGCTTTAAGGTGACATTGTGCATGCTATGCTAGTACTTGTTTTAGTCTCGTTGATATATCTTACACTAAAGGTTACTAAAACATGAGCATTATTGTGGAGCTTGTTAACTCCGGCATTGAGGGTTCGTGTAATCCTACGCAATGTGTTCATCATCCAACAAAAGTGTAGAGTATGCATTTATCTATTCTCGTTATGTGATCAATGTTGAGAGTGTCCACTAGTGAAAGTGAAATCCCTAGGCCTTGTTCCTAAATACTGCTGAGTTACTACTGCTTGTTTACTGTTTTACTGTGTTACTACTGCTGCAATATTACCACCATCAACTACACGCCAGCAAGCACTTTTCTGGCACATTTGCTACTGCTCATACTTATTCATACCACCTGTATTTCACTATCTCTTCGCCGAACTAGTGCACCTATTAGGTGTGTTGGGGACACAAGAGACTTCTTGCTTTGTGGTTGCAGGGTTGCATGAGAGGGATATCTTTGACCTCTTCCTCCCCGAGTTCGATAAACCTTGGGTATCCACTTAAGGGAAACTTGCTGCTGTTCTACAAACCTCTCGCTCTTGGAGGCCCAACACTGTCTACAAGAATAGAAGCTCCCGTAGACATCAAGCACTTTTCCGGCGCCGTTGCCGGGGAGGAAAGGTAAAAAGGCACTCATACTACGGTCCCAGGTAAAGTATTTTTCCGGCGCCGTTGTGTGTGTGCTCAAAGCTATTTCCTTTAGATCCTGCAATTGCATCTTGTTGTTTCTTGTTTACACTAGTTTGGCATAATGTACAAGAGTGAGCTTCTTATTCTGTTTCCTCATTTAAAACATGGATTGTTTGATGCGAAAATTAAAAAACCTATGGAATCTTATTTGCATGCTGGTAGTAATATTAGTATGAACGCTTTGAACACCATTGTTGATAATGATATAGAAAGTTCTAAGCTTGGGGAAGTCTGGTTTTCATGATATTTTTAGTCCCCCAAGCATTGAGGAGAAAATTTTCTTTGATGATACTTTGCCTCCTATTTATGATGATTATAATGATAGTGGTCTTTTGGTGCCACCTACTATGGAGAGTAAATTTTGTTGTGATTATACTATGCCTCCTACACTTGATGAGAATAATAATGATAGCTACTTTGTTGAATTTGCTCCCACTACAACTAATAAAATTGACTATGCCTATGTGGAGAGTAATTATTTTATGCATGAGACTCATGATAAGAATGCTTCATGTGATAGTTATATTGTTGAGTTTTCTCATGATACCACTGGATATTATTATGAGAGAGGAAAATATGGTTGTAGAAATTTTCATGTTACTAAAATGCCTCTCTATGTGCTGAAATTTTTGAAGCTACACTTGTTTTATCTTCCTATGCTTGTTACTTTGCTCTTCATGAACTTGTTTATTTACAAGATTCCTATGCATAGGAAGCATGTTAGACTTAAATGTGTTTTTAATTTTCCTCTTGATGCTCTCTTTTGCTTCACATACTATCTCTTGCGAGTGCATCATTAAAACTGCTGAGCCCATCTTAATGGCTAAAAAGAAAGAACTTCTTGGGAGATAACCCATGTGTTATTTTGCTACAGTACTTTGTTTTATATTTGTGTCTTGGAAGTTGTTTACTACTGTAGCAACCTCTCCTTATCTTAGTTTTGTGTTTTGTTGTGCCAAGTAAAGTCTTTGATAGTAAAGTAAGTACTAGATTTGGATTACTGCGCGAGAAACAGATTTCTTTGCTGTCACGAATCTGGGTCTAATTCTCTGTAGGTAACTCAGAAAATTATGCAAATTTACGTGAGTGATCCTCAGATATGTACGCAACTTTCATTCAATTTGAGCATTTTCGTTTGAGCAAGTCTGGTGGCCTAATAAAATCCATCTTTACGGACTGTTCTGTTTTGACAGATTCTGTCTTTTATTTCGCATTGCCTCTTTTGCTATGTTGGATGAATTTCTTTGATCCATTAATGTCGAGTAGCTTTATGCAATGTCCAGAAGTGTTAAGAATGATTGTGTCACCTCTGAACATGTTAATTTTTATTGTCCACTAACCCTCTAATGAGTTGTTTCGAGTTTGGTGTGGAGGAAGTTTTCAAGGGTCAAGAGAGGAGGATGATATACTACGATCAAGGAGAGTGAAAGCTCTAAGATTGGGGATGCACCCGGTGGTTCACCCCTGCATATATCAAGAAGACTCAAGCGTCTAAGCTTGGGGATGCCCAAGGCATCCCCTTCTTCATCGACAAATTATCGAGTTCCTCCCCGAAACTATATTTTTATTCCATCACATCTTATGTGCTTTTTCTTGGAGCGTCGGTTTGTTTTTGTTTTTGTTTTTGTTTGAATAAATTGGATTACATCATGCTTGTGTGGGAGAGAGACACGCTCCGCTGGTTCATATGAACACATGTGTTCTTAGCTCATAATATTCATGGCGAAGTTTCCTCTTCGTTAAATTGTTATATGGTTGGAATTGGAAAATGATACATGTAGTAATTGCTATAAATGTCTTGGGTAATGTGATACTTGGCAATTGTTGTGCTCATGTTTAAGCTCTTGCATCATATGATTTGCACCCATTAATGAAGAAATACATAGAGCATGCTAAAATTTGGTTTGCATATTTGGTTTCTCTAAGGTCTAGATAATTTCTAGTTTTGAGTTTGAACAACAAGGAAGACGGTGTAGAGTCTTATAATGTTTTCAATATGTCTTTTATGTGAGTTTTGCTGCACCGGTTCATCCTTGTGTTTGTTTCAAATAAGCCTTGCTAGCCTAAACCTTGTATCGAGAGGGAATACTTCTCATGCATCCAAAATACTTGAGCCAACCACTATGCCATTTGTGTCCACCATACCTACCTATACTACATGGTATTTTCCCGCCATTCCAAAGTAAATTGCTTGAGTGCTACCTTTAAAATTCCATCATTCACCTTTGCAATATATAGCTCATGGGACAAATAGCTTAAAAACTATTGTGGTATTGAATATGTAATTATGCACTTTATCTCTTATTAAGTTACTTGTTGTGCGATAACCATGTTTACTGGGGAACGCCATCAACTCATTGTTGAATTTCATGTGAGTTGCTATGCATGTTCGTCTTGTCTGAAGTAAGGGCGATCTACACTGAGTTGAATGGTTTGAGCATGCATATTGTGAGAGAAGAACATTGGGCCGCTAACTAAAGCCATGATTCATGGTGGAAGTTTCAGTTTTGGACAAATATCCTCAAATCTCTAATGAGAAAAGAATTAATTTTTGTTACATGCTTATGCATAAAAGAGGAGTCCATTATTTGTTGTCTATGTTGTCCCGGTATGGATGTCTAAGTTGAGAATAATCAATAGCGAGAAATCCAAATGCGAGCTTTCTCCTTAGACCTTTGTACAGGCGGCATAGAGGTACCCCTTTGTGAAACTTGGTTAAAGCATATGTATTGCGGTGATAATCCGGGTAGTCCAAGCTAATTAGGACAAGGTGCGGGCACTATTAGTATACTATGCATGAGGCTTGCAACTTATAAGATATAATTTACATGATGCATATGCTTTATTACTACCGTTGACAAAATTGTTTCATGTTTTCAAAATCAAAGCTCTAGCACAAATATAGCAATCGATGCTTTTCCTCTATGAGGACCATTCTTTTACTTTCAATGTTGAGTCAGTTCACCTATTTCTCTCCACCTCAAGAAGCAAACACTTGTGTGAACTGTGCATTGATTCCTACATACTTGCTTATTGCACTTATTATATTACTCTATGTTGACAATATCCATGAGATATACATGTTACAAGTTGAAAGCAACCGCTGAAACTTAATCTTCTTTTGTGTTGCTTCAATACCTTTACTTTGAATTATTGCTTTATGAGTTAACTCTTATGCAAGACTTATTGATGCTTGTCTTGAAGTGCTATTCATGAAAAGTCTTTGCTTTATGATTCACTTGTTTACTCATGTCATACACATTGTTTTGATCGCTGCATTCACTACATATGCTTTACAAATAGTATGATCAAGATTATGATGGCATGTCACTCCGAAATTATCTTTGTTATCGTTTTACCCGCTCGGGACGAAGCGTAACTAAGCTTGGGGATGCCGATACGTCTCCAACGTATCGATAATTTCTTGTGTTCCATGCCACATTATTGATGTTATCTACATGTTATATGCACACTTTATGTCATATTCGTGCATTTTCCGGAACTAACCTATTAACAAGATGCCGAAGTGCCGGTTCTCGTTTTCTCGCTGTTTTTGGTTTCGTAAATCCTAGTAACGAAATATTCTCGGAATCGGACGAAATCAACGCCAAAGATCTTAGAATCCCGGAAGCATCCAGAACACACGAGAGGGACCGGAGGGGGCACAGGCCCACCACACCATGCCCTGGCGCGGCCTAGGGGGGGCCCGCGCCCCCCTAGGGTTTGGCCAGCCCTTCGACCTTCCTGCGCCGCCTCTCCGCCTATAAGAAGCCCCTGGATCGGAAAACCCTAACACGATTGACGAAACCCACGAAAACCTTCCAGAGCCGCCGCCATCGCGAAGCCAAGATCTGGGGGACAGGATCTCTGTTCCGGCACCCTGCCGGAGCGGGGAAGTGCCCCCGGAAGGCTTCTCCATCGACATCGCTGCCATCTCCACCGCCATCTTCATCACCGCTGTCTGCTCCCATGAGGAGGGAGTAGTTCTCCATCGAGGCTCGGGGCTGTACCGGTAGCTATGTGGTTCATCTCTCTCCTATGTGCTTCAATGCAATAATCTCATGAGCTGCCTTACATGATTGAGATTCATATGATGATGCTTGTAATCTAGATGTCATTATGCTAGTCAAGTGAGTTTTACTTATGTGATCTCCGGAGACTCCTAGTCCCACGTGTGTAAAGGTGACAAGTGTGTGCACCGTGTGGGTCTCTTAGGCTAGATTTCACAGAATACTTATTCACTGTTGAATGGCATAGTGAGGTGCTTATTTATATCTCTTGATGATTGCAATGTATTTGTATCACAATTTATCTATGTGCTACTCTAGTGATGTGTTATTAAAGTAGTTTTATTCCTCCTACACGTGTGCAAAGGTGACAGTGCGTGCACCGTGTTAGTACTTGGTTTATGCTATGATTATGATCTCTTGTAGATTATGAAGTTAACTATTGCTATGATAATATTGATGTGATCTATTCCTCCTACATATGCATGAAGGTGACAAGTGTGCATGCTATGCTAGTACTTGGTTTAGTCTCGTTGATATATCTTACACTAAAGGTTACTAAAACATGAGCATTATTGTGGAGCTTGTTAACTCCGGCATTGAGGGTTCGTGTAATCCTACGCAATGTGTTCATCATCCAACAAAAGTGTAGAGTATGCATTTATCTATTCTCGTTATGTGATCAATGTTGAGAGTGTCCACTAGTGAAAGTGAAATCCCTAGGCCTTGTTCCTAAATACCGCTGAGTTACTACTCGCTTGTTTACCGTGTTACTTGTGTTACTACTGCTGCAATATTACCACCATCAACTACACGCCGACAAGCACTTTTCCGGCACATTTGCTACTCGCTCATACTTATTCATACCACCTGTATTTCACTATCTCTTCGCCGAACTAGTGCACCTATTAGGTGTGTTGGGGACACAAGAGACTTCTTGCTTTGTGGTTGCGGGGTTGCATGAGAGGGATATCTTTGACCTCTTCCTCCCTGAGTTCGATAAACCTTGGGTATCCACTTAAGGGAAACTTGCTGCTGTTCTACAAACCTCTGCTCTTGGAGGCCCAACACTGTCTACAAGAATAGAAGCTCCCGTAGACATCAACCATCTCTTCTGTCTCGTGTTTAATTCCTTTTGAGTGAAGAAATATTTCAAACTTTTATGATTTGTGTATAACTCACACTTGGATCCATATAGAAATTGTCTCCAACTCTTCAAAGCATACACAACTGCCCCTAACTCTAGATCATGTACTGGGTAGTTGTGTTCATGTGGTTTTAACTATCTTGATCCATAAGCTATTACTTTCCGATCTTGCATAAGAACACATCCAAGTCCATTCTTGGAAGCATCACAATACACCGTGTAATCCTTTCCAGGTTCCGGAACTGCTAACACCGGTGCTGTGGTTAACTTATCTTTGAGTGTTTGGAAGCTGGCTTCACACTCATCGATCCACACAAATGGGGTATTTTTCTTGAGTAACTTGGTCATTGGTCCTGCAATCTTCGAAAATCCTTCAATGAACCTTCGATAATATCCTGCCATACCAAGGAATCCTCGTATCTCCTTAGCATTTTTGGGTGACTTCCACTCCAATACGGACTGAACCTTGCTTGGATTCACTGCTATTCCTTCTTTGGTTATGACATGTCCAAGAAATTCAACACTATCCAACCAAAATTTGCACTTGCTGAACTTTGCATATAGCTGATGTTCTCGCAAAATTTGCAGAACTATCTTCAAATGCTTGGCATGTTCTTCTTTATCTTTGGAATAGATTAGAATATCATCTATGAACACTGTCACGAACTTGTCCAAGTACTTCATGAATATCTTGTTCATCAAATTCATGAAAATGGTTGGTGCATTTGTTAGTCCAAATGGTACAACCAAGTATTCATGGTGTCCATACCTTGATACAAACGTTGTTTTTGGCACATCCTCCTTCTTGATCTTGATTTGATGGTATCCTGACCGTAAATCTATCTTCGAGGAGACTCCAGCTCCTTGAACTTGATCAAAAAGGTCTTGTATCCTAGCTAAAGGGTACTTGTTCTTGATAGTTACATTGTTAAGATTCCTGTAATCTCCACACATTCTCCTTCCACCATCTCTTTTATCCACAAAAATGACTGGTGTACCCCATGGTGACACACTTTCTTGAATAAATCCCTTCTGTTCCAGTTCATCTATCTGAGCTTTCAGTTCCACTAACTCCTTTGGTCCCATCTTATAGG
The DNA here is from genome assembly GCF_022539505.1 of Lolium rigidum. NCBI lineage: Eukaryota > Viridiplantae > Streptophyta > Magnoliopsida > Poales > Poaceae > Lolium > Lolium rigidum. The sequence continues at coordinate 72,242,024 of NC_061509.1, forward strand.
GTGGTTGAGCTATAGGTGTTGTGCCTGGAATCAGATTGATTGTGAACTCTATCTCCCTGTCGGGTGGCATGCCCGGTAGTTCCTTGGGAAATACATCTAGAAATTCATTTACTACAGGGATATCTTCAATCCCTACCTCCTTCAGACTACTAAGCTCCAATCCTATCTCCAACTCACTGTATTTGTCCCCTTGGAAAACTATTCGACCTCAATAGAGTTGCGAAGTGATACTGTTTTGTCTCCACAGTTGATCACCGCTCCATTCTCCGTCAACCAGTCCATCCCTAAGATGACTGATATGTCCTTCATGGGAATGATGAATAGGTCCGTGAAATATACACAATCACATATGGTTATGACATGTGGTTCTTTCACGTGGGTTACTAAGTTCGCTCCCCCCACGGATAGGATAGTTATAGGGGTTTCTAACTTAGAACATCTAAGCCCGATTTTTTCCACAAATTCTAGTGCAAGAAATGATGTGGTTGCTCCGGTATCAAATAAGACTTTGCCAGGATGAGTAAGAATACTGAGTGTACCTAAGACTGTTTGATCCGACTCTTCCGCTTGCTCCAAAGATGTGCAATTCAACTTTCCATACGGCTTGCCCTTCTTGTTGTTGTTGTAGTTGCGGTTGTTGTTGTTGTTGTTGTTGTTGTTGTTGTTGTTGTCGTTACTTCCACCTCGTCCTCCTGAACTTTGTCCGCTCCATGACGCCTTGTTTGGACAATCTGGCCTGATGTGTCCATCCTTCCCACAACCATAACATATGATCCTGGGTTTCTGACAATCCTTCTGCAAATGACCTCTCTGGCCACAATTGTGACAGGTGATTTGATTGATTGGGTTGTGACTCTGACCTCCCCGGTTGTATTGATTACTGGTAGTAGGTCGGTATCGGGGTTTGAAACTCCGATCAGGTGTTGGTTTGCTAATTGGGTACTTTCTTGGCTCGATACGAGCCCTCTTCCTCCTATCCTCTTGGACTTGCCTATAGTCATCCTCGAAAGTGATTGCCGAGTCAATCAGTTCCTGGAATTCAGCAGTCCGTGCCAACCTCAGTTGCATCTTCATATAGGGATTCATGCCTTTCATGAACCACTTCTTTCTTTTCTCTTCAGTGTCCACTTCCTCAGGTGCATACCTGGACAGTCTGTTGAAATCACGAACATACTGCATAATGGGTGCAGTGTTCTGTCGTAGTTCGTCAAACTCTCTCTTCTTCAGCTCCACCACGCTCTCCGGAACATGGGCATCCCGGAACTTCTTGTTGAATTCCTCCCAGGTGAATACCTTATCCAGAGGATGTACTGCTACAAGATTCTCCCACCATGACGCTGTTGGTCCTGACAACAGATAAGTAGTATACCGAATCTTCTCCTCATCGTTGCAACCAACGGTCTTCAACTTCCGTTCTATATCCATGAGCCAGTCTTCAGCAGCCATTGGTTCTGGAGCTGACGTAAAAGGTAGTGGTCTTGCATTTTGAAAGTCTGATAGGGTTACTCCCTTGCCTTCATTACCCTTATCGTTGATGACTTGGGTAAAGAAGTCTTGCATGTTCTTGCTTTGATTTTCCTAGTACCGCCTCCTATCTTCTTCCATTGCTCTCATATACTGTTGGAAATCTGGGTGCACCATTGGGTGTGGTGGTGGTGGTGCATTCTCCGCTCTAGCTGCTTGATGACCCACAAGTATAGGGGGTGTATCGTAGTATCTTCGATAAGTAAGAATGTCGATCCCAACGAGGAGCAGAAGGTGTTGACAAGCAGTTTCGATGAAGGTTTCACTGTAAATGCTCACAGACAAGTATTCAGGGGTTTTGATGTAACGGATGAAATAAGTACGAGTAAGTAAAATGCGAGAGAAATAATTGCAGCGAGTGGCCCAATCCTTTGTAGCACAAAGGACAAGCCGGTTTGTTTACTTATAATGACCAAACGTTCTCGAGGACACATGGGATTTTAGTCTAGTGCTTTCGCTACATACGGCTAAATAATCTTCATTGTTATGATAAGTATTGTGTGGGTGAACCTATGCTAATGTACCGCCCTTCCTAGGACTAAATACATACTTGTGATTATACCCCTTGCAAGCATCCGCAACTACAAGAAAGTAATTAAGAATAAATCTAACCACGACCTTAAACTGCGAGATCCTGCGATCCCTCCCTGCATCGATATACCAACGGGGGTTTAGGTTTCGTCACTCCGGCAACCCCGCAATTAGCAAACGAATACAAGATGCATTCCCCTAGGCCCATAAATGGTGAAGTGTCATGTAGTCGACGTTCACATGACACCACTAGAAGAATAACACCACAACTTAAATATCACACCATTGAATATTACTCAACCATAGTTCACTACTAACATTTAGACTTCACCCATGTCCTCAAGAACTAAACGAACTACTCACGAGACATCATATGGAACGTGATCAGAGGTGATATGATGATGAATAACAATCTGAACATAAACTTGGTTCAATGGTTTCACTCAATAGCATCAACAACAAGTATAAATCGATACCGGGAGAGTTTCCCCTATCAAACAATCAAGATCAAACCCAAATTGCTACAGCGGTGACGATGTCCAGCGGTGGAGATGGTGGTGATGATGGTGGAGATGATGATGATGGTGATGGAGATGATGTCCAGCTCGATGACGGTGACGATGGCGTCGATTTCCCCCTCCGGGAGGGAATTTCCCCGGCGGATTCCTGCCCGCCGGAGAGCTCTTTCTCTCTCGGTGTTCTCCGCCCCGCAGAGGCGGGCTGTAACCCTTCGTGAGGATTCCTCCGTGGCTTAGGTCTTCGAGACGAAGGGTTTTGCGAAGAAAAGGAGGCGAAAGGGGTCGTGGGCCCCCGGACCACATGGCGGCGCGGCCAGGGCCTGGGCCGCGCCGCCCTAGGGTGTGGGCCCACCCTGGCTCCTCCTGGCTCCTCCTTCTGGCTTCCTTCGTCATCTTGAAAAATAGGATTTTTGGTATAATTTCCTTCCACAGTTGATCTTCCGAAATATTGCGTTCTGACGGTGCTTTTTCCAGCAGAATCCTGGCTCCGGTGTTCGATCCTCCAATAATGATGAAACATGCAAAATAGATGAAATAACATAAGTATTGTGTCCCAATATGAAATATATCAATGAATAACAGCAAATTATGATATAAAATAGTGATGCAAATTGGACGTATCACTGCTGCATCTGCCTCCTCTTTTTCTCTCGCCTCCCGCTCTCTCCGAGCATCTTCGGTTTCAACTAACGCCATGTTCCCCCTAGTCCCGAAACAAAGAGCGATTACTCATAATTACACCATGCAAATGTTTTCTGAGCTCAACTCATTGCCCAGAACTAGTCACACAATGAAATCAAGAAGCAAATACAAAACAAACATTTATTATGCATATACTTTGTATATTACATAACATACACACTTATATTACATGTGGTACATATATAACCACTTATTTGGCTTAAAGCCCAAGCCAACGGAATTTAAAATACGTTCTATTACAAAACCACCTATACTACTTTATTCTTCCTTGGAGCTCTACTCCTCATCATCATAACTCGCCTCCGCGTACATCCCTGGGGTCCATCCGGTACAGCGATTCGTCTTCCGAACACCGTCCGGAATGAAGGTCCTTCCAGTAGGTATGTAATCTGAATCGGACGAAGTGCCGAGACAGAGATCTGTCATGCCAAAGTAGCTGGATAATGACTCATATGTATCCCCAGTAGGATACAACTCACCTTCTTCTGCCATCCATGGAGGATTTCTACTCACTTGACCTCTCATCTTCTTCTTCTTTTTATTAGTTCCAGAACTCTCACCTACAACGTACTGGGATGTTTTGGGTAGTCCCATCTCCAAATCTAAAGAAATGGAGTTGGTGTCTTTCTCTTCCCGCCCAAAGCCTTGGTTAACATCTTGGTTAACCTCGCCTCCTTCATCCTCTGTATCACAAGTGATAGGTTCTCCTTCATCCCCAAATGGTTCCCCGAAACGCCAACCAGTCGAATTCTCGATTGGTGACTCCGAGCAGTTTAGGTTTCTGGAATCATCTCCCCCATATCCAGATTCATACGATGTTGACACATGCGGATAGTGTGGGACAAAGTTGGGTGTGAGTGGGTCTTTCTGGGGCAATTGGTCACTCAAATCTACATAGCTCTCTAGGCTAAAGAAAGGTGTAGTGTGTTGTGGTTGTGCCCTCAGATCACGCATCCGAGCTTGGACCTTATCAGGGTCCGTGAACTCAGCTAGAATGTGGTCAATCTCACCCCTCATCTTCATGTGTAAAAGGTACATCGTGGTCAATAAAGACTTACAGCTATCCATGTGCTATGCTGCAGCTTCAGGGCTTCTGTGTGCTAACACCAGATGATTCAGAGTAGGATCCTCATCTTCCTCGGCATGAGGTATATGAGAGTACTCTGAACATAGCAGCTCTACTGACTTGTGCTGCCTTATCTCAAGGATTGCCATGAATAGGGCCATGTGATAGGTTGTGGTGATGGTTTTGGCTTCTCCGTATGGCATTATATGACTCATCAACAGTTTCGTCGGTAGTTGGACCGATACTCTGCACTTGGCTAGGATTTCCCCATCATAATAGGTGTACTTGATAACAGGTATCCGTGGGTCACAATGGAGTTCCTTCAGCATCCCACACAGGAGAGCTGTGATTGGTCCATCATAATCACCGAGCCATCCCTCAACTTTCCTCAAAGTCCTCTTAGGAAACGTGTTCGCCATTATGGCTGTATACAAAAGCAGAATATTAGTAGTGATGATGCATCATAATAGCTATAATAAAGAATTATCGCACTAAAATATATGGTTTTGCTATTCACATGTGAATAATCACCATATTTGTAGAGAATCCTTTACTATTTCTACTTGACTCCTATAGGTTTCTTCCCTATACTAGGTTTTTCCAACCTAAGGTCGCAACATTTGCTCTGATACCGACTGCGGTGACCCAGCATACCACTGCATGTTGTAGTATACAAGTCGTTGATATGATCTCTGTGAAGGGACTTCTTCACAATTGCCATATCCCTCGAGTGGTACAACGAAACATTGCAGGTCATAACACTCCATATATTATTACAAACATTGTCTTAACAAGTTGGTATTCTCACATGTCCTATGAGAACACCCTAAGATACTACTTAAGTACGATTACAACTCATAACTATAGATGAAAGAGAGCTCAACAACTTATTTAGGTAAGTTCTACGTTGCTCGGCTCTATGATGCTAGGGTATATCACTCCTCCTCCACCTCCGTGTCATCGGGTCCGTAGACTATCCCATAGTCTACTCCTTCAACTCCTCCGGTAAGATCAGGTTCCTCGTAGACCAGCTCGTAGCTTCCTTCTGGTGCTCCATCGGCGATGGCCTCCACTTCCGGATCACAGTCTAGCAAGGGTGTCGAAAGAAAGTGAGTACAGGGGTACTCAGCAAGTTCAAAAGAGTAAAAGGTGTTTGATGCACTAGCTACGACCATTGACTAGGAAATCGCAGGTCAATGCATGTTTCGAAATCATTTCTTCAAAAGATTGCTTTTATTAGGAAAACTATGCCCGTCAGTCTTGACAGGTTGACCAAAACTTCGTGGAGTTCCTTTCCTGCCGCGTTCGCAGTTCCCTTCCCGGAACAAGGAGTGACAGCCACAATTTGATACACTCTGCAGAGGTGCGTTACTTTTCCCACAAGAGATCCCACCCTTTTTGCCATCCGCAGGGACTTGCCCCCGTTCACACTTCCTTTGGTGTGAGGCCAGGTATGAAAATACAAGCCCACACCGCCTTCTCCGCGACCCTGCAAACCCACCCTTTTGTCCAACCGCACACCCCCAGTAGACATCTTCCGATAATACGGCTTTACTCACGGTGTACTTTGGACAATCCATCATAGACCGTAGAGCCCGTCATCACACACGGATGGGGATTTAAAAGGATATCCCAACCTACGGCAGTGCCTCCAACACCCCGCAGCTCTACCAGTCCGTTGGCGTGCAGGAGGGAAAAGATACGGCTGGCTTCCCTAGAGCCATTATAGATCTCATGGTCAACGCGATATGTACGGCGCTAGAATCACTGGACGGCATTGGTAGTTACTCCTAGGTTAATATAACCCATGCAATGGAACCTCCACCATATCAACACATACCATGGTTCCATTGCCAGCCACATAGTCATATTCATAGTTGGAAAAGTAACATTTTATTTGCTATGCAGGAATGATAAGTATATAACTTTGCATTAAAGTAATAGAAAATACTCAAGTTGGTATGAGCAAGGGTGAACTTGCCTGTGGACTGCGAGATAGTGCAGTTCAATGCAGTGGATGGAACCTGGACCTCGGGTTCTGTAATAAGCATCATTGTCCGGTAAGGACAATGTTATAAAATCCAAATAATGCTGTTATGAATGTATTATTTTTATGTGGAACCCCTTTACCCCAATTTATTACAATTTAGGGTTGAATTAAGATTTATGCCTTTGGCAGTAATTTGCAATTGTTTTTATGTGTAAAACACTTTAATTCTCATAAAGTAAAATGATTCAAAGTAATAATTCTCTACCTTTGTGATTTATTATCCATTCCAAAATGATTTCGAAATAATAGAGTTGCCTCTATATTTTTGGAATAAAAAGACTAGAGTATTTTCCTTTGGAAAATATCTTTCTTTAATATAAATGACTTGGAATAATAGAATTTCATTTTGAAATGTTTGAAAATAAGTATTTGACCTTATTTGAGATTTTTCCTTGATTTTTAAATGCAAGGAAATAATGGTTTAAAATTCCAAGTCTTAATTCAAATTCATAAAATTCCAAAATTTGAATTTTTTTTCCTAAATTCTATTTCTTATTTTATTCTTGTTAAGAATAATTTTTCATTCCCAAATCCAATTTTTAATGGATTTTTAGAGGTGTATTTTAATTACTAAAATTTGGTGAAATTCAGGCTATTTTCCAAATTATGAAAAGACTAAAATACCCCTGGCCCCTATTGGGCCAGCCCATTTACTAAGGCCCATGGGACAGCCCACTAAGGCGTGTCCCATAGCAGGTCGGTGGCACCGAAGCGGCCCACCTCGCTCGCTCACTCACTCGTCTCTCTCACTCGACCTAACCCTAATCCTCTGGTGACACTCGTGGCGATGGCGTCGCCGCCATGGCCGCCACCGTGCTCCGGCCGTCTTCGTGCTCCCCTGACTTTGCCACCTACCTGATCTGAACCGCCGCACGACGATCTATCGATCTGTCCACGTGGTTTCTTCGGTTGCTTCCTCTCCTGGCGAATCGCCTCCTCTCTGGATCTCGTGGAGAATCGCCTCTGGCGATTGGTGATCTCCGACGAGCTCTCGTCCTCGCCGTCAACGTGTGCGTGCCTCCGAGACCGACCTGGCGTGGGTGCTGCTCGCAGTACCTGTGCCAACGTCTCCGGTGATGTGCTACTGGTGGTGGTGCTCGTCGGTGTAACGCCGGCGTCTTCCCAGGCTTTGCAGCTGCTATGGCCGCGCGGGCATTGCCTCGCCATGCCATAGCCTCTGCCACCAGGCGCGGGTAAGGGTTCTGCTCCTCCTCCTTTCCATGCCTGTGCGCCTCCCATGCTTCTGTGCTTCTACTTCCTCTTGCTCTACGGCCTCCTAATGATCTTATGATCATGCAGAGCCTTGCTGCTGCTGCCTAAGCTACCTGTGCTTCCCTTCTCTGCAAGCTCTGGCCAATTCACCAATCTTTGGTACTGGCCAGTGTGTTTTGCTTGCTGTGCATGCCATGTGTTGCTTGCTTACTGCTCCTATCATGCTATGATCTTGCTATGCCATGTTGTATCTGCTTATGAGCTTGCTATGCCATGTTGTTCATGCGTATGAGCTTGCTTGTGCTTACTGGCATATTCTACTTGCTTGTCTAGGTGTACTGCTATGCATCTGTGACACTTGTGAATGCCAGTGATGCTTGTGATGTGCTTCTGTGCCTCCTGTGTAATCCAATGATCCATTGGATCAACCATTTCTTGTTGGCTAGCCTATCTGCGTGGCTTGACTTGATTCAATTGATCCATTTGATCAATCAAATGTCAGTGGCTTGGTTGCTGATTAATTATGTGGCTAAGTGAATCATTTTCTTACTGATGCTGATGCTCAAGCATGCTATTGCTTCTGTGTATATGTGTTGCTGCTCTCTCTAGCTCACTGGACTTGATCTAGTAGCTATGATGCAGTGACAAGTGCTAGTGTGCCTCACAGTGTGCTACTGTCAATATATAGCATGAATTTGTGATGTATTCATGCTTGATTAAATTAATTAATGATGAATTGCTTATGCAGTGATGATTACTTGACTTGCTATGTATGAATTTGCTTTTCATGAATAATTGACAAGCAAATGAAATCTGAATCCATTTCCGGATAATGATGCTTTGTATTTGGCTTAGCTTTGGATGGTTCTATGTGTGATGTGACCTCAGTAGCCTTGCTACTGACTGGTTGCTCACATGGTTGGCTAGATCTTGTTGGCTACTCATCTTTGCTTGCATATTTGGGGATCATAATCAATATGAATGCCAATATGCTTGCCTGTGAAGAATTCTAGGGTTTCCTGATGGTTGCATGCTTAGGATTTTCTGTGTAGTCTTTGTTAGCTGCTAATCCTTGCAATACATCTACTGGTGCTGTCTGTGCATGAGATCTTGCTAGTGTGTGCATCTGTGCATGATCTCAAGCTTCTGTGCACATGATTTGTATCTAGATGGTTTCTGTTTTAGCGGCTTCTAGACTGACAGTAATCCTTGGTGAAAACCAAGTGATGAATTACCCATTGAGCATCTGCTCAATCCCATGACATATGTCATGCATGATTTATGGATTAGATCCATTGGATCTTCTCCAGGAACTAGGTATACCTTGTTCTAGCTCCTAGAGTGAAATATTGTGTTGATGCAGACTTGTGGTTTGTGTCACAGCCCTTCACCTCCAGGTCTTGGTCGATCTTCTCAGGTCACCATGATTTCTGGTGGTTGAGTGGTTGTGTGTTGGTTGGTGTTGTTCTTGAGCAAGAACTGGATGAACTATGCCTGCTCTATCTTCACCTTACCTTGTGAATCCTTATCTGGTCGACTGTGCACTGGTTCTAGGGTTTGTGCCACTTTTATATGAGCTCTACTTCTGTTCTTGCCATGACACACAAGCCTGGCTTACTTTGGTGACTAAGCCTGTGCATTGCCTTGATGTGGCTTGCCCAGCACACATGAGCTGTGTGCTCTCATATGCTGAAACTTGAGCCCCTAGTGGTGCTCAGGTTTGGTTTGCTTGCTCTTATCTTGTGCTGTCCAGGGCTTTGGACAAGCACAAGTGTGCAGGACAGTTGGTTCTGTCCAAACTGAATTCTGTCAACACTTAACTCTGTCCAAACTGAATTCTTTGGCTAACACTAACATTCGGCTAGTACTTGTTGTTTTGTTTTGCAGGTTTTGAAGATGAATATGACCATGAAGATATACTTCAAGTCATTTAGTCTAGGTTTTAGTTTAGGATCAATATTGTAATCTTCATTTTCATTTCTGCTTATTGTTTCTTTAATTCTTGTATCAAGAATATTGTAAAGACCATGTAATTGTGTTGTGATATCAATAGAGCTCAAATTTTACGTATGAGCTTTTGATTTGTGTAATGTTTATATTATTGAATAAATGTTGTATTTAATATTCAATTGAAATGCAAAGTCGTTTTAAATTCATAAGTTGTATTTGAATTGTGAATTCAATTTCCATAATGCTTATTGCTTATTGTTCAATGTGTTATAACTTGCCAAATGAAATCATCTCCCAAATTAACAAGATACAAAAGAGATCATGTCAAAATTTCCCTAACTCACCTTGCCTAACCCTAAGTGCAAAATGAGAGAGAACCTCGATCCCTCTTAGGTTTAGTTGCAATAAGGCGCGAAAATTTCCCTCGTTTTGCGATGAAATGCACACCCCTTTTCTAAATCTATCCTTCGTTGTTCCTATGTTCTAGGTTATTACAACCTCTCCCCCTTAACAGAAACTTCGTCCCGAAGTTAAGATTGGTACCTGAACATCTCGGGGTAAGACTTCCTGAGTTCTTCTTCCGTCTCCCAAGTTGCTTCTCGTTCAGGATGATGTTGCCATTGAACTTTGCAGTATTTGATTGCCCTATTCCTTAACTTCTTCCACTGGACTTCCAATATCTTTTCAGGCTTCTCCACGTATGTTAGGTCTGATTGCAACTCTATTTCTTCATATGTGATGGGATTATCTGGTGCCTTCAAACACTTTCTGAGTTGTGATACATGAAATACAATGTGAACCTGACTTAGTTGCTCCGGTAATTCCAACTTAAAAGCAGTTCCTCGATTCTGACTGAGTATCTTGAATGGTCCTATATATCGAGGACTTAACTTTCCTTTTACTCCGAACCTCTTGAGTCCTTTCATTGGGCTAACCTTTAAATATACCATGTCTCCTACTTTCGGTTCCCAAGCCCTTCTTCTTTGGTCGGCATAACTCTTTTGACGACTTTGAGCTATTTTGAGTCTATCCCGGATCACCTCGATGACTCCTTGTCTCTCCTTGATGTAGTCCGGTGTAAACTCCTTGTTCTCTCCGGTTTCAAACCAACAAATTGGTGATCTACACTTCCTTCCGTACAATGCTTCGTACGGTGCCATCTGGATGCTACTCTGATAACTATTGTTATAGGAGAATTCCGCCAACGGTAGATGGTCCTCCCATGAGCCTCCAAAGTTTAGAGCACAAGCTCTAAGCATGTCTTCAAGTATCTGATTGGTTCTTTCGGTTTGTCCTCCGGTTTGTGGATGATATGCTATACTGAAATCCAACTTGGATCACAAAGCTTCTTAGAGTTGTTTCCAAAATGCTGATGTGAAAATCATAATCCTTATCCTTAATGTTTATAGGAGATGTGGCAAATTTAGGATCAGGAGACAGTTTATATCTAACAACATGTTGTGCAAGAAGTTTTTTGATGTTACTTGCACCAGTAGTAGCATTACATTTATCAATAAAATCATCATCAAGTTCCACATAATCTTCATCAAGATCATCACTAGAGTGTTCAACGGACTCGTGTGAATTAACAGGTGTAGCAGTATTTTCATTAGGAATTTCAGTATTTTCAATTTATCTAGACCTAGCAATTGTAGCATCTAGAAAAGAACCTAATGAACCATCATTATCAAGCACAGCAGAAGCATCATCAAAATTATAAGAGGAATTTTCAGATTCAGCAGAAGTACCAGCATTTGAAGCTTGTGGCGGTGAAACATGTTTACCTATCACAGATGGTGAATCAAGAGCAGCAGAGGTACTCAGAGTTGTACCTTTTCTTGTAGTGGATGGTAATATGGCGACTTTAGCATCGCGAGGTTTACCCATGATGGAGGATTTGCAGCGAACAATATCAATTCAGGTGAACTTGCAAATAAAGCTATACTCCCCGGCAACGGCGCCAGAAAATAGTCTAGATGACCCACAAGTATAGGGGATCACAACAGTCTTCGAGGGAAGTAAAACCCAATTTATTGATTCGACACAAGGGGTGCCAAAGAATATTTGTAAGCCTTAACAACGGAGTTGTCAATTCAGCTGCACCTGGAAACATACTTGCTCGCAAGAGTTTATCAGTAGCAACATTTTTATAGCAGTAGCAGTAGTGAAATATAAGCAGCAGTGTAACAAAGACAGTAGTAGTGATTATAGTAAACAGCAGGATTAAAATACTGTAGGCACAGGGATGGATGAACGGGCGCTGCATGGATAAGAGAGCTCATGTAACAATCAAGGCAGGGCATTTGCAGATAATAATAAAGCGGTATCCAAGTACTAAATAACCATAGGCATGTGTTCCTTATATAGTCGTACGTGCTCGCAATGAGAAACTTGCACAACATCTTTTGTCCTACCAGCCGGTGGCAGCCGGGCCTCTAGGGAATCTATCGGTAATTAAGGTACTCCTTTTAATAGAGCACCGGAGCAAAGCATTAACACTCCGTGAACACATGTGAGCCTCACATCACAGCCTTCCCCTCCGGTTGTCCCAATTTCGTCACTTTGGGGCCTCGGGTTCCGGACAGACAATATGTGTATACAACTTGCAGGTAAGATCATAAAACAATGAATATCATCATGAAACAATAACATGTTCAGATCTGAAATCATGGCACTCGGGCCCTAGTGACAAGCATTAAGCATAACAAGTTGCAACAATATCATAAAAGTACCAACTACGGATACTAGGCACTATGCCCTAACAATATTATGACTATTACATGATCAATCTCATCCAATCCCTACCATCCCCTTCAGCCTACAGCGGGGGAATTACTCACACATGGATGGGGAAGCATGGATGGTCGATGGAGAGGCGTCGGTGGTGATGATGGCGATGATCTCCTCCAATTCCCCGTCCCGGCAGGTCGCCAGAACGAAGTTTCTGGTCCCGAGACGGAGTTTCGCGATGGCGGCGGAGTTCTGGATGTCTTCTGGCAGATTGGTCGAACTCCTGTGCGTTTTTAGGTCGAAACCCTTAAGTAGTCTAGAGGGGAGCGTCGGGGGCTGCTCGAGGCGTCGCCACCATAGGGCGGCGTGGCCCAGGGGCCCACCGCGCCGCCTTGTGGGGTGGGCGCCTCGTGGCCCCCCTCTATCTCGTCTTCTGGCTCCGTCAATCTTCTGTGAAAATAGGCCCATTGCAATTATTCCCGGGGATTTTCCTGAAAGTTGAGTTTCTGCACAAAAATAAGACACCAGGGCAATTCTGCTGAAAACAACGTTAGTCTGTGCTAGTTGTATCCAAAATACACAAATTAGAGGCAAAACAATAGCAAAAGTGTTCGGGAAAGTAGATACGTTTTGGACGTATCAATGAATCAGGGCAAAACATGTAAAGAGAATTATTAATGAAAGTTAATTAATTAGGGTTGGGAACCCCGTTGCCATCTCTTTTTGCAAAATTATTGGATAAGCGGATGTGCCACTAGTCTATTGGTGAAAGTTTGCCCAACAAGATTGAAAGATAAAACACCACATACTTCCTCATGAGCTATAAAACATTGACACAAATAAAGAGTAATAAAGTTTTGAATTGTTTAAAGGTAGCACATGAAGTATTTACTTGGAATGGCAGAAAAATACCACATAGTAGGTAGTTATGGTGGACACAAATGACATAGGTTTTGGCTCAAGGTTTTGGATGCACGAGAAGCATTCCCTCTCAGTACAAGGGTTTGGCTAGCAAGGTTGTTTGAAGCAAACACAAGTATGAACCGGTACATCAAAACTTACATGAGAACATATTGCAAGAATTATAAGACTCTACACTGTCTTCCTTGTTGCTCAAACACTTTTACCAGAAAGTATCTAGACCTTAGAGAGACCAATCATGCAAACCAAATTTCAACAAGCTCTACTGTAGTTATCCACTAATAGGTTTAAACTACATGATGCAAGAGCTTAAACGTGATCTACTTTGAGAGCTCAAAACAATTGCCAAGCATCAAATTATTCAAGACAATATACCAACTACCACATGAAGCATTTTCTGTTTCCAACCAAATAGCAAGAAACTCTCAAAACAAATATAAGTGAAGTAAGAGAGTACTTTCTATAAAATAACTAATAGCTTTGAACAAGAGATACATGAAAACCAAGAGCTAGAAGCTACACAGTGCGAAAACTGAATACTCAACAAATATAAGTGAAGAATAGGAGTATTCAAATGAAAAAGCGGAGCGTGTCTCTCTCCCAAACAAGATAGATAGGATCCAATTTATTCAGAGAAATAAGATAACAAAACGAAAATAAAAGCACACAGACGCTCCAAGTAAAACACATAAGATGTGACAGAATTAAAATATAGTTTCACTAGAGGTGACCTGATAAGTTATTGATGAAGAAGGGGATGCCTTGGGCATCCCCAAGCTTAGACGCTTGAGTCTTCTCGAAATATGCAGGGACGAACCACGGGGGCATCCCCAAGCTTAGACTTTTCACTCTTCTTGATCATATTATATCATCCTCCTCTCTTGATCCTTGAAAACTTCCTTCACACCAAACTCAAAGCAATCTCATTAGAGGGTTAGTGCATAATCAAAAATTCACATGTTCAGCAAGGACAAAATCATTCCCAACACTTCTAGACATTACCCAAGGCTACTGAAATTTAATGGAGCAAAGAAACCCACTCAAAACTCAGTAAAAGAGGCAATGCGAAATAAAAGGCAGAATCTGTCAAAACAGAACAATCCGTAAAGACGATTTTTTTCGAGGCACTTAACATGCTCAGATGGAAAAGCTCCAGTTGAATGAAAGTTGCGTACATATCTGAGGATTACTCATGAATTTTTTCAGGATTTTTGGATTCTTCTACAGAGAGAAAAACTCAAAACCGTGACAGCTAAAAATCTGTTTTTGCGCAGAAATCCAAATCTAGTATCAACTTTCTATCAAAGACATTACTTGGCACAACAATGCAAAAAAATAAAGATACAAATGTATTGCTACAGAATTAACAGGCACCGTGACTCAAAATAAAAAAGAAAAGCAAAAATAACAGAAAATAAAAACGATGGGTTGTCTCCCATAAGCGCTTTTCTTTAACGCCTTTTAGCTAGGCATAGTGATTTTTATGATGCTCACATAAATATGAGAGTTGAAAAGAGAGCATAAAGAAGCATATATAAAACATGTTTAAATCTAACACTCTTCCTATGCATAGGAGCCTTGTAAGAAAACAAGTCAATGAAGAACAAAGTGAGTAGCATAGGAAGACAAAACAAGTGTAACTTCAAAAATTTCAACACAAGGAGAGGAGACTTAATATTATTGTGCTATATGAAATCGTGTCTCCTCTCTCATAAGGACCAGTAGGTCTTAAAGTACCCAGCAAATAAAAGCAAATCAAGAGAAAGCTCAAAACATTCATCATAAAGAGAAGAGATTTAGTAACATGAAGATTTCTATACCCATATTTTCCTCTCTCAAAATAATTTTCAGTGGTATCATGAATAAACTCAACAATATAGCTATCACATAAAGCATTCTTATCATGATCCACATGCATAAAAGTATCATTACTCTCCACATAAGTATAATCAATTTCATTAGTAATAGTGGGAGTAAAACTATCACAACCATCATTGTAATCATCATGAATTGCAGGCATGGTATAATCATAATAAACTTTCCTCCATAGTAGGTGGCACCAAAATACCACTATCATTATAATCATCATAAATGGGAGGCAAAATATCATCAAATAAAATTTTCTCCTCAAAACTTGGGGGACTAAAAATATCACAACCAGCTTCCCCAAGCTTAGACTATTCCATAGCATTAAAAATAATAGTGTTCAAAGAATTCATGCTAAAAACATTGCTACAACTATTTTGCAAACAAAGTTCCATGGGTTTTTTAATTCTCTCTTCCACACATCATGTCCTAATTCAATATAAATTTCATAAAGATCTCTAATTTTGTTGTTTTTTTCCATTAAGCCTAACTAGTGAAATAAAAACAAAAAACAAAAAGATATAATTGCAGAATCTAAAGGAAATAGCTTCGAGCACTCACACACCGGCAACAGTGCTAGGAAATAGCTTAGTAGTTAGAGGATGTGAATACCTTTTACCTTACCTCCCCGGGAACGGCGCCAGAAAATAGCTTGATGTCTACGCACGGTTTGTAGAACAGCAGCAAGTTTCCCTTAAGTGAATCACCCAAGGTTTATCGAACTCAGGGAGGTAGAGGTCAAAGATATCCCTCTCAAGCAACCCTGCAATTAAGATACAAGAAGTCTCTTGTGTCCCCAACACACCTAATACACTTGTCAGATGTATAGTTGCACTAGTTCGGCGAAGAGATAGTGAAATACAAGTAATATGGATGATTATAAGTAGTAATTGCAATCTGAAATAAAAATGGAAGCAAGCGAACATGTAGCAGAACTTGTTGGAAACAATGTTTCAATGCTTAGAAACAAGACCTAGGGATCATACTTTCACTAGTGGACACTCTCAACAATGATCACATAATTGAATAAATAAATGCTACTCTCAAACACTCTCTTGTTGGATAACAAACACCATTCATTGTGTAGGGCTGCAAAAGTACACCTTAAGCCGGAGTAAACAAGCTCCACAACGTCATAAAGGAATCACACACGATGCGCACACTGTCACCATCACACCGTGGAGAGTGACTCCGGAGTTCATATTAAAGTAACCTCTAGAGTGCATAATAGACAAGAGTAACATCTACATATTCAACTAGATTACAAAGCTCATGATCACATAAAGATCACACCATGGGAGAGAGAGATGAACCACATAGCTACCGGTAGAGCACTCAGCCTCGGGGGAGAACTACTCCCTCCTCATCATGGGAGACAACAACAGCGATGAAGATGGCGGTGGTGTCGATGGAGATGACTCCGGGGGCAATTCCCCGTTCCGGCGGCGTGCCGGAACAGAGATTCTGTCCCCCGAAACTTGTCTTCGATGGCGGCGGCGTTGCGGAACTCTTCGTGGAATATGACTTGATTCTTTAGGGTTTTCGCATCTGGGGCAATATATATGCGAAGGGGCAGCGTCAGGGGAGCCAGGGAGCTCCCTCCCCATATGTCGGCACGGCAGAGGGGTTGGCCGCGCCTCCCCTATGGTGTGGGGGCCCCTTGGCCCCCCTCTGGCCCTTCTCTGGCTCTCTGGGTCCGCCTCGGCAAAATATTGACTTATGTCTTCGTGGGGTCCAATTCCGAGAATATTTCCTGTCTAGAATTTCTGAAACCAAAAACAGCAGAAAACAGGAACTGTCACTTCGGCATCTTGTTAATAGGTTAGTCCCGGAAAATGCATAAAAATGATATAAAGTGTATATAAAGCATGTAGCAATTGGTATAATATAAGCATGGAAATTATAGATACGTTGGAGACGTATCAGCACTCTTCTTCTTGCCCATGGCATCTGGAGCTCTTGAGAGAAGAACAGAGGTGAAAGGAAAGGTTGGGAGAGAAGATGAGCAGTGTGGAAACGTAAAAGTAAAAACAACGGGAAGGCCCCCTATTTATGCCACAGGATTTATGGGAAATCATGGCCATAACTCCATAGACATCGTGGGAGAAGGATCAGATCGGTCGTACACGTGTCACCCAAGAAGAGAACGTAACCGGCGGCCCATTATTCCCACGATGTGCGGAAATCGAGGAGGCGCCTCGGTCAGTACGCACGCACCGGTCATTTCCTAAAAACTGCCCACGCAGAACTAGGGTGGGCCCGTCAGGTCAAGTCTTATCAGTCAGACCACAACAGTGGTAGCGTCATCAGTGACGCCATGAAGCCCTCCGGAAGCATCCGAAGAAACACAAAAAGCATCGGGAGCACTAAGTGCGCACCCGATAAAACGTGAACTCGAAGATACTCATCTGAAGAAATATTTGAAGAAAAGGATGGAATGCTCAGCTCGAGTCTGCACCCGGCCGCAAGCACCCGTGCCCAGACTCGGGGGCTTCTCCCATCGGGACCGCTGAGCGCGCACCCGATAAAACTTTTTTGCACTCCAGGATCATGCCCGGGGACTTGATTCTGTGTTGGGTAACGTTGTTTTGCCATCGGCAGTTAACCAGCAAAGCTGGGCACGTTACTCATTATCCCTTACGCGTTGAAACCTTACTAAAGAATACGAGCCCCGGTGCAAATGTATCGGATGACCCATGAAGACTTGCAGAAAACTTCGGCAGAAGAAGACGTTCGAGTGGCACAACTTGAGTCTACGCACGGATTGCAAGCATCCGTACCTAGACTCGGGGGCTACTCCCATCGGGAGCGTTGGACGCGCACCCGATAGAAGAAGATAATGCTGTTACAAGATGGACAAGAACAATCAAGGAGAAGATCATTAGGTGGAGGCATGCTTTAGTCTATACCCGAAATACCTTCGGCTAGACACTCGGGGACTACTGACGTGGGCATTACCCTTCGGGTAACTAACATTGCCCTATCCTGTGCGGCCCAACTGGAGGCCCATGAAGATACCCGATGGCAAGGTGGGCCACTAGGACGGTGCAGGAGAAGATCCCTTGAAGAACAAGGCAAGAGGGAACCCGAATAAGGAAAGTTTAGAGCTAAGCCTTTTGTAAACCTAGTCGTACCTGGACAAATCTCTTGAGACCTGGCCTCCTATATAAAGGCCAGGAGAGGGGCTGCCGAGGGACCGAATCAATCATAGCAACTTTAGCCACCAGAATTCTAGAGCTAGGACGCCGTAGCACTTAGCCTCTCGACGAGAACATAGCTGAAACCTTCGGCACCCCATTGTAACCCAATATTCTCATAATTAAGATCAGACAGGCAGGACGTAAGGGTTTTACCTCATCGAGGGCCCCGAACCTGGGTAAATCGCTCTCCCCGCTTGCCTGTTTACCGATGTCTCGTGTCAGCCTACAGGATTCCATCAACCCTAAGCCCCAATCGGAGGGCATTGCCGAGGAGTACCCTCGACAGCAGGTCTTAAACATCACACATTATTATTACAAGCCATACATTCACAAACTTCTCGGTATTCTCACAGGTCCAATGAGAACACCACTTAGACTCCTACTCAACTTGAAGTACTCTTACAAACTTCTCGGTACTTCTCGGTATTGGGACATATCCTCGTTTGTTTGTATTTGGTGTTTTCTGCACTGAGTTTTAGAACTCCTTGCTATCTTTCCAACAAGCCTTCTTGCATTAAAATCAGAGTCCACATGCTTAAGTTATGACCGTTTTCATATTGGTGTTCTTGACAGCTTTTTAACATCCAAAAGTTCAAGAAATCCCGTCCCCAAAAGTTTTGGGGGATGGAACCTCCGTGGGACAAAATTTCAGGCTCAACTTCCAGCTTTAGCCTCTGGGCGGATTCCATGTGGGTTTCAAATGGCACTCGGGTGGCGGGACACCCTGGAAGTTCTAGGGGAGGCTAAACTTACGATCCTCGCATTTTGAGGCTACAACGGTTGGATTTTGGGCAATTTCCAAACCCTTCCGAGCAAGTTTCCCCCTCCATTATTGACCTTTTTGACTTTTCTATATCTAGACCCCTCTACTGATTCTGGCATCTCTTTGAGAAAAAATAATGAGGAGATCTATACCTACGTTTCCACCAATCAGCTCTCCTCTTTGCGAGGGGAAGCTATTGGATCTATATATCAGAATAATTTGATGATATCCTCCTTTGTTTTTTCATCTCATATCTCTACATAGCATTTGTTTTTTTTCTATATCTGGACCCCTCTACTGATTCTGGCATCTCTTTGATAGAAAATAATTAGGAGATCTATATCTACTTTTCCACCAATCAGCTCTCCTTGTTGAGAGGGGAAGCTATTGATCTATATATTGGAATGATCTGTTGATATCCTCCTTTATTTTTTCATCTCATATCTCTACATAGCATTTGTTTCTTTGGTGAGATTTTGGGAGTGAAGGACTTGAGCACTTCTTCTGCTCTTGACATTGCATTTGTTACATCAGTTTGAGTTCTACACGGTGAGTTGTTCAGGTGAAAGTTCGTGAGCTTGTTTCTATTGTGTTCTTGAAATCCTAAACGATTGGGGTTGTTGTGGAGCTCAATCTTTGTGATGTAAAGCTTCTTGATATTCTTGTGAGCCTCTAATTAAGCTATGGAGATTGCCCCAAGCTTGATTTTAAGAGGTTTGTTGCCGCCTCCAAGGGCAGCACACCGTGGATCCTGGCACCTTGCATGGTGTGAGGGAACAAGGAGAATAAGGTGAGCATTTGTACTTCGGTGAGTGGTGTGCCCCCGCATCTAGAGGTGATGTCTTCGTGTCGCTTGGTGCGGATTGTGAAACCACACCTCAAGGTGAGACCATTGTGGCGCTTGCATAGAATTAGACATCTGAATCCGCCCAACGGATATTAGCTTCCTTTGAGAAGTGAACTTAGGGATATGACGTGGGCATTACCCTTCGGGTAACCAATGTTGCCCTACCCTGTATTTCCTATTTGGAAGCCCATGAAGGCACTCGACGACAAGATGGGCTGCCAAGGGAGACGCGGCGGAAGATTCCTTGAAGTACAAGACACAGAAGGAGCCGAACAAGGAAAGCTTAGAGATAGATCTACTGTAAACCCAGTCGTACTCGATTAGACCTCTTGAGACCTGGCCTCCTATATAAAGGCCAGGAGAGGGGCTGTCGAGGGACACAATAAGTCTTAGCGACTTTAGCCAACAAAAGCTTAGAGCTAGGTCTCCCTAGCAATTAGCCATCTCGACGAGATCTCAGCCGAACTATTCGGCACCCCATTGCAACCCATTATCATCATAATCAAGCAACGAGACGAGCGGGACGTAAGAGTTTTACCTCATCGAGGGCCCCGAACCTGGGTAAATCGCTCTCCCCGCTTGTCTGTGAACCGATGTCTCGTGTCAGCCTACAGGATTCCACGAACCCTAATCCCCTATCGGAGGGCATTGCCGAGGAGCACCCTCGACAATTGGCGCCGTCTGTGGGAAACCTGTCAGCGCAAGATCGGTCATCGGCAGATCCAATCATGACACCGACGACTTCACCGGCCACTTCATCAGCAACTTCATCGACACCGTCATCGCCGAACCTGGGAAGCCCGATTCGGTTCGGCTCCTATGAGTTCACCCCACACAGCGATTCTTCCCGCTCAAACTTCTCAGATCTACAAGGAAATATGGAGATGACTTTCGGCAGCGTCCACTACAACGTCAACGCAGAAGGAATCCTTCGACTGCTGGAATCGCCCACTTCCGGATCGATGAGTCCAAGCGCGTCATCATCACTCGACCTTTCGGCTGGCCTGACAGGCTCGACGAGCTTACCCACACCCTCGACTCCCCGTTCCGTGTCTTCCATGTTGGTAGGATCTGACGATCCGACATCTTCGGAGTTAACTTCGTACTATTGCTTGAACTGCGACACCAGGCACGGGCTGGGATCGAGCGACACGCCGTTCATCTGCAATGCCCAGTATTCATCGGGAGAGGACAGTATCGACAGCATCGTTCAAGGAACCACTCAAAGAACGGCGCACCATCAGGTCTGTGTCGCCAATAACACAGGAAACACAAGGCACAGAGGAAACGGAGACCGTACTCCTCGTTCTAGTAGGCGGGCGAGTTTCTACAACAACACCAGCAACCACGATAGCGACTACACCATCGCAGACGAGGAGTGGGCAGCCGCCAGGGCAGCAGTACTCAACAACACACCGCTCCCCGCAGGAACCTCAGTCGGAACCCTCAATGCTTACCGCTTTATACTAGAAAAAAACCGGGAGCACCTGTCGAAGGAACAAGCCTCCCTCGAGAGACGTCTGTCTGCGGCAGATCGATCCAGTGAACGGCGAAGAGGCTCGCAGGCGAGCGCCTCTCGAAATACTCAAGGAGCGAGGCAAACACCGGTCAAGGCTATCCAGACTTTCGGAAGATGACGCCAGAGAAATCACATCCAACCTAACCAAGTCCTTCATGACCACAGACACCGCAGGCATGCCACGGCCGAAAACCGTTGCAGGAGCAACTGCCAATCTCGCTGCATACCTCATCAACCAGCGCCCTGAAGGATCCATGGCTCAGGCTCATCGAGGCGCTTTGGAAAGTCTCGCGATACTAGGAAATAACCTAGTCCCACAAAAGGAAAAGACCACGCTGCAGGGTAGTGGTTCGAAGCATCATACGAGAGACGCTCGGGATGAAATCACCCATAGCAGGATCGACAAAGCAAGGCGACGACGCGCCGCTAGGAATGAGGATGACAGTGATTCTTCGGACGAGGATCAGGAGTACGACGGCGAGCTCGGGGAGCCGACCCGTTTAAGTCACGGAATCCGCGAGGCAATGCCGCCCAGGAAGTTCAAGCCTACGCCTACCGACACTGCCAAATACGATGGGCAGCAAGAGCCAAGATCTTGGATAGACGACTACCTGCAGACTGTAATACTACATAAGGGGAACCAAATAGCAGCAATGCAGTGCTTACAACTCTATCTCAAAGATTCAGCGCGAGCCTGGCTAAGGGGGCTGCCGAAGGGTTCCATCAAATCATGGGACGATCTAGTAGACGCCTTCGTTGCCAATTTCCAAGCAACATACAAGAGACCCGTCGGGATTGAAGAGTTACGGAACTGCCAGCAGAAGCAGAAGGAGTCGATGCGCTCATACATCGGGAGATTCACCAAACTCCAAAACGCTGCCGAAGATGTGTCTATCGACAGAGCAATCGACGCTTTCAGCGACGGCGTCCGACGTGAGAGTTACATAGAAGAACTCGGGCGTAAAAATCCTAAAACCATAACCAAGTTAATGGAAATCGCCAACAGCTGGGTTGATGGCGAGGACAACGTGCGAAGGCCACGACAGCGCAGTGACGACGAAGACGATGACCAGCCGAAGCACGACTCGGGTGGTCGAAGGGATCGCCACAAGAGAAGGAAGAACCGCAACTATGATGACAACAACCTGGTAGCCGCAGGGTACTCTGATCGCGAGGATGATCGGTATGACGACAGAAGAGACGATCGATAGGACGGTAATCGGAACAACTCCGGGAACCGTGGCAATTATAAACCTCGGCAGCAGAGGGCCCCTGAACTGCCTTATGCTGAGTGACACGTCTCCGACGTATCGATAATTTCTTATGTTCCATGCCACATTATTGATGATATCTACATGTTTTATGCATACTTTATGTCATATTTATGCGTTTTCCGGAACTAACCTATTGACGAGATGCCGAAGTGCCAGTTCCTGTTTTCTGCTGTTTTTGGTTTCAGAAATCCTAGTAAGGAAATATTATCGGAATTGGACGAAATCAACGCCCAGGGTCCTATTTTTCCACGAAGCTTCCAGAAGTCTGAAGGGTAAACGAAGTGGGGCCACGAGGTGGGGACACGGTAGGGAGGCGCGGCCCAAGCCCTGGCCGCGCCGGCCTAGTGTGTGGTCCCACCAGGACCCCTCCGAGGCTGCCCTTCCGCCTACTTAAGGTCTCCGTCGCGAAAACCCTATCACGTTCGACGAAACCAGAGAAAACCTTCCAGAGCCGCCGCCATCGTGAAGCCAAGATCTGGGGGACACGAGTCTCTGTTCCGCCACGCCGCCGGGACGGGGAAGTGCCCCCGGAAGGCTCCTCCATTGACACCACTGCCATCTTCATCAACGCTGCTGTCTCCCATGGGGAGGGAGTAGTTCTCCATCGAGGCTCGGGGCTGTACCAGTAGCTATGTGGTTCATCTCTCTCCTATGTACTTCAATACAATAATCTCATGAGCTGCCTTACATGATTGAGATTCATATGATGATGCTTGTAATCTAGATGTCATTATGCTAGTCAAGTGGGTTTTACTTATGTGATCTCCGGAGACTCCTTGTCCCACGTGTGTAAAGGTGACAAGTGTGTGCACCGTGTGGGTCTCTTAGGCTATATTTCACGAATACTTATTCACTCGTTATGAATGGCATAGTGAAGTGCTTATTTATATCTCTTTATGATTGCAATGTGTTTTGTATCACAATATATATGTGTGCTACTCTAGTGATGTTATTAAAGTAGTTTATTCCTCCCGCACGGTGTAATGGTGACAAGTGTGTGCATCGTGTAGTACTTGACGTAGGCTATGATTGTGATCTCTTGTAGATTATGAAGTTAACTATTGCTATGATAGTATTGATGTGATCTATTCCTCTTTTCGTAGTGTGAAGGTGACGAGTGTGCATGCTATGTTAGTACTTGGTTTGGTTATGTTGATCTGTTATGCACTCTAAGGTTATTTAAATATGAACATTGAATATTGTGGAGCTTGTTAACTCCGGCATTGAGGGTTCGTGTAATCCTACACAGTTAGTGGTGTTCATCATCCAACAAGAGGGTGTAGAGTCTAGAATCTATCTATTTATTCTGTTATGTGATCAATGATTGAGAGTGTCCACTAGTGAAAGTATGATCCCTAGGCCTTGTTCCTAAATATCGCTATCGCTGCTTGTTTACTCGTTTCTATCGCATCTCTATCGTCCACAATATTACCACCATCAACCACACGCCGAGTCCCGGGCAAAGCACTTTTCTCGGTGCCGTTGCTACCGCTTATATTTATTCATACCACCTCGTATTTCACTATCTCTTCGCCGAACTAGTGCACCTATTAGGTGTGTTGGGGACACAAGAGACTTCTTGCTTTGTGGTTGCAGGGTTGCTTGAGAGGGATATCTTTGACCTCTTCCTCCCCGAGTTGGATAAACCTTGGGTGATCCACTTAAGGGAAACTTGCTCGCTCGTTCTACAAACCTCTCGCTCTTGGAGGCCCAACACCTGTCTACAAGAATAGAAGCACCCGTAGACATCAAGCACTTTTCCGGCGCCGTTGCCGGGAGGAAAGGTAAAAGGCACTCATACTCCGGTCCCGGGTAAAGTACTTTTCTCGTTGCCGTTGTGTGTGTGCTCAAAGCTATTTCCTTTAGATCCCGCAATTGCATCTTTTTGTTTCTTGTTTACACTAGTTAGGCATAATGGACAACAATGAGCTTCTTATTCTATTTCCTGATTTAGGACATGGATGGTTTGATGCGAAAATTAAAAAACCTATGGAACATATTAGTATGAACGCTTTGAACACCATTGTTGCTAATGCTATGGAAAATTCTAAGCTTGGGGAAGCTGGTTTTGATGAGCATGATCTTTTTAGTCCCCCAAGCATTGAGGAGAAAATTTACTTTGATGATGCTTTGCCTCCTATTTATGATGATTATAATGATAGTAGTCTTTTAGTACCTCTGTTATGGAGGATAAATTTGATTATGATTACAATATGCCTCCTATATTTGATGATGAGAATAATAATGATAGCTACTTTGTTGAATTTGCTCCCACTATTACTAATAAAATTGATTATGCTTATGTGGAGAGTAATAATTTTATGCATGAGACTCATGATAAGAATGCTTTATGTGATAGTTATATTGTTGAGTTTGCTCATGTTGCTACTGAAAGTTATTATGAGAGAGGAAAATATGGTTGTAGAAATTTTCATGTTACTAAAATGCCTCTCTATGTGCTGAAATTTTTGAAGCTACACTTGTTCTATCTTCCTATGCTTGTTACTTTGCTCTTCATGAACTTGTTTATTTACAAGACTCCTTTTCATAGGAAGCATGTTAGGCTTAAATTTGTTTTGAATTTGCCTCTTGATGCTCTCTTTTGCTTCAAATACTATTTCTTGCGAGTGCATCATTAAAACTGTTGAGCCCATCTTAATGGCTATAAAGAAAGAACTTTTTGGGAGATAACCCATGTGTTTATTTTGCTACAGTACTTTTATTTTGTATTTGTGTCTTGGAAGTTGTTACTACTGTAGCAACCTCTCCTTATCTTAATTTTGTTGCATTGTTGTGCCAAGTAAAGTCTTTGATAGTAAGGTTCATACTAGATTTGGATTACTGCGCAGAAACAGATTTCTTGCTGTCACGAATCTGGGCCTAATTCTCTGTAGGTAACTCAGAAAATTATGCCAATTTACGTGAGTGATCCTCAGATACGTATGCAACTTTAATTCAATTTGAGCATTTTCATTTGAGCAAGTCTGGTTCCTCAATAAAATTCGTCTTTACGGACTGTTCTGTTTTGACAGATTCTGCCTTTTATTTCGCATTGCCTCTTTCGCTGTGTTGGATGGATTTCTTTGTTCCATTACCTTCCAGTAGCTTTGAGCAATGTCCATAAGTGTTAGGAATGATTGTATCACCTCTGAACATGTGAATTTTTAATTATGCACTAACCCTCTAATGAGTTTGTTTCGAGTTTGGTGTGGAGGAAGTTTTCAAGGGTCAAGAGAGGAGGATGATATACTATGATCAAGGAGAGTGAAAGATCTAAGCTTGGGGATGCCCCGGTGATTCATCCCTGCATATTTCAAGAAGACTCAGGCATCTAAGCTTGGGGATGCCCAAGGCATCCCTTCTTCATCGACAACTTATCAGGTTTCTTCTCTTGAAACTATATTTTTATTCGGTCACATCTTATGTACTTTACTTGGAGCGTCTGTGTGCTTTTATTTTCGTTTTGTTATTTTCATTCTCTGAATAAATACATGCTTGTGTGGGAGAGAGACACGCTTCGCTGGTTCGTATGAACACATGTGTTCTTAGCTTTTAATTTTCATGGCGAAGGTTGAAACTGCTTCGTTAATTGTTATATGGTTGGAAACGGAAAATGCTGAATGTAGTAATTGGTAAAATGTCTTGAATAATGTGATACTTGGCGATTGTTGTGCTCATGTTTAAGCTCTTGCATCATATACTTTGCACCTATTAATGAAGAAATACATAGAGCTTGCTAAAATTTGGTTTGCATAATTGGTCTCTCTAAGGTCTAGATAATTTCTAGTAAAGAGTTTGAACAACAAGGAAGACGGTGTAGAGTCTTATAATGTTTACAATATGTCTTTTATATGAGTTTTGCTGCATCGGTTCATCCTTGTGTTTGTTTCAAATAACCTTGCTAGCCTAAACCTTGTATCGAGAGGGAATACTTCTCATGCATCCAAAATCCTTGAGCCAACCACTATGCCATTTGTGTCCATCATACCTACCTACTACATGGTATTTCTCCGCCATTCCAAAGTAAATTGCTTGAGTGCTACCTTTAAAATTTCCATTCTTTACCTTTGCAATATATAGCTCATGGGACAAATAGCTTAAAAACTATTGTGGTATTGAATATGTACTTATGCACTTTATCTCTTATTAAGTTGTTTGTTGTGCGATAACCATGTTCCCGGGGACGCCATCAACTACTCTTTGTTGAATATCATGTGAGTTGCTATGCATGTCCGTCTTGTCTCGAAGTAAGGGAGATTTACCACTCATTTAATGGTTAGAGCATGCATAATGTTAGAGAAGAAAATTGGGCCGCTAACTAAAGCCATGATCCATGGTGGAAGTTTCAGTTTTGGACATATATCCTCAATCTCATATGAGAACATTAATTGTTGCTACATGCTTATGCATTAAAGAGGAGTCCATTATCTCGTTGTCTATGTTGTCCCGGTATGGATGTCTAAGTTGAGAATAATCAAAAGCGAGAAATCCAATGCGAGCTTTCTCCTTAGACCTTTGTACGAGCGGCATAGAGGTACCCCTTTGTGACACTTGGTTAAAACATGTGTATTGCGATGACAATCCCGGTAATCCGAGCTAATTAGGACAAGGTGCGGGCACTATTAGTATACTATGCATGAGGCTTGCAACTTGTAAGATATAATTTACATGATACATATGCTTTATTACTACCGTTGACAAAATTGTTTCTTGTTTTCAAAATCAAAGCTCTAGCACAAATATAGCAATCAATGCTTCCCTCTGCGAAGGGCCTTTCTTTTACTTTTATGTTGAGTCAGTTCACCTATCTCTCTCCACCTCAAGAAGCAAACACTTGTGTGAACTGTGCATTGATTCCTACATACTTGCATATTGCACTTGTTATATTACTTTACATTGACATTATCCATGAGACATACATGTTATAAGTTGAAAGCAACCGCTGAAACTTAATCTTCCTTTGTGTTGCTTCAATACCTTTACTTTGATTTATTGCTTTACGAGTTAACTCTTATGCAAGACTTATTGATGCTTGTCTTGAAAGTACTATTCATGAAAAGTCTTTGCTTTATGATTCATTTGTTTACTCATGTCATTACCATTGTTTTTGTCGTTGCATTCATTACATATGCTTACAATAGTATGATCAAGGTTATGATGGCATGTCACTCCAGAAATTATCTTTGTTATCGTTTACCTGCTCGGGACAAGCAGAAACTAAGCTTGGGATGTTGATACGTCTCCGACGTATCGATAATTTCTTATGTTCCATGCCACATTATTGATGATATCTACATGTTTTATGCATACTTTATGTCATATTTATGCGTTTTCCGGAACTAACCTATTGACGAGATGCCGAAGTGCCGGTTCTCGTTTTCTGCTGTTTTTGGTTTCGAAATCCTAGTAAGGAAATATTCTCGGAATTGGACGAAATCAACGCCCAGGGTCCTATTTTTCCACGAAGCTTCCAGAAGTCCGAAGGGGAAACGAAGTGGGGCCACGAGGTGGGGACACGGTAGGGCGGCGCGGCCCAAGCCCTGGCCGCGCCAGCCTAGTGTGTGGTCCCACCAGGACCCCTCCGAGGCTGCCCTTCCGCCTACTTAAGGTCTCTGTCGCGAAAACCCTATCACGTTCGACGAAACCAGAGAAAACCTTCTAGAGCCGCCGCCATCGCGAAGCCAAGATCTGGGGGACAGGAGTCTCTGTTCCGGCATGCCGCCGGGACGGGGAAGTGCCCCCGGAAGGCTCCTCCATCGACACCACCGCCATCTTCATCAACGCAGTTGTCTCCCATGAGGAGGGAGTAGTTCTCCATCGAGGCTCGGGGCTGTACCGGTAGCTATGTGGTTCATCTCTCTCCTATGTACTTCAATACAATAATCTCATGAGATGCCTTACATGATTGAGATTCATATGATGATGCTTGTAATCTAGATGTCATTATGCTAGTCAAGTGGGTTTTACTTATGTGATCTCCGGAGACTCCTTGTCCCACGTGTGTAAAGGTGACAGATGTGTGCACCGTGTGGGTCTCTTAGGCTATATTTCACGTAATACTTATTCACTGTTATGAATGGCATAGTGAAGTGCTTATTTATATCTCTTTATGATTGCAATGTGTTTTGTATCACAATATATCTGTGTGCTACTCTAGTGATGTTATTAAAGTAGTTTATTCCTCCTGCACGGTGTAATGGTGAAAGTGTGTGCATCGTGTACTACTTGGCGTAGGCTATGATTGTGATCTCTTGTAGATTATGAAGTTAACTATTGTTATGATAGTATTAATGTGATCTATTCCTCCTTTCGTAGTGTGAAGGTGACAGTGTGCATGCTATGTTAGTACTTGGTTTGGTTATGTTGATCTGTTATGCACTCTAAGGTTATTTAAATATGAACATTGAATATTGTGGAGCTTGTTAACTCCGGCATTGAGGGTTCGTGTAATCCTACACAGTTAGTGGTGTTCATCATCCAACAAGAGGGTGTAGAGTCTAGCATCTATCTATTTATTCTGTTATGTGATCAATGATTGAGAGTGTCCATTAGTGAAAGTATGATCCCTAGGCCTTGTTCCTAAATACTGCTATCGCTGCTTGTTTACTGTTTTACTGCATCTCTACTGTCCACAATATTACCACCATCAACCACACGCCAGTCCTGGGCAAAGCACTTTTCTGGTGTCGTTGCTACTGCTTATATTTATTCATACCACCTGTATTTCACTATCTCTTCGCCGAACTAGTGCACCTATTAGGTGTGTTGGGGACACAAGAGACTTCTTGCTTTGTGGTTGCAGGGGTTGCTTGAGAGGGATATCTTTGACCTCTTCCTCCCTGAGTTCGATAAACCTTGGGTGATCCACTTAAGGGAAACTTGCTGCTGTTCTACAAACCTCTGCTCTTGGAGGCCCAACACTGTCTACAAGAATAGAAGCACCCGTAGACATCACTGAGCAGATTAACGCTCCCTGTTACCTGCACTCGTATACCGATTCTAAGGACGGAAAACGAAGTCGAGTCACTTACTCAGGGACTGTTGGCAGTTCATTGACATGCATAAACTCATCCAGCAGGGAGGTCAGCAACCGCTACCACCACCACCACCCCCACCTCCACCGCATCACCAAGTCCAGCAGGCTCAACCTCATCAACCCAACGAAGCGTTTCCACCACCACGGGGGCAGATGAGCATGATCCATAGGACAGGTGTCTCAAGAAGAGAGATGAAGAAGCTCACCCGAGAGATTAACCTGGCAGAAAGCATCATGGCAAACATCCCCGAGTATGTCGAGTGGTCCACTCAGAACATTACGTTCAGTCAAGCAGATCACCCGATGACCATACTAAAACCGGGACACGCTGCCTTAGTAGTCGAGGCACAAATCGGGGGGTTCAAGATGAGCAAAGTTTTCATGGATGGTGGAAGCGGATTAAACCTGATATTCGTCGACACAATCAAAAGTATGGGGATCACCATGAAGATGCTAGAAGAAACGAGATACTCGCTTCCATGGGATTCTCCCAACCGCACCGGGCTACTCTCTTGGCAAAGTTTACTCGAACATCGTCTTTGGTAAAACCGACAATTTCAGGAAGGAGAAGATCGAGTTTGAGGTAGTGAACTGGGAGTCACAGTATCACGCCATACTCGGGAGACCAGCTTATGCCAAGTTCATGGCTGTGCCGCACTATGCATATCTCAAGCTGAAAATGCCTGGGAACAACAGGACGAACATCACAGTCTATGGAAGTTTCTCACGCTCGGACAATTGTGATCGCGACTTTCAAATGATTGCTGCAAAGTTTGGGCCACAACGAGAAATTGTCGACCCCCTACCCAAGCTGTCGATACGAGAAATCAAGGAGGAAAAACATGACAGGGAAACCAAGAAGAAGCCAGCCAACCTTGCTCCAGAAGCTTCGGCAGCAGAAGATTCGGCAGCGAAAGCTTCGGCTGCCGATGACATAGAAGGCACAGGAGACAGCAAGACGCTGGCAACCACTGCCCAGACCCCTGGTGAAGTCAACAACGCCGCAGCAACCACTAACGTGGTGAAAAAGGCAGAAGATGAGAAGAACCCCTTCCTTGCTTAAGCAATTTATAAGCGTTTAATTTTTTCCTTTCTATCAATAGGGCCTTCCTTTTTCGCCCTCTAGTCTCGTGCTTACCTTATTAATGAGAACTCAAGTTTCGATCCTTTGTTAAGCATTGCAGTATTTCAAAAACATCTAAGCTGCATCACTATGCAAACATAGTACGAGGCAGAAGATCGTGCTCCAAAAGAAAAGCCTCTACGAGTGCTGAGAGATACAAAACAAACAAAGGTGTTAACCTTTCCCTTTGCTATAGATGCCTCTACGAGTGTCGAAAATAGCAAGAGTTTTGAAATACGAACAACCCACGTTCGACATCCTACTTATGGAAATATCAAAGAACAACGGGCTCATCGGCAGAATCATTGCACCCGAAAAATTCGGGAGTGACTGTCGCAACATACATCGGTTGAAAGCAAAGTTGCACATACAATGGGTTTAGCAAGACCTGCAACACGAGCTGATCACTCAAACGTTTGCTGACCAATGAATACGAAAAATTCTCAAGCGGGCAATTAAGATTTGCTCCTTCAAAAAATTGCTAACGGCACCACTACGGTAAAAGTACATATACATGTATCTACCGAATAAGAATTCTCGGCTCATCAAATCCAAACACTTGGGTAAAATAGCCAAAACAACCTATTTACAAAAGCAACCCTAATCCACGAAGTCAACCTTGTGGAGCTTCTCTTTCTTCGGGTACCCTCGAATGCCCTTCAAGCTTGTCGATGATTATATTGGCAGGAAGCAATACCCTCGGATACAAAGTATCGAAGTCACCAACAGCGTTGGCAATAGCAAGCAGATCCATCGAGGGGTACCGTGCAAGCACAAGGGCAAGCGTCAACCTGGCCCCTGCGAAAACCTGAGCTCGTACCAAGTCCTGAATCTTCTTGGCGTTCCCAAACTCAGACATCAAAGACAGCAGCGTAGGGGGAACTGCGTTTAAAGGGAACATCGTCTTCCACACCACCCTCATAGCTTTGTAGCACTTGTCGAAGAAATGATGGACTTGCTGAACCCGATCCTGAAATTTTGCGACAGCCGAAGCCTTCGAGTGTTCCCGCCAGAAAATCTCTTCGGATGAGGATAGCTGGGTTAAAGCATGCACTCGCTCGTGAATCCGCTTGTTCTCTTCCGCTCAGTTCAAAGCTATGACTGGCAAAGGAATCAACAAAAGATCAGACAAGGCGTTGTTGACAAAAGGACAAAGGAATCAGGAAGCTTACAGTTCAAACTCTCGGTAGCTTTATGTAGCTCAGTAAGAGCGTACCGCTCCACTTCGGCTGCAATCTCGCTCTTCTTATTGACAATAGCAGCTAGAGCATAAGTGCTGCGCAGGTCCTTTTCCATTTGCGTGATCCGATCCTTCATACGCTGGATCCGATCACCCTCCGGAAGACCACCTGAAGGGTCTTCGACAAATGAGGGTACTGGGAAAACCTGGTCAAGACGAGCATCCGAGGTAACTCCCATCAGGAGAAGTGCAAGTGGTAATATCATAACAAAGGTGTGCTAGCAACATCGCTAGCACGGAATTTATTACAAGCATAAGTTTTGCAGCAGAACAATGTTTCACATAAGCTCGAGCATAAGTTTGTTACAAAAATCAAGGGGCTTGGGTCTGAGTCGACAAACTGGGTCCAGCCGACGACTTCCTTGACGAAACTAGTTCAAGGAGCTGCCGAGCACAAGTAAGGGCAGACGATTTAAAGGCGCTTAAGTCAACAAACTGCCCGTCTTGCTCTTTCGGCGGCTCCTTAGTCATTTCTTCGATGTCACCCTTAAAGCCGTAACCCATCATAAGCTGGAAGGCAAGGAGGGCACCATAGGTACGCGAAGTACGCTTGAATACCTCGATAACGTCCTTGGTGTCAACCGCGAAGGCATCGATCAGCTGCCCCAGGGTTTTGTCCTGCTTGATCTTGGGGAAAATCATCAGGTGCATCCGCGCCAGGGCACCTTTTCCTTTTGCAAGAAGCTCCCGCGTAAGCTAGTGCGAGGCGAGAGCCATCGACACACCATTCGCTGGAGAATTGTTTGGAACTTTGTCCAAGGCGGCAGCAGAAATGTTGGCGGCCTCTGCGAGAAAGAGAATTGGAAAAGATCATTGATAAAGGAACGAATCCATAAAAAAAAATCGACAGAGGTGTATGAAAAAGCCTACCAAGCAGAGCCAAAGAAGATTGGCAAAGGAGTTCATCCTTTTCGGCTGCCTGAGCTTCGGCAGCCAACCTTGACGCCTCCTCCTCCTTCAGCTTTTCCTTCAGCTTACCCAGTTCCTCCTTCAGGGAATCAACTTCTTGGCGGGCCTTGGCAGCTATGTTGACTGCGCCTTCCAGCTTCGAGGAAGAGGATTCGACTTCCTTCTGCAGTCGAACCTTGTCTGCCTCTAGAGAAGTGAACTGGGAAGCGAAGGCCTCCAAAGAGGAAATAACACCTCGGAGATCCTTAAGGGAAAAAGGATGTTTTGCAAAGAATCATCAGAAAAAGCACATTTCAGGAAATCCATGATGTACTTAAAAAGGACTTACAGAAGGAGGAGTTGTGGTGGCGGCAGGAGCATCTTTTCCCTTGGAAAGGGAAGAAGCAGTCGATGCCTGAGCCGTGGGAACCGCTTTAGGAGCTGAAGCTTCGGAAGCAGCAACAGTAGCATCAGATCTGGCCTTCTTAGGCGGAGGCTCGGCAAAACCTTCATCACTGTAAAAAGGGAATGGTTGACAGAAGTTACAAAAAGAATGTGAGGAATAAAGGGACAAGCTATGGCATCAGGGAAGAAAGTGCTTACATATCGAAGAGATCGTCTTCATCGGCAAAGCCGCCGGTTGATCTCTTCGCAGGCGAAGCCCTGGTCGCCTCCACAACTGCATTAACAAAGGCATCTTGATCAGCGTCATCACTACGCACTGATCCCTCTGTATCGCAAGCATCGTCGGCTGAAGGAGGAAGGTCGGTGTGAACAATTTCAGAATCTATCGGACCATCACGCTCACTCTCTGGGCCTGCGTGCTCGACAGTGGGAAAATCAACAGGAACTGAGGAGCCTCTTCCCTCCGAAGTATCATTTGGCAAATCATGTAAGTCTCCAGAGCTTATGGGGGCCTGTCGAAAGGAAGAACAAGTAAGAATATAAGGCAATCATATTGGTTAAGTAAAAATAGTATAGCAAGGACATCGAAAAGAGAGTTACCTCTGGTGGCGGATGGTCAGCATCGAGAGGAGTATAAGAAGATATCAACGGAATTGAGTCTTCCTGGCTAAAGGAAGTAAGGCGACGGACTTCGTCAAGCAACTCCTTTTCCGATAGTTCGGCAGCATTAATCCTGGTTTCATCCTTTGGGCCTGAGTACAACCACATCGGGTGCGCTCTGGCCATGACTGGTTGGACTCGACATTTCAAGAACACCGCTGCCACCTCAGTGCCAACCATAGTTTGGTCATCGGCCTCTTTGATTCGAAGAAATCTGGCAAATAATTCATCGGCTGCTACTTTTTCGTCGGGTAAGAGAATGTTCTTCCAGGAACTCTTGGGCTTGGCTTCGAAGACATCGGCAAAGCAAGGAAGTTGAGATTCGGGTGACAGGGAGTCCTTAACGTAAAACCATTTCAGCCTCCACCCTTGCACAGATTCTCGCATTGGGAAATTGAAGTAGTTAACCTCTGAACGGGCCACAAACCTCACTCCTCCGGTGACGAAGAATCCGTTACTAATGCTGTATCTCTTCACATAAAAGATCTTTTTCCACAGCCCGAAATGAGGTTTGATACCCAGAAACGCCTCGCAAAGGGTGATCAACACATCAACGTGGAGGATCGAGTTGGGAGTGAGTTGCCATAATTAGATTTCGTAAGTTCGCAAGAGATGGAGGAGGAATTCATGAGCGGGAAGCGAAAGACCTCGATATAGAAACGATAAGAACATCACGGTAAAGCCAGCAGGGGGACTAGGCCGTGAAATCGCACCTGGGAAGATCACATCCCCCTCGACGGAGGAGATTAATCCTAGACTTCGGGATCTCTTTTCATCACGCTTGGTGACGGTCGACGCTACCCAATCTCCGGGCTTGGCCGCCGAGCTTGGCGGCGCTGGCGGCGCCGGAGTTGGGAGAGGAGCGCTCGAGGCGCTTCCCTTCGAAAGAGTCGCGGAAGATTTGGCGGCGGCACCTCCGCTAGTGGAACTGGCGGTGGCGGTAACGCCCTTCTTCTTCACCATTGTGAGATCCGGGGAAAATCGGAAAAGTAGTGGTGGCGGCGCAGCAACGACGAAGGGAGGAAGAAGGAGGAGAACGAAGAGATGCTAGGGAAAATGCGGAAGAGGATTAGGGATTTTTTCGCCCTCCGGAGATTTTAAGAGGGACTTGAGAACTGAGTGGGGCACGTGTCGTTGCCTCCGGTCCATTCAGTAATCTTTTCTATTGGAGGTTGCAGGAATCGAGGAGGCGCCTTGGTGACTGTGCGAAAAGGGCCGGACAGAGAAAGAATAGGCCCAGCAGGTTACGTCCTGTCAGTCAGGATCAAGATATCAGTAGAGCGTCATCAATGATGTCATAAAAAATGATCAAAGCATTCAAAGGAATGAAAGGGTATTGGATGGTCAACTTGAGTTTACGCACGGATTGGCAGCATCCGCACCTAGACTCGGGGGCTACTCCCATCGGGAGCGCTGGACGCGCACCCGAAAGAATGAAGACTCGAAGAAAAAAGGTCTTGAAGGAAGGGATAATTGTTCGACTCGAGTCTGCACCCGGTTACAAGCACCCGTGCCCAGACTTGGGGGCTACTCCCAGCGGGAGCGCTGGACGCGCACCCGACAAAACTTTTTCGCACTCCAGGATCATGCCCGGGGACTTGATTCTGTGTAGGGTAACATTGTTTTGCCATCGGCAGTTAACCAGCAAAAGTTGGGCATGTTACTCATTATCCCTTGCATGAGGAAAGTATATCAGATGAATTTTGAAAACTTATGAGGAAGCTTCGGCAGAGAAAAATGTTCGAGTGGTACAACTTGAGTCTATGCACGGATTCCAGCATCCGTACCCAGACTCGGGGGCTACTCCCATCAGGAGCGCTGACGCGCACACGACAGAAGAAGATGATGCAGATTCAAGAAGAACAAGAACAATCAAGGAGAAGAACCTTGAGAAGAAGCGTGCTTTAGTCTCTACCCGAACTACCTTCGGCTAGACACTCGGGGGCTACTGACGTGGGCATTACCCTTCGGGTAACCAATGTTGCCCTACCCTGTATTTCCTAGTTGGAGGCCCATGAAGGCACTCGACGACAAGATGGGCTGCCAAGGGAGACGCGGCGGAAGATTCCTTGAAGTACAAGACACGGAAGGAGCCGAACAAGGAAAGCTTAGAGATAGATCTACTGTAAACCCAGTCGTACTCGATTAGACCTCTTGAGACCTGGCCTCCTATATAAAGGCCAGGGAGAGGGGCTGTCGAGGGACACAATAAATCTTAGCGACTTTAGCCAACAAAAGCTTAGAGCTAGGTCTCCCTAGCGATTAGCCATCTCGACGAGATATCAGCCGAACTATTCGGCACCCCATTGTAACCCATTATCATCATAATCAAGAACAGACAGGCAGGACGTAAGGGTTTTACCTCATCGAGGGCCCCGAACCTGGGTAAATCGCTCTCTCCGCTTGTTTGTGAACCGATGTCTCGTGTCAGCCTACAGGATTCCACCAACCCTAAGCCTCTATCGGAGGGCATTGCCGAGGAGCACCCTCGACAGGATACATCTCTGTCTCCGCATGTGCCTCGGTTATCTTTTCTCTGAGCTCCACTACTTACGCATTTATTTTATGATAGTCATCATGCTTGAAATTACCTATCTTGTTATATGTTACTATCACATAATTCTTATACCCTGTTTAGAATAAGTTGGCGGTGCACATAATTGAGCCTACCATAAGTTTTGTGTTGATTAATTAAATATTATTCAGTTCATTTTCCGTATTTATTCAAGTCAAAATTATAATTATTTTAAATCTCCAATTCACCCGCTCCAGACGACACCCTAGGTCCTTTAAGGGGTAATGTGTCAACCTGCAGAGGTAAACGCGCCTCTTAGGTAGGCAATTTACCATCACCCTCCTACTATCTATAGATGTCATGCCGCATAGCCATGCCAACTATGTGCGGCCAAAACTGAACTTTGATTGGACCCGAAGAAGATAGGACCAATTGATTGCATAAAAAGCTTTGGTGATGTCTATCTTGAACATCACCTATTTTTCTTAGCTATGTGGAGCTTCCTTGCTGTGTGCCGCATGAGTATGAAGTTGTCGTGCACGCATCTGCCTTCAACGAAGGCATTGTGATGCTTACCCATTATTCTCGGCAAGTCCGAGTTCAATTGGATTGTCATAACCTTGGCCAAGAGCTTAGAGCATCTCCAGCCGTTGGGATCCCCAGGATGAAAGTTTGGCATGGGGAGGCCCATTTTCCCCGCGGCGAGCCCAGGGTGGATGATTTTTTTTTTGGCAAAATACGGCGAATTCGGATAGAAGTAGGCGAAACTTGTGCAAACATAAGCGAAATTTAGTGATATTTAACTTATATAGGCGAGTTCGTACGTATATAGGCCGAATTCGTACATATATTGGAATTCGGCTACAGGGAAACATTAACTTAAACTAATAGCTGCCTCCTACATGCCGAAATGGCGGTAGAAGGCCTGTAGTCCGCGCTGTCGTCGTCGTCGCTCGAGCTGGCGCCATCGTTGTCGTCGCTCGAGCTGGCGCCGTCGTTGTCGTCGCTCGAGCATTAACTCGCCGCATGGAAACGACGTGTCTGGCGAAGGATGACCGGAGGCAGGGTTTTTCAGCGCGCAGAAGACGATGCGATGAGGACGA
Source organism: Lolium rigidum (assembly GCF_022539505.1). Classification (NCBI taxonomy): domain Eukaryota; kingdom Viridiplantae; phylum Streptophyta; class Magnoliopsida; order Poales; family Poaceae; genus Lolium; species Lolium rigidum. The sequence continues at coordinate 72,279,667 of NC_061509.1, forward strand.
CGATCGGTCTCTCTCGCCGACAAGTTGGGGCCACCAGCCGCGCGGGAAACTTTCTCGGTGTTTCCCGCGCTTTCGTTTCGTCCGGAGTCCCCGAGCGCTCCTCGGGGGGCCGGGGATGGCCTGGGCTCCCCGGACGGATGAAAGGCCTAATCCGAACGAAATCGAGGAACCGGGGGGCGCGACTGGACAGTTTTCGTCCATCCGGATGAAAAAAGGCGTCGTGGGCCTCGTCGGGGACACGGCTAGAGATACTCTTAGGTAGTCTATGGATCGGACTAAGCGGTTAGAAGCGAAAAGCATCAAATGGATAACGGTTTTCCGCCGAACAAAATACAAGTCAATGGCACCACTAACCCGAAACATGTTGTTCTTATGTTAGGATTATATATACTCAACCGAAAGTTGCTTCCTGATGAGATGAGCACCTCCTTTTCGGGAAAATAGTTCTTGTTCATAACACGGCATTCTTCACTCACACTTGCTAAAAGCTAAAAAGCAATAACAAAATAGATTCCACAAAACTCAAAAAAAAAAGAAGGAAACGCAACAAACAACAGCACCGCGATGGAACAAGAGCAAGTATCCATTATTTCACACCATAAAGATGAGAAAGCGACGCGATCCTTCTTCTTCCCCAACAAGAAAGAAAAGGCCACCTTTAGCAGCCGCCCATTTCCCAGGGACCCATTCGCGAAAACCGCACCCACCGCGATCCCAGCCGCCCACCTGCCAGCTCCACCCAGATCCGACGGCGCAGATCGCGCCACGCAGGCGGAACGCACGCAGCGAGGAGGGGCAAACCGGTACTTTCCCACGGGCGCCTCCTCTTTTATCTCTCTCTCCCCCACCTCCCGGTCCTCTCCCCCTGGTGACGCCTCCAATCGAGCCGAGCTCCTCGCGATTCCCAATCCCCGCACGCCTCCTCCCTCCGCCTGCCCCCGCCGCCGCCGCCGCCGCCGCGCCACAGGGTTAGGGTTCGCTCGCTCCCTCCCTCTGTTCCTTTCTTGGCTGGTTTGATCTGTCCGGTTCGGGGCTCGATTCGCCGTCGCGCGGTCGATCCGCCTGGGTTTTGTCCTCGGGAAGGGAGTTCCGGGCGGTCCGTCCGTCCGGTGACCATTTCCCCCCTGTGCAGGGATCGACGGTGTTCCGCGGCTCGGTTTGGTGGTTGGTCCGTGTCGGGTAGAAAGTCTTTGCGTGTTGCTTTTCCCTTTGTTCTTGGCGAAATGATTAGATTTACCTTTTTTTTCAAATCGTAATTGTTGGGATTAGTTGAATCACGCGCCCTATTTGGGGCCTGCCGTGTTCGATTTACCATCTCGCGATAAATTTTTTTTGTGTTCTCGAGATTTGAATTCGGTGCCCCCCTGTTCTTCGTGTAGACTGTCGGCGAAATGAAAATAGTAAGTGGGTATGATTGGTCGCGGTTGTTAGGAAGAGGGCGCGTTAGGCGTAGCGATTTCCTTGAAATCAGGATCTTGTTTCAGAAAGTGGAGAGCTCCTTCCCCGCGGCGCCCGACAACGACGACGATTGTCGGTATCTGAAAGCTGTTACAATTCCTAGTATGGTTGTAGGATGTAACTGCAACCACCTGACGCCTGTTAGTTCACCGTGCGGCTCGATTTGGTTTTGCGCCTGGCGTCGGAAGATTGCAAATCGTTTCTTCCGTATTTCAGCGCTGATGTTTGCGTTGTTTGTTTCGTGTGCAGCTTACAGCTAGTCCAGATGGAGCACAAGGAGGCAGGTTGCCAGCAGCCGGAGGGCCCAATCCTATGTGTCAATAACTGCGGCTTCTTCGGCAGCGCGGCGACCATGAACATGTGCTCCAAGTGCCACAAGGAGATGGTCATGAAGGAGGACCAGGCCAAGCTGGCCGCCTCCTCCTTCGATAGCATCGTCAATGGCGGCGACGGTGGGAAAGGACCTGTTGTAGCTGCTGTTGCTGCAAGCGTGGAGGTGGCGGTTGCTCAGGTGGACGCCAAGGAGCTCGTTGTGCAGCCTCAGCCTGCCGATGCCGCGGGCACCAGTGAGGCTGTTGCTGTGAGCCCCAAGAGGAAGGAGGGCCCGAATCGGTGCTCTACTTGCAGGAAGAGGGTTGGGCTCACAGGATTCAACTGCCGGTGCGGCAACATGTTCTGTTCGCTGCACCGCTATTCCGACAAGCATGACTGCCAGTTCGACTACCGGACTGCAGCTAGGGATGCCATCGCCAAGGCCAATCCAGTGGTGAAGGCGGAGAAGCTCGACAAGATCTAAGTGGCCAGCTGGGGAAGAATTGGTTTGCGATCTGCCAACTTTCATCATCCATCTCCCGCGGCGCCATCCTTGTACTTGTCTTGTTGGCTGCTACGTTTCTTAAATTGCTCAGCATTCTGATGCACACTGCATCTTGGCAGCAGCAAGAACTCATCCTCTCTCAGTCCTTCCGATTGGTTTGCATGTTGTGTAACTTTATTCATGGTGGTTTCTCGGTCAGTATTGTGGCTTCCCAATTAGCTAGCTCTGTAACGTACTATTGTCGCATGCGTGTTAAATTCCAATCAGTAATAGTAATCAGCAATGGTTCATCATATTCTGTACGAATTCATTTATGGTTGTATAGTTCTGTGTTATTGTTTCCTCGTCCACAGAAGTTTGCACAAGTTTTAACTTTGATAGCTCTCTACTCAACTGGACATCGAATCGGAGAGGAATGGTTAACATGGCAAAAGTTCTCATGTCATCGCTCTACCCTCTTTTTCTATTGAAACTTTTTTTAATGCTGAGTGGATTATTATTGAAGCAAATACATGCCAAACTATTGAAACTAAGAATCTTGTGCCTGATCACCAGTTTCTGAAGTTCTGTAGTTTGTATCAGGATTCAGGTTGTCTACTTGTATGCTGATCGATTCTGTTACATTGCTGTGTACTTGTATGCTGATCGATTCTGCTACATTGCTGTGCAAATGTATACATCTCACAAATCGAGCTGTCATAGTGCCAATCGTGTGTTCCCTAATATCTGTACACAAATATAACAATTGGGTTGAAATCTGCATGAGCTGTTTTGGCATGATTGTCTCTTGGAAAGATAGCCAATTAGTAGTGCCAAACTATTCTTTCCAGGAGATGAATTTTCTTTTGCTTGATTTGTGGTAAGGCCCCTTTAGACATGATGTGCACATTGATCAACTCTTTTGCCGGATGTTGAGCAGAGATGTGTTAAATAATGCAGGCACTGACTTGATCAGTTGAGATTCTTCTGCATTGTTTATGAGAATGGATAGGATCCCAGACTTTGCCTTCCTCCTCCAAGTAGCTGGAGGTGTATTTTAATTGGGAAGATTAGGTGTTGCTACTTGCTCTGACTGTTTATCCATTACCAGGATAAACAGCAGCACCTATTGCAGCATATATGCTGCAGGTTGCAGTAAACAATTTAGCAGCATCTTCAGTTGCCAACATACAAAAGGTTAAAAATTAGATATATCATGTCCTCAACAGCTCATGGTTCCTTCACCTTCGAACAGTCATATTTCACACAATCAGGAGTAACTGACTCGCCAAAGAAATGACTGTTGCACTCAAATGTAATTTCATAAGATTTCACAAGAAACAACTCATTTTCGCCTGCTGTAAATACAGTATGTATGAGAAGAAAGAGGGCATGTGTTATTCTGGACTGTTTGTACTAATTCTGCAGTGTCAGGCCCCAAGGTTGAAGTAAACCGTGTAGAATTCGTCTCTCAAGCTGTACAATGGCTCCAGGAGGAAGTTCCTCCTTAACCCCTTCGCGACGAAGCTTATCGGATGGTACTGCCTCAGCGGAGTAGCCTGCACAAAGCTTGCTGCCTGCTCGAATATTCCGCCGATGCTCTGGAGAGAACTCTTGCAGCTGACCTGGATCTTCATCCCAGCAGAGTAATCTGTCCCAGACACCAAGAAGCATCCTGGTTTGGTCCTGAGCTCAAGGGAAACTGAGTTCGGCTTTCCATCGAGCCCAGGTACTATGTTGAAGAAGGAATCAGAGCTCTTTTGTGCAGACAAGGTAAGGTTGGTGGTGATCACCGTTCCTGGCAGGTCGAATGGCTCGATCTGCACAGAGGTGCCTTTCAGGGTTGTGCTGTGGGTGTCGTGCAGCCTAGTTGAGTCATGAGGGTGCACCCTGAACGTCGCATGGATGGCGGTGTCTGTGCCGTCGACAGCAGGTCGTTCTTGCATTGTCAGAGAGCCATTTGAGGTTGACAGAACGAACGTCTTCTCACTTGATTCTTGAGTGAAGGACATCAGCTGTGAGTTGTATGATGGAGGTACTGCAGTGATCCATTCTGAAACTGCACTGCTGGCTTTCGCATCCCAATCACCTGAGGAAAGACCCGCGAGAACGAATGGCCCAAATAGAATTGCTTGAAGAGATGCATACTCCGGTCGATCATCTGAGGCATACTGAGCGATTAATAACTGAGTGGAGATTCTAGCTAATAATCACAGTAGGATAGGGACAGGTCGAAAAAATTCATGTGCACTGTTAGTTTGTATATTTTTATTTTATAATCATTGGTTGACATGACGAATTATTGTCTTTACTGTGAAGTAAGTAAATTAGCTGCTACTTTAATCTTAAATATGTGGATGCATATATTTCAATTTCATAAATTATCAACCTTTTATTGCTTCGGTCCTTAGGACGATGGGCAATTGCAGCGATAAGTGATCTCCTGAGTTCCACTGTTTGGTGACTGACAGCAAAGACCCTGCCATAAGAAGATCAAATAGAACACTTGTTTCTAAGTTGGCTGGTGATAATTGAAATGGTATTTTTGAGATTCACACAAATGGTTATACCTGGAGTTACTAATCCCAAATCTTTGTTGTTTAAAGTAGCTTTTGCACCAGTGGCAGATGACCATGATGGTATTCTCACATTCAATGTGGCAGACTGACCATTCGTCTGCACAAACAGAGTACAAGGAAGCTAAGTTACCATGACCATATAATTTTAGGCAAGAAAAGTTGAGAAGAATTACCTTTGCGGAAATGGATAGAGAAACTTGTAGATGCAGGTCTAAAGAGCTGAGGGGTTCGAGTTGTTGAATAACAGTAAGCCCAGCTGTTTTCCAGTTGAATGTGCTTGGAATGTACTGAATGATGCTGAGTGCTGGTGTACCTCCTTTCTCCTCAAAGTAAATGGAATCACCAAGTTTCGAAAATGATTCTATCCCTGCAAGTGAAAAATAGAAAATTCACAAGAACTCTGTAAGTTTGAATTACAAATTAAACAACTTAACAGAAAGCAAAAGGAGATAAACCATAGTAGTCAAAATAAGGCAAGTGCTGCAATTGCTTGATTTACCCATGAAGGCACTGATGTCGCATAGTAAACAGTAGTCGACAGTTTTTCATGTTACCTGTCCCATAACAGCACCAGAACGAATCGTACTTTGTTCCCCAACCATGATAGCTCACTGCTTTAGAATGTCCAGGAGCCTGCGGTAGCATGTAAATCATCACACCAGGATCCGTCCCTCTCTGGATGCTTAGCACACCATTTATCAGCGCCCTTTCATAATAATCCGCATATGCTGTTTCCTTGGTCCATCTGAATAGGCTGCGGGAAACCTGCATACCGCTTGCATATGACACATTCCGGAAAGAGAGTAAATGTTCTGGAGAATTGTTTGGTAATTATAAACCTTGAGCATGTTGTAGGTAGTGCAGGATTCCGCGTTCTCGGTACTCAGAGTTGCGGCTAAGCGATTTGGATCAGACCTGAAAACAGAACAAGGGTATAAGCTCATATGCAGTCTAGTATCGAAATTGCATATACCGTGTATCCAATTTACATGATTAGTTGTATTACCAGAATTCGCCGGCTGATGTCCCTCCACTTGCATAGCTGTGATAAGCCTGTATGATGTACATAAAGGATGTCGCAATTTCCTATTTCAAGAATTAGGATATTGTTAGCTTTGAAGAGGTTCACTTGATGGAGTCAAAATGAGAAAACAAGAAATCATATGGTATAACATCAGTTACCACCACAAACTTGACATGAACCCGATACAAAAATGACTAGAAGAAGTAAAGAAAGCACCATAATTCCCAAAAGATTCAACACTGACACTTTAGCATCCACCAACCCAAAAAATGATACCAAGAGAACACAGTTTAGCATTAATCAATATCTTTGTCAAACCAGATTAAGCTATCCTTCCCAATATATAGACCCATTTGGCTATTAACAACAATGGGCGACAAGACTGCATACAATAGAAGTGAAGTAAGGCTATTGTTTTCCTTTCGAAGGAGTAACCAGTATGACATCACCTGGAAAAAAAATCTCCACCAACGAATGTGGAGTAGTTGAACTTTGCAGAAAGCAAGGTTTGAATTCCTTTACCTTGTAAAGAACATCACCGGTAATTTCATATCTCATTTGCGCACCAACGACAACTGGAATGTGTGTATTGGAATGAAAGCCTGAAATACTGTCAGCCTGAAATAGAAACAAATACACAAAGCAATCACAACCAAGAGGGTCCTGCAATACGGGCATCATATTTGTATTTCTGCCAAGTTCAATTTTCAAGCCGATATGCATTTTATACGCTGTGAGTTTACTATATGGTATGTATTACAATGTACTCTTAACTGCATTAGTGATATAATTTATATTATTTTTGTATGTAGACACAAATTAAATTAAACTGAACAGAAACACATCCTTATATTTGACATACTAACAATAAGAGCATGTAAAATGGACACACTAGTTGTAAACAATAAAAATGGATTTTTTTAAAGGGAATATATTAATATCAAAAGATACCAATTACACCCAACGCCCCACCCTAATGGCAGTACGGATGCACACAACCAAAAAAGAGTAAAGAAAACTAAGAAATAAAAGTCCCGCTACAACATTCTAGACCTAGCAACACCAATACAACCACCACCGTGACAACACCTGAAGTACGGACCCTCCAAAAGCGACGCCTCCAAGAAGGGAACAGTGCACCAGCGCCCCGTTGTCGCCCGACCAAAGGTCTTAGGTTTTCACCCTGAAGATAGTCCCCACTCTCAAAACAATGCCTCCAACAAGAACATTGCCAGGCACAATCAGTTAAGGCCAGACCTTGGATTTTCAACCTGAGAGGTAAGACTTTGAACTTCTCCTCTGCTGCCAGCCCCACATACCACTGCTGCATAGCCCGGAACGCCAAGCAGATCCCTCAGCATCACGGAGACTCGAACCTCCTTTAGCCAGTCCACCAATCCGACTTTCATGATATTCCTTCTTCTGACTTCACCATGGACCAAAAAGTCACATGATGTCAACACAGAATAGAGCTCCGCGCCGCTCCCTCCGGAACCAAACGGTCGGAATAAAAACATGGGTGCGCGCGACCGAATACCACCCGATCCAGCAAATTGCAGGCAAAAGATGCACTGTTCCATCGCCAGCGGAGCTTTCCGGAACTCATCTCTCCAGCCAGATCAAAGCAAACTGACCTCCGGAAGATCTTCATACTCGCATGCGAGAAACCCGAGGATCGCCACCAAAAACAAAGCAAGATCAGCAGCCCCCACGCCGCCAATCCCTCCTGCCGGATCACCAAGGAAGAGGACAGCGACGCAGATCATGCGTACCGCCGCCGAACCGTTACCGGGGGCGGAGGCCGCCACCGCTCCACCGAATCCTCCATGGCTACCGACGGAGAGCCTCAGGCCCCAGCCAAGTAGCCATGCCGCTCGGCTTCCTCCACCAGCGCTACATCACCTCCCATGGAACGCCGCCGCGGAAACCCTCTTCTCCCCCTCGTCGATTCGACGGAGGGGGTGCCGCCACCACCGCCATAGCCAGGCCGGGACCGGGGCCATGGCCGGGGCCGAGGCACGGGGGCCAGGGCCGAGGCCAGCGCCGGGGTCGGGGCCGCGGCCGGCAGCGGCTGAGGGCGACGGGCGGCGGGTGGCTGTGGGGCGCGGGGGAGGAGGAGCCTCCGCCGCCGCCCGGGAGGGGGGGCGGGAGAGGGAGGCGGCGGGTTAGGGTTAGGCGGCGGTTTCACAATAATTTTCAATAAAAATGGATGGCGGTTTCATTTGAACAATTTTCAATTAACTAACACACATTCTGAACTATCAGAAGAGACACAGCTAGGAAAGCGAATTAGCAGACCTGAACCGCAAGCAACCCCAGAAAGCATGGCTTGTCGAAGAGGTGAGCCATTGTCAAATGCTTCAAATCACCCTGCCCAAGTTAGAGAATAATCAACTCTGAACTCCATTTAGAACATCCTTCTAAAGCAGATGACAAACTAAGCATAACCGTATAAAATCACCGTTATAGTGTAGAGCTGGTAGAGCACATCATTCATCCCCCCGGTCTCCTCGTTGAGCGATGCCCAGTGCCTCTCGATGCTGTACTTCTGTATGACATTCTTCACACGACCACTGAAGTAATCAGCCATCCCAACCACCATCTCGAGGGCCTTGGAGTTTCCAGCCACTGTATACTGATCGAGAAGCCCCTGCATAATCTTCAAACGCAGGAAGACAATTCGTCAGGAAATCCAAAGGGGCAATGGAACAAAATGCAAAGAATGGATTCCAGACAGGAATTCAGACCACAACTCAACACAATGATTCGCATCTGAATCAAAGAGAAGCAGAGACTGGATTGGAACATCTTGTATACCTTGTGGATGGTGTAGTAAGGAGCCCAAACAGTCGTGAGGGACTCGGCGCGGTCGAAGAACTCCGTTGGGAAGGCCGACAGGTACCCTGTGCCCATCTTCTTCTGGCAGTCATAGAGTGTGTCGACGATGGACGACATCTTGGCATGGAGGGTGTCATTGTGTGTGCTCGCCCACATCTTGGCGGTGGCGCTCAGGTAGTGCCCTGCAATGCAGAGAACGGCGTCACGCCCAGAGAAATTCAGCCGAGACGAGCAACTGGTATGTGCAAATGAGCAGGGCAAAGATCGCGCGGCGGCGCACCGACGAAGTGTCCCCGGAGCTCGACGGAGGGCCCCTCCCACCCGCCGTAGGCCGTCCCGGTGGCCTGCAGCCCGGCCTGCGTGCGGAAGCTCCAGACGAGGCTGTCGGAGTCCAGGAGGAGCAGGTACTCCAGGTTGGTCTGCTGGGCCTGCCAGTACACGGTGCCCGGCTGCAGCCGCACGTCGTGCAGCGACGCCTCCGAGAGGAACGGCCCCGCGGGGCCGTCCACGGCGACGCCAGCACCGCCGCCCCGGAGCTTGCGGTAGAGCATCAGCCAGTCGAACTCCTCGCGCGCCGGGGCGCTGCCGCCGCCGGCGAGGAGCCTCCGCGGCATGAGCGCCATCCAGGCGGACTCGTCGGTCGGGGTGAGGTGCTGCTCGTGCCCGTGACCGTGGGCATGGTCGGCGAGCCCGCCGGGCAGCCGCAGGACGTCTGGCTCCGACGACGCGGACCGCAGCTGATCCGCCGCGCGCTCCGTGTGCGACGCCACCGCCGACGACGACGGGAACGTGTTGGTGCAGACCTTCGCCGCCGCGGTAGGGACCGAGGCGGCCAGGAGCACCGCCACGAGCCCCAACGCCGCCACCGCTACCGCCACGGCTCGCGTCGCCATCCCCCTCTCGCCAGGAAATCAGTCAGTCCTCTGTCCTCACTGGGCTACCGCCGCACGCATAGGGGAATGAAAGGCTTCCAAGAATCCCCCAACCCTTTTAATCTTGGCCGGCCACGGCGTCAAGATTAATCACCAAGCGACGGCGACGGCGCGTCAGAGACGGGGGCTAATCGCCGTGATTGCCAAGATCGATTAGCCGGATTTGCACGGGAAGCAAGCCCGATTTGAGGATCAAAGGAAGATTATCTCCCCCCTCGCGGCCTCACAGGTCAGGTCACTCCTCCGAGACCCCGGGGACAGAGACAACCAGTCCAGTAGCGTGGCTACAGAGTGAGGGAGTGATGATTCCGCTCGGGGAAGAACAAGAAATGAACTTGGTACTGTACTATTTTTCTGTTTGCTTCAGTCAGTGCGATGCGTGCGCGTGGACGCAAGAAATGCGCATCGGGGAGGCAGGACAAGGAGAGCGACGGTTCATGGGAAGGAATCTTGCCTCCGAAGAGCTGCAACGATCGGCAGCGCCGCTTGCTTACACGTCGGAGAGTTCCGTTGGAGAACGGTGCCTACCTGATGACGCCATGGCAGGCCAACGGCAGCGATCGGGGCATCGGCGTCAGAGGAACGAACCTGGCGCCACACTAGAATCGAATGCACGAGGGATGGCGTCTTGGCCGGCATTCGCTGCTAATTCTGTTCGTGGGTTTCCAAACTGAACCGAACCGTCCGGAGCTATATGTTCAGACTTCAGAGTGGAGCATGCCTGTGTGTACTCCACTGGTGTTTCCATTTTTGAACGAGAATTATGTAAGTAAAACACTTTATCATCGGTGACCTTATCGCGACGGAAATACTTCTAGGTGCGCACGATTGAAGATAAAGTGTGCAGCAAAGATATGTGTTGATATGTGCAGCCATTCTAGAGATCCTAGAGAGGATAACAGGCACGGCTAAAGGTCACCTCAGGTGTTACACTGCTAAAGGTTACCAATGACATACATCGTCGTACCTCGTGTTGGATGACATTTGTGAAGAGTATTTCCAACCTCCAAGGCAAGGTAACAAATGATCTCTCTTTCCACAACAACAAGAACGTTGAGGAATGATGTGAAGCAAGCATTTGGTGTGCTCCAAACTTATTGAACTAAGTCCGTGGATAGATCAAATGATGGAGTCATTACTTCTTGTGTCACATGTACAACATGATTATGAAGAGTGAGCATGATGATCATCGAGTGTAGACATCAGGGTCAGTGGCGGAGGCAGAACTTAAACTCTATGTTGTCATCTTAAATATGTGATGTCAAACACATGTGTTTTGACCTATTTTAAATATGTTTGTACTATTTTTATACCAAAATACAAAGAATTTGCCAGAAACCTTTGTGGTCAATTGACCACACATGCCACAATGTGGCTACGCCACTGATCAGGGTCCTCTTGTCAAGTCAAATTTGTGAAAAAGATGCATCGGCAACTACAAGGTGATATAGCTTAACACATCTGGATCAAGGCGGACCTAGAAATAAATTTCAGTGGGGGCACCCTTCTAATAAATTTGAATGATTCAAGGATTTTTCTTACAAATTTGCATAGATTTTATAAAAATTTGAGTGGGGGCCCATGCCCCTCCACTCAGCCATTCTTGGGTCCGTCCCTAATGTGGATCATCCAAGGAAACCAATATTTTTCGTGTTAGCATGTTGTAATTGATGACTCCTACTTTTTTCCAGAACTTTCCACATTTTAATTTGAATTTAAATGTCCCATGCACTATTTTAATGCCTAAATTGTCGTTTGATTAATATGTGTATGGAAATTACCTTGCAACATAGTTGTTTCATCTATTATAGAAATATGAATAAAGAGATGAAAATAGCCAAAACGGAGAAGGGCCGGTCCGTTTGGTTCCCTTGGATGTACCAACCCCATCACTACAGACAAGGTGTTCGGATGCCCCCAAACGGACATGATTTATGGATGTCCGGACGAAATAATGGGTGTGCACTTGGAGATGCCCTACAAATGGAAAATATACCCATGGGCACATGCGCGAACCCGGCCCATGTGGCTGGGTATAGGCGTATGATTTACTCATGTGCAATATTCATATGGATATGTTTCGATCTTCATGTGAATACTCATAATCTACATATCAAGTTGTGGGTAGGGGATGAGCATTAAGCATGTGTCTCGTGTATAGTTATATCCTACCCATTTTACTTCATGGCATGTGGGCCCGTGAAGCTCTCAAGGTCTGAGAAGACAGTGATACATGCATTTTGCATCACTATTTATATATTTCATATGATCTTTGTTTTACCACCATATATGCCTGATTATAAAGTTATTTATCGAGTTTTAGATGGTTCACTACACTTTCTTCCGAAGTATCTGTGTTTTGTTATTTAATTTTAGGAGGCATAAAACCTCCTTTTTCTTATTTTTCTGTTTAAGGAGCTCAATTAATTTAAGGAAAAATATTGCATTAGTTGTCGTTAGCTTTGGAGGGATAGAAGGAGGGCCAAAGTAGGGCCCACTTGCCCCTCAAGCACCTCCTCACCCCTCCTTTTTACGAGAGCCTCCATGACGCATAAAAAGGCACGCCATATTTTCTAGGAATTTTTTGGAGGCGGCGACGAAGGCGAAATTACTCTTCTTCCTTGGGAGAGGGCAGATTTTGCTCCTTCATGGTCACTGCCGAGGGGAAAGCGAATCCATCACCATTACCAAATCCTCCTTGGCGTAGGGGAGTCTCATCATCAACATCTGCATCATCTCCACCATATTAGCACCATCACCATCTTCGAGATCAATGTCACCCCCTCAGTTTGGGTTGATCGAAACCACATACCATCTTTGTAATATCTAGTGCATGATTGCATTTAGATATTTGATATTGTTTGGTGGTGAAGATGTATTTTCCGATTCTGTTGTATTCATTATGCCGCTGATCATGGGCATGTTAAGATTCGTGAGTACGCAGTTCGCCATATTTACGCCATGATTTTTATATGATATGAGCTGAGTATTTGGACAAGTTTATTTATTTGATGTGGCTCTATGATGGTATTATGGGAAAGTCGTATGCATAGTACTTGATCTTTATGTGCTCATAGGACTGCACCTTAGAGTAGGGAAAAGAGGAGGGGCCTGAAGTGGCACAAATCATGACCTAACTCTTGAACTTGCAATATGGGGCTTATTTATTGGGGACCCTAAAACTTTAAGTGGCGGTTGGATTTTGTCTAAGCACGTCCTTTGTTTTCTCATGAAAATAACCTTAGAATCAATCACTAGAGGTATATTTGCTCATGCATATGGCTGCACCTATCTTAAGCTTCACCCAATATAGACGTTAAAATTGACAAAATGCTTGTCATATCTAAAGGTATAATTGTTGCACCCCCATGGGGCTCTCACAGCGCACTTAGCTTCTGAGCCGTCGGATCTCCATATCTGGGCAATCTTGTCCGTTGGATGTGGGCTTTCCAACCAAATCCTCCCACTAGCTAACCCCATGCAACAACCATTTGTTACCCGCTTCAGGCTGCATGTGGGTCCCACCTTCGACCGGGTCCGCTCGTCGGTGATCGTGGGTGCGATTTGGTTCGGTCAGGGTCGCGTGGGGAGATCTCCACTGGCAGGGGTAGAGTAGGCATTGGACTCGTTTTCACCGTGGCATATAAAAAGCACCCTCCCACGGTGAAAACCCTAGCCCCTTTTCCCCACTGCCCAATCCCCGTGCGCTGCCTCGCCTCCTCCCCGTCGCGCCGCTCGCGCCACCTCCCCTTCCTACTTCTTCCTGCTGATGGCGAAGAACGTCAAGGGTGGGCCGCTGCCTCCACCCAGAGGAGGTGGCCAAACGGGAGGCTCCCATGGCTGGAGGAGGTGGCCAAACGGGAGGATCCCATGGCTGGAGGTGGCCACGGACGTGTAGAGGTAGATGACCAGCTAGGCCACCTCGCTAGCACGTCCGTTCTCACTTGCCCAGGCCTGATAAGGTGCTCATGGCTTCTCCTCTTCTTTTCCCCCATTCTGCTCAGATATTTCTCCCCCCCCTCCAATCTTTAGTGCTTTATATGTTTTGCCACTACATATGTATCTGAGTCTGATTTGGTTTGGATGCACTTTCCCTGGCTTCATATTATTTGTGCTCTCCAACTGTTCGATGAATTGTCTACATGGGCTAATAAGTTTTCTCTGGTTATGTTGCAGGTTGTGAGTTCCCACCGAGGCCAGTGTGAGCTTACTCTTGCTTGAGATGTTGGGCCTGCTATTGCATGACGGAAATTGGTTATTTCAATGGCCATGGGTTCCTTTTATCCGACTCATCAGTGTTGCAGCTGCTGGCTAGGGCACCATGCCACTACCAGTGAACATGACTGCACCATCAGCCGTAGGTGAGCCCAGACCCAGAGAAAACTTTATTTTCTTTGCATCATAGGAAGAGCAGGGTGGGGCTGTTGTATGATTCCTAGTTCAAGAAAAGCACATCCGTTGTTGTAGTTCAGAGAATGCCAAAACACTACAGCTAGGCAAAAGAAACATTTCTTGTGATGGTTTGAGTCCATTGGGTTCATCTGACTATATGTGCCTTTCGCAGGTCGCCCCGTGAGCAGATGCCATGGAGGGTCTATTGTGAGGGTTGTAGCTGTATGAGATAGGGTCAATACTCCATAATTAGCATTGGCAAGTTTCCTTGAAATTATATGTCTCACATTACACAATGAACTGCAATGCAGTCCGGAGATAAAAAAATGTGTATTTCTGTTTGATGCATTAGAGGGTATGTATTTGGCATCAACTCTAAATTTGCTATCCTGGAATCTAAATTATGTCCTTTGTCCTTTCTGTTATCTTCATATGCGACCTTCTTATTTTACAGTAAAGCAAATGCATCAGAGCGGGCGATGGTTGCTGGTCGGGGATGAGTGACTTAGTCTTTTTGGTTTAATAATTCTGGGAAACTTATAGAAGTAAGAATTATAATTCATCTTTGCCATTCCTTTCTAATAATCTTGATGTTATTTAAAGACCACAGTCATATTTAGATTTGTGTTGTTTTCTGCTATGGCTTGGCATCTTGTAGCTGTACCATGACTAGAAAAATTGGTATGGGTGACATGTTGATCTACTTTTTGATTTGTAGCTTCATTTGATGAGCTTAGGTTGGTATGCAAGAAGCTATTGTAGGATTATTTGTAGCATTAACATCTGTGATTTTGAACAGACAGTAGAATCCACGTTATGTCCTTGAGACTGCATAATTTGATTAGGATCTTGCTCATTTGGCAAAAGAAATGCCTGAGATCTTATTATTTATTATTTGACTCAAAACTAAAAAAAATTGTGCTTTCTTCCTTCCCTTGAACATTTGTTTTAGTAAAAAGAATGTGTTTTTCTCACTTTTTAACTTTTTCTTATTTTGCAGCACGATGTGATACTTCTCATAAACCAATTTGTGTTGCTGTAGTGGATTGGCAACAGGTATGGCGGCATCCCCCGCTTGGAGCTTTGTTTGTTTCATTTCCCATAAAAGATGTGAGATTAGTGTGATGGTATGTAAGCCTGGAGTAGGTCAAGTCATGGATATGAGATATACTCCCTCCGTCCATAAAAAGATGCCAAAGATTTGTCCAAATTTGGATGTATCTATATGTTATTATGTTAAAAAGATCTAGATACATTTAAATTCGGACAAACTTTCGGCATCTATTTATGGTCAGAGGTAGTATAATTCTTTGTGGTGCAAATTTCTTGGCTCATTGTGTTTTTTGTGTAGAATATTCATTTTCTTACTTTGTATTTGAATGTGTCGTTTCTATAGCTGCATTGGATTTCCGACTGGTAGGCCGAGGAGGATGAGAAGGAATGCGCCATTATGGATGCTGAAAAGAAAAATTATGTCGCCATTGATGATAAGCAGGAGCCAAAAGAAAAATAAACATGCAGACCCACCCAATAAGAATAATAACCAGCGTCGTAGAGGTATACATATTTTTAGTTTTTGTATTGGTGTCTACATCTCTAGGAAAATCACTTAGTGTGAATTATCTGATGCTATTTCCTTGTTCCATATCTGTACAATACATCCCTGATTGGTATATTAGCAACTCAACAAATCTGCTTATTTTAGTTTGTTGTCTTTTCATTAGGTTTGTATCATGTTTCCAAAATTTCCTGAATCCAATTCTTGTGAATTTAATCTGTACTTTTCTCCTGGCATTTTCCATGGAAAGAAGTTTTCTTTATACCCGTGCATAGGCATGCACTAGATCTTGGTTTGTTTGCATCGATAATAGTACAATTTCGAGGATTTTATCAAGTGGGTTCAAGAGGACTTTTTAAGATAAAGGTGCATACTGCTTTGTTATTTTTCCGCATTTAGGAATAGTGAAGTATCAATTGTACTCTTTCATTTCCATTTATTTTGGTTGATTACAGACTCGCTAAGGCTATTAGAAATCATATCTTTTCTCAGGTTGGCGCAGGTGATTCACCTACGCTTGCCGCTCGAAGTTTTGGCAATCCGCAATCTGGTGTTGAGCAAGTGGATATCCATGTCCCAACTTGAAAGGTGAGTTTGAGAATTTATCTGGTCATAGATTTTACTTAAATGATCTTCTATATTATGCTGGTAAATTTCAAACCATTATATGTGCTATTATGTGGTCTATCACAACATGTTGAAGTTATTAGATATTTGTGGTACGGTTAGATGAGAACAGTTCTATCTAATGTCGGTTGCTGCTTACCTTTCATCCAAAGCTGCTTTTGTATCTCAAGTCCTACAGGAACACCATGCCTGTTCTGAGACATTGGTGGGTTATCTGCAAAAAGTATGAAGCTGTGAAATCTGGACCTTGGATTTAATCATTTGCATTCTCTTTCATCCCTGAATAAGGTAAATTTCCTTTCTAATTCAGTTCAGACTGAATTTAGTAATATTGTCCAAGTTTATAACACGGACAAGCTTTCTTGGCATTACTTTTGTCTTCTGAATACATGTTAGTTTTTGTAGTCGGGTGTGCAAACTTGTATTTATCTTCCGAAGTAATTTCCTGGTGGTCGACCTTTTTTGTTTCCTTTGCAGTATTGCTACCCTCCCATGCCATCAAGAAGATGGCGTGTTTGATGATATTTGTCATATTGACATCATCGCTTCAATGGTATCTCAGCAACTGAAAGAGAGAGCAATCAAATTGATTAGTTTGTAGCTTCTACTGAACGTTCCATCAAGTAAGCAGTAACCATCTGTACTTGAGAATCACTTCCTCTTTTTTTCTGTAGGACCTTTAGTTCATTTACATAACAGTGGTAATTCAAGGAGACGGCAAATGTCATTGCATAGTCTATATTAACCATGTCAAAAGTGTTCCTTTGCAAGTGTAGATAAATGCGGCATTTATCTTAAACAGTAGGTAAGGTTGAACAGTTGTAGTTATTTTAACATTCATTGTGCGAAATATAACTGTATGCTAAGGCTGTTGAATGTCCATACATGGATTACTCCATTATTTTTTTGAACGGATAAGCACAGATGTATTGTTTGCATCCTTTCTATATGTTCATATGATGTTTTTTCCTTCATTAGTTTATATGTACACCTGCATATATTTTAAACTTTGCTTAAATAAGCACGACTCATGGTCCTTACCACTTTGCTTGATTGTATGTTTTTGCGGCGCTTGGCAGTTCAAGATAGAGAACTGAGTACTTAAATAAGATGGAACATAGTACCATCATTTTTATCCATGACTCGTGGTCCCGATGGTGATTTTCTTCATTTCTTCAGGGTTACCGAGTTAGTTGTATCAAGTCCCACCTCATTTCACTAATCTAGACTCCCGATATTTCCACCCGCAAGCAACTCCGAATGGAACCGTAGGGAAGGAACTAGGAGATGTGTGCCTTGGCGCACGATTCATATGCGGAGCGGGCGCATCGCAGGTCGGCCGAGCAAGTGCAGCAGCGCCACCACCGTTGTGCTTCGTTCCCTCATTGAGAGGAGCAGGCGGTAGCCAGCGGGAGCAGGTGCAACCCTCTCGTGCTTCCTCTCGCGGTGCGATGTGTCCTCACCTGGACGAGCGGGTTGCACCACCGCTTGTCGCGCCATCGCCAGGAGGACCGACTGGTGGCATCTATGGTGGGCTACCACGCGTTTGGGACTCCATCGTTCATACAAATGTAGCTCCTCTGTCTCAATCCACATAATAGATGTGCAACTGGTTCAATCCATTTTCCCTTCATTTTTGTTTGATCTGTCCACACAAAAGTTTGATGAAATGAAATGGCTGCAGTTTTTTTTTGAAATCTTGCAAGAATTGTTGTAGAAGATTAGATCGACTTAGGAAGGGAATGATAAATTATTGATGCATCTTCTAATTTTGTAGGTTTGCTCTCCTCTTGCCTCATCTGTTTGTTTTGATGCATGGAAGAGAAGTACAGCCCGCTGCTTGCGCCACTGTTGTTGCGTGACATGCCCTCGCTGAGAGGAGCAGCTGGCTACCATTTAACTCTCCTTTTTCTGTCATATGGTCTGCCCCGAGAATTTCTTCTAAATTGGTTATCATTTCTACACTCACATGCATGGTTCACATTTTCTCCTAAATACATTTTCTTGGAGAAAGAAGCACGTCGCATGATGCTATTGAGTTCGGAATTGTGCATGGGCTGTTTTTTATGCAGGTTGAAATTCAGATTGAGCTGGTTGAGCCTCCAAAATATGCAGTCGCGGGGGAGAAGGTGACCTTTGCTCTCCTCTTGCCTCATGTGATGGCCTGTCACACTTCGCCTTGCCTTAGAGCAGATCCATGTAACCAGGAGATACTCCAGTTGATGTTATGGGAGCCCTACAAAGTTACATATACAAGTTATTATTTTCAAGCTTTATATGAGCATGCAGTTGAGTTAATACGGAAAGTACTAGCTTATGTGCATCACCAGGTATTTTTCTTTTCTCCTTTGTCATGGTACGTATCGAGCCCTTGAGAGATAAAATTGGCAAATGCTGACTCATATATGATTGCCAGACTAGAGAACAAATTGAGTAATACAGGGAAAAGAAGATGGATAGTTGATGGAGAGATAGGCCCTGTTAAAGTGAACAATATGACGATGATTGCACATGTCATTACTCTTGGTAAGGACTTCTTGCTCTTTTCAGGTTACATAGCATGCCATTATCTCTCCTTGTTGGTTACATGAGATCTTTATGATTGCTGAACAATGGAAGTTCTTTACATGTTGTGTATGTCCTTTGGTTGCTTGGTTATTGGAAATTTATACTATTCTTACGTTATGTAAATATCTCTCTGTTAAATCCACTTTGAAACAAAGACATTTAGGGACGTACATATAGTAACAGACTTGCAGAATCATGTATCTGGGTTGTCTACATTTCGTCCTTTCTGTAGAGTTAGATGCTAATTTTTGTGTGTGGATGACAGGAACCATTGCTTTGGTCTGTACCATAGACAGCAGGAGCATGTGGATAGGTATACTGGGATGGTCCAGTGGAATTTCTCAAGGCATTGCAAGATAGTTGACAAGAATGTGATAAACAGACTACCTAGAAGCATTATCCACGACAAAGATCACTGATGTACATGAGTTGTATGGTATGCATACTTGCCTTCATCTCAAATTTATTGCTATTGTGCTTGGTGAATTTTACCGCATGCGGAATAGTACTAGAGCTAACTAAAAATAATGGTTGGTGGTCATTATGACCTTGGTTTATTCTTCTTGTAATGGGCAATTATTAGTTTCCTTTCTTATTTATTCAAGGTACTTATGGGCCTTATTATATCACCAGATCACGTATCTTATCACTCCAAGATCACAATGCTTGTCTTGCACAATAGTTTCTAACCCGTGCTTCTCATATTTTTGCTACACACTCATTACCATGTCCGGTGTTTTTCATCTGAAAATGGATTCAGATCGGTCATTTTTTATATCCACGCAAACTACTTTCTTTTCCATTTTTGTTTGTTTTCTTCGAGGTGTCCAAATCTTAGGTGATCTTTGGATTTAAATTGAACAAGCAAGAAATGGTTTATTAGATATATTTCTATGGCCTTACTAATAGTCATAAGCAAAGTTGTGATGCCATCTTGGACTTCTTCAAATCTTGATCTGTTATTTCTTCTACTTGAGGGATTCTGAATTTGTTATCACTAATTATTGTTCTTTCCATTGCGAACATGGTTCCATCATTGAAGTTTGGTGTTTCACAGGAAATCGAACACGTATTTTGCATTTCTGCTTATTTGTTAAAGTAGTCGAATGATTACAATCTTCTGTCTTTGTCTAGCACGAGATGGTGTGGCAAGGAAGGGGGAGTGTAGGCTGCTGCTTAGCTCCATGTCAGGAAGATCTTTCCCCGCGTGGATAAGTCTGCGTCGATCCCTGTTTTCTTTAGCTTAGTACAGCAGAGTATGTACTTGCCACTGCCTCTTCGTCTTCTTCTCTGCTTGATCAATCCATTTTGCATATATGCATCCACCCATTGAAATGATATATTGTATTGCAATCCGAGAGGTAAAGAGGTAGCTCTTGGAGGTCCACAACAAGGACATGCCGGAGAATTTCTGCTGGTCTTACGGAAGGTATATATGAGCAATTAACCCATTTGTGTGAATACTTTTATATTAGTAGTTTCTTCTATGTGAAAGTTTAGAGGCCCTTAATTAGTTTCTTCCTGAAACCCTTCGTAGTTGAATCCCCACCAGTTTATTTTCAGTAATCAATGTATAAATGACCAAGTTTAATGTTTATGTCTGAAGATTTTGGTTCACATTTTCCTTTGTCTTTTGCTTCCTTTTTTTTATCTGAGTCTTATGATTTTCTGAATAGGCCAAATGCTCCTACAATCGCATCCATGTAAAAAGCTTTCTTAATGGTGCTCCCTATAAGTTTCTTCCCACTAGAGATGCATCCACTGAGAGTGGAGCACACACCAAGATGTATTTATTTGCAAAGTTTGAGTTCAAAAGTTGGACGTACTTTCAAGGCCTGCTAATTCTCTAATCATGCTTTGCTTGTCTGCCTATTGAACAAATTATAGTTATAGTCTTACAGACAAGTTCTATGAATCCATTTTTTTATCTTGGCAATGACCACTTTTCTGTACAGGTCATGGTTCCATCTCTCGTGATGATAGATGAAATTATGTTGTTGCAATGCCCACTTTTCTGTACAGGTGGTGGTTCAGAGACATTCTTGACATTTACATGCGGTTCGTAGACATTGTCGGTGGCTGGCCAGGATCTTGGAGGACTCATGCATCGTGCATGCCTAGGCTTTTACAAGGTATTCGAGAACGGCACAAAGCATGGAAGATGGGGAGGAAGTAGGGCCGGTGGTTCGAGACTACATTACTCGGGGATACAAGCTACCCTCTCCTTCCCTAGCCGATGACTCCATACCAAGGGCACAACCTATCTCTGGCGAAAGTGGAGTTCAGCAGGCGATGAATCACCACAAGAATGGCGGTGCAGGCTGCTATGACCAGGCTGAAGGAAAGGTGGCAGTTACTCAAGAGAGAAATGTGGCTGCCAAGGATCATGTACGCCTGCTGCCTTAGTTCCTGTAATAGTTGATGACCGTATTCTCATTCAGTAATAAAGTTGCCTAAAGTAAAAAAGAAAAACTACGCCTGCTGCCTGGTCACCAACATCACCATCGACTGCGAGTACTCCTGGAAACCCAAACAGCGAACTGCCGGAATGATTGTCGCCCTCAAGCTACTTAAGGTGGAGCAAATTGTATCTACATGTCACATAATTGTTACCTGAATTTTTTTGTTACTTTGGAGATGGCCTGCTTCGTTCGTTATTACCTGAACTTTTTGTTACCTTAATTTCTTCCAGTAAAACCTAAGAAACACACAATCATATTGGCAGTCTATTTTTTATCGCCATTATAAAAAATAACCTTTGGCACAAATTTCACGGGATCGTGCGCCAAGGCGCACATTTAAATCTAGTTCATATGATAATCGCGTGCTAAATAATCCACTCCGCCCTTCGTAAAATTTCACTCACATAAGTGCACACTCAAGCTTCTCCTTTTGCTGCATAAAGGATTTGGCTTTCTCCGAAAAATCTTGTTGCATTGCCATGTTATTATCTGCATTTTGGTTCCTTTGTGTTTTACTTTTCAGGAAACTATAAAAACCAATAACATCAAGAACCTTTGCAACTTTATTTGTGGACTATTAACATTCCTGTGAATCATTTTCTTAACTTTCCGTGGTTCAACACTCTTACTTATCGGAAGGTACTATAGTTGAGCACCGGCACTTGTGGGTCATCAGACTGTAGCCCCAACAAACATACAAACAAACAAACTAACTAACTAACTAACTAACACAATAATGCACGGCAAACACAATGACGCCCCAACTACTCCCCTCATCTTCCCGACTCTTCCCAATCAGTTTTCGACTAAATTGCCTTCCCAGTGACATCGAGGCCCTTCGGCTCTTCCCATCACCCTGGGTACTCCTTTTATTGAGTTTTTTTAGTGTTTCAGGATTATTTTCTGTAACTTGAAGACCTTATGGTCTAAGTGTAAATGAAACCTAGGGGTCCCTCTTTTTGTACTTGAATATCTCAATAATGTAGAGACTTGTTTCAAAATAACAATCTGGCGGGCTTCATATCTCCTTTATCTGAAGTGGTCCTCTTCCATGAATAGAGTGAGAGATGATGTTAGACGTAGTAACAACATGTAACAATGGTGATACCTTAGCAATGTAAGATGCTTTCTGAATTAAAATTGAGGGAAAAAGAGTTATCTTCTCTTATCGACTACATCCATTCCATAAAATAAGACATAAATTTAGTCGAAAGTTAAACATTTTTAGTTTGACTAAGTTTAGATAAAAAAAATCTGAACATTTATATTATCAAATAAATATAAATAGATTCATCGTACGATGTATTTTCTTAGTGTATTCATCAACTCTTATAAATATCAATATTTTTCCGTATATTTTTAGTGAAACTTAGTATGCTTTGACTTTTAACTAAAAGTATACGCTTTATTTTTCGGAATTGAGCTAGTAAGAGATTATTTTACAATATGATAAGATAATACATTTTCTCCATGGTACAAGGTGTCTTCTCCGAGTCACAAGTTTACTGTTTATTTTTACAAATTCATAATTTTAGGAGGATGCAAGCAATAAATTAATTTAGATTCCGAGTGATTTCTCCCGGTTCCATTACCATTCATGATGTGAAATAAGTAAGAAAAAAATCTTCCTGCCTACTACCGTATTGTACATAGATGCCCTAACTACTTATGAATTTCATCTTCAGTTAAAAGAAAGGGCCGTGCTGATAATCCTTCGGAGGATCGAAGCCCCGGAACCTCTGACTCGAGCATTCGACACGTGTCCCATCCCGTGTTATTTCTCTCAAAAAATAAATCCCCAAAAGGCAACGATGATAGTGACTATACTATCACTGAGGAAGAGTGGAAAATTGCTCGCGCTGCTGTGGTCAACAATACTAGGTTTCCTTATGGAACTTCGGCGGAAATTCTCAATGCTTACCATACTCTCCTGCAAAGGAATCGAGAGCGATTATCAAACGAGCAGGCCAATCTTAAGCGACGCAAACTTGCGGCTGATCAATCCAGCGAACGACGCAGAATGTTACATGGCAGCGCTTCTCGAAGCAACCAAGGTTCAGGAAGATATCGACCAAGGATGCCGCGACTTTCAGAAGAAGACGCAAGGGAGATAACTTCAAACTTGTCTAACTCCTTTATGACTATGGACACATCAGACATGCTCAGGCCAAAGACTGTCGAAGGTGCAACAACCAACCTCGCAGCTTACTTAATCAACCATCAGCCGACAGCCGATGGACCGATAGCACAAGCCCATCGAGGTGCCCTAGAGAGCCTCGCAATCCTTGGGGACAAACTCGCCCTTAGAAAAGAGAAAACTGTACATCACGGCAGCGGGTCCAGGCATCGCTCGAAAGACGCTCGGGATGACATCACGCAAAGCAGGATCGACAAAGCTCGACGACGACGTGCTGCAAGGGAAGGATATAATAGCGACGACTCTGAAGAAAACCAAGAATACGACGGCGAACTGCGAGGACCCGATTGTTTAAGTTCTACTCCTACTCCTACTCCTACTGATGCAGCCAAGTATGACGGTCAGCAAGAGCCGAGGTCATGGATAGATGATTACCTCCAAACGGTGATCTTACACAACGGAAATCAAATAGCGGCGATGCAATGCTTGCAGCTTTACTTGAAAGATTCGGCACGGGCATGGTTGAGAGACCTGCCGAAAGGATCTGTTAAGTCCTGGGACGATTTAGTTGATGCTTTCGTCAAAAACTTTCAGGCAACTTACAAAAGACCAGTTGGAATCGAAGAATTGCGTCATTGTCAGTAGAAGCCAAAGGAATTGATGCGCACATACATCTGGCGCTTTACCAAAATTTTAAATGCTGCCGAAGGTGTTTCTGTTGATAGAGCAATCGACGCCTTTAGTGACGTTATCCGACGAGAATCATACATCGAAGAACTTGGCTGGAAGAAGCCAAAAACTATCACCAAACTGATGGAGATTGCTAATAGTTGGGCTGATGGAGAAGATCACGTTAGGAAACCACGCCCACGTAGCGACGATGAAGATGATGACCAGCCAAAACATGATTCGGGTCATCGACGAGACCGCCGCAAGAAGAGGAAAGACCGCGGATACGATGATACCAACGTTGTGGCTGCTAGATATTCCGACCGACGAGATGATCGGTATGATGATGGGCGTGACAACCGTCGAGATAACAATCGCAGTAATTCAGGTGGAAATTGCGGTAACTATAAGGAACGACCTCCAAGGGTCCCAGAGTTACCCTTTGTTGAGCAGTTAAATGCTTCCTGTTACCTGCACACATATATCGATTCTAAGGATAATGTTAAGAAGTCGAGTCACCTGCTCAGAGATTATCGACAATTCATTGAAATGCAGAAATTCTACGAGTCAAGGCAACCACAACAGACGAATCCGCCACCTTCCTCCGCCTCAACACCAAGTCCAGCAAGTTCAAACTCGCAATTCTAATGAAGCATTCCCTCCGCCACGGGGTAGATGAGCATGATTCATAGAACTGGTGTTTCCAAGAGGGAGATGAAGAAACTCACACAAGAAATCAACATCGTAGAAAGTACAATGGCCAATATTTCGGAATATATTGATTGGTCGTCACAGAGCATCCTATTCAGCAGAGTTGATCATCCGATGTCCATCCCAAAACCAGGTCATGCCGCTTTGGTAATAGAAGCACAAATCGGAGGGTTTAGTATGAACAAAATATTCATAGATGGAGGCAACGGATTGAATCTGATCTTCGCCAGCACAGTCAAAAATATGGGCATCGCAACAAACATGTTAGAAGAATCAAATACATGTTTTCATGGCATCGTACCCACTTTGCCAGCTTATTCTCTCAGCAAGATTTCTCTGAGTGTTGTCTTCGGGAAACCTGACAATTTCAGGAAGGAAAGAATTGAGTTCGAGGTAGTGAATTGGGAATCACAGTACCATGCTATACTTGGGAGACCAGCTTATGCTAAATTCATGGTTGTGCCACATTACGCATATCTCAAGCTAAATATGTCAGACAACAATGGAACTAATATTACAGTTCATGGAAGTTTCTCTTGCTCGGATAACTGTGATCGCGAGTTTCAGAAGATTGCTGCCAAATTTGGAGTAAAGCAAGAAGTTATCGACTTCCCTTCCAAACAGCTAGCTCTTCGAGATAAGGATCTCAAACTCAAGGAGGATGATAGCATCAAAAAAATTGAATAAGAAGCCAGACGATTCTGCAGTAGCAGTCCCAACCATTGCATCTTCAACAGTTCATGATAAAATCTCAGTCGAAGGAACCAGCAATCTGGCAATCGTCACAAATGCTTCCAAGGAAAACATCAACGTTGCTTCAGAAACTATCGGCATCTCCAGAGCCACCGGCTCCTTAGGCATGGATAACGACAGGAAGGACCCTTCTCTTGCATAAAGAAGACAAGCGATAATCTGCACCTTTATCTTTCTTAGGAATTTACTTTAAATAAGGGTTTTTAGCTTTAAGCAGCATCATCTTATACTACAGTCATCGACTTATCAATAAAGACTCCGTTTTCGTTTATTCAAGTGGTCAAATTGATTCGGGACACCCGAACATGATTCTTCAAGATTTTTTTCGCACAATACAGCGAATATTGACTTCGACCAAATGAACTCGATAAAAAAAAGATCGAGGGTCGTCTTCAATAATTATGCCCGAAATTACCATCTAAAGCCTCAACAAAATATGAGCGCTGCAATAGAAGGTAAAACAACCGGGATTTAGAATAACATACAATTTTCCTTCGCTAAAAGCCTCAAAAAAGTGAGTGCTGCAGATAGCAAAGACTATTTACAAAGGAAAAAAGAAAAAGAACTAGGCCGGTACTTCAAACAAAAGAAGTACTAAAGAGCGACGAAGTCGACGACAGGCACAGTTTCCTCGATTCGCTGGCGGGCAGCCGCCAAAACATACATCGTCGGTTGAAGCAAAGTTGCAAATTACTACGGGTTCAGCGAACCTGCAACATGAGCCGATCACTCAAAAAATTTGCCTCCGGTAACTTTCGTACAATAGCATCAACGATGCCTAAGAAATTTCTGATGAGCATCAAGAATTTCTCCTTGCACAACAAAAATGTGCTAACGGCACCTGAAGAAAATATAAAGAGAAAGTCGTGTTTTGTTAAACATAGCGAAATATGATATCTCCAACAAAATTTACATCATACACATAATGCACCCGAATATTCGGCTGCAACAAAATATCGAGTATAGACAAATATCGCTACAATAAGAGCACAAATTTGTTCTTATGAAGATTTTACTGGGGCATCTACTTTTGAGCTATCCTCTAGCCTTTCGATTACAATAGCAGCTGGAACCTTCACTGCAGTATAATATTGACTTATATCACCGTCAGCATTTGCAATTGCCATTAGATTGGCAGTGGGATGTTTCGATAGCACAAAAGCAAAAGCTGTTTCAGCTCCCGCAAGAAGTTGTGCACGAGTCAAACTCTAGACCTTTTTGGCATTGCTAAACTTCGACATTAAAGTCAGCAATGTTGTAAAGGAAACATCGTCTTCCAGATCATCTTCAATCCAGTGTAGCATTTATAAAAAAACCCGGTGTATTTGATGCACCCGATCCTGAAATTTAGCGACTGTGGGAGCCTTTAATTTTTTTTTTCCAGAAGACTTCGTCAAAACGAGCTAGACTGATCAAAGCATCTGCGCGTTCGTGCACGCGGTTGTTCTCTTGTGATAAATTCAGGGCTATGACTGTCGAAGGAGATGGTAGATATAGCATCAGAAGATTTTTTGGCGACATTAAGGAAAATAAAAATAAAAAACTAAATGCACTTACAGTTCAAGCTTTTTGTTGCCTTGTGCAATTCAGTCATTGCATAGCGCTCTGCATCAATGGCTAGTTCGCCCTTCTTCTTTATAGTAGCATCCATGGCATGGAGGTCATGCATATCATGTTCCAACTAGCGAATACGCGTCCGCATTCGCTGAAGCCGATCGTTTTCAGAATCGTTGGACAGGAACCTTCGACAAAGGAAGGTACATGAGCCACCTGCAAGATACACCGTTAAGTGTGTCAAGAAATATATGAAACAACAATTGGATTACTCCCATCGGGAGCACACATTCAAAGAACAGGAACATTGTGATTAAAATAAGAAGATACTGGCTACATTGCCAGTACAAAATTCATTACAAAAAGCCTTTCAAATAGGGAATTGTTCAAACCTGTTGACGTCAGAAACCCACTGGCGGGTAGAGACGGGCAACACCGTAGAGCCGGGAACAACTAGGGCTGCGGCTGGCCCTAGTCCCTCTGAGCGACGGCCCGCAAAGCCTCCTGGTCGCACGCACCGATGTTTATCACAAGGGCGTGCCACCCGACCTATACCTAGTCGGGAAGGTGTGGATGATGCCTCGCTTAGTTTCCTGCAGGGCACACACGTGAACGTTAAATACGAGCCTCGATCGGCTCTCGGGTTATCCCGTGAATCGGCTCAAGGAGCCGATCCACCCATGATTCGGACGAGGTGTCCGAATATATGGTGGTCCCGCTTGATCAAGGTAAAGCTGATGAGATCTACGACGATGTGGGGTTTTCACCGCATAATCGGATCGTCCTACTCCAGGTTGGGCCTCGCGGCCACGCACGGTGATCGTAAGCCGATCCTAAACAAGGCCTAAAAACCAACACGAGGTTGATCCTCGGAACATCCTCGCTTAGGTCCAACGAACGACACCCTACGTGCCGCCGGATCCTCCCCCTTTGTAAGGCCTAACTATTGCAGATATTAAACTAATCCTTGTAGAACAAGGAGCAACCGTAACGGATCGGATCCGCTAAACTACGATCAAGCGGGGTGCCGCCCCTACGCCTAAGATAGGCGTAAGGGCGGCTAGACATGCAAGGGTTGCACTACGAAAGCATGTAGCATGAAGAACAATGCTAACCCTAACATGTCTAAGATAACTACATTGCTCGCCATCAAAAAGGCTTCAGTACGAGCAACGCATGAACAACGTAGGTAGGCTTGTGCTGCCTAGATCGCAAGATGCGATCTAGGCAGCATGATGCTTACCGGTAGAAACCCTCGAGACGAAGGAGTTGGCGATGCGCCGAGATTTGTTTGTGGTTGAACGTTGGTTGTTGTTTATTCCATAAACCCTAGGTACATATTTATAGTCCGGCGGACTTTCTAATGTGGGCGTGCACTAAACCGTGCACGAGTAAGATTCTATCTTTAAACTAAGATGCGATCTAATATGTTACAGATACATGGGCAATTAAGCCCAACTTGGTATAAAAGGCCGATCCACGTATTTCTCCTATATATATATTCTTCACGTCCATCCTGATCGCAGCCCACCTCTGACTTGGTCAAATTCTGGTGATAACACATGCCCCCCTGGTTTTGGAAATGACATTTCCAAAATCATGATGCCTTTCTTTCATCGGGTCATGTCGTAGCAGAACGTAGCTGCCACAGAATCCCCATCATGATGCCTTGCCCCTTCCACTTCTCCACGTGGCCGTAAAGTTTTCCTGTTGGGCAACACCTCCTCGGAAACTGCTGTGGCATTGAACCTCTCCCATATCCCCTTTATTTAACCGTTCTAAACAGCTTGCGTCTCCTTCGTCCTTCTCGCATTAGCACCAAAAACCCTCTGTGCCGCCATGTCTTCTTCCTCTTCCTCCGAGTTTTCCTACGGGTCCGACTCCTCCCGCGAGACGCCGCCGAAATTCGTGCCCCGAAGACCGGGACGAGGGAGAGCCATGCCTCCTCCATTTGGTCTGAGGACGACAAATCCTTGACCAGCGGGGATGAAGATCTTCAGTTCCTCGCCGATGGGGAACTGGAGCCCAAAAGTGAGGACGACCAGTTCTCCTGGGACGGCTGCCCCACCTCTGAAGAAGAGGGAGAAGAAGACGACGACGACGACGACTCCCTCGAGGGCTACCCGCCAGCGAAGCGTCTCCGCATGTGGTGGGACGACGACAGCGAGCGGACGACGAAGACGGGGATGAAGCCCCCGTGGAGGGCTACGGAAGTAGCGACGAAGAGCCCATCGGCAGCGGTGCCGATGAGAGTTCCGAGGATGATGATGAGGGCGATGATGGCCCGTAGATTAGGATCTAATAGTATAGGCCTAGCCAGTAGTAGATTGGTCAATAGACCCTTCTTTTGTTCTTCCCTCCTTGAGCAATCGGCTCCCCATTGTAAGAAATCCCCATATTAATGAAGAATTCCCTTAGCTTGATTTCGCCGATTTCTTTCATGCTGAGTTTGTCGACTGTTGGCCTAATCCACACTTAGTGACTGATGGTAACGCATCAGTTTCATGATAATCTGCGAGACGGGCCAATTTAGCCATCCCCCCAAACTAGTCGAGCCTCGCCGATGACGATGACACAGCCGATCTTGGTAAGCTGGCGACTTGATCTTTGAGCAAGTGACCTTAAAAGAGCCCTGGAACCGTCTTGGATGCTCAAACTGATGACTCTGTAACGGAACACCGCTCTCCAAACCAGTTGTGTCGCAGGGCTAGCCGATTCCAACCAAATCGGCTCCCTAGAGCAATGACTTTTAGGGTGATGTCGGGGGGAAGACCCCGGGTAGGGCAATGGACGCGGAGCAGCCGGCTGACCACTGGCCGGCTCGCGGCAAAGGCCGGCTGAGGAGCAGCCGGCTGGCGCCGTGGCCGGCTGGTCCGGAAGCCGGCTGGCTCTAGGTCCTAGTCGGCTTGGCTACGGCCGCCAATGCTGTAGCTGGGCCGGCTTCTACAAGCCATATCCGACCGGGGGTCCAGTACCTCGGACCGACTCGAGGTCTGGCGAGTCTTGCACTCGGAAGGAACCGGGTTGGTGATCCGGGTTCCCAAAGTCCACGCCGACTTCATCTTCCGTAAAGCGCGGGGCACCGTGGAGCAATAGTGCCACGCGCCGGCAGGCCATCATGGCTTACGACGCGCCGTACGAGCTACGGTGGCCGACGGCGACGAGGACGCTTCCTCTCCATACCGCCGACCGTGGCAGCCGGATGGGACAGAGCCATGACGCCTCAACGGCTCCTGACGTCACCGCCTCGGGAAGGAGCGGAAGCCGAAGCCGGCCAAGCCGGCTAGTAGACTATAGGGTCTTATATGTAAAGTGCCGGTGCCTATATAAGCTGCACTACCCCCTCTCGTGTAGAGGATCGATCATTCTCACTTCATTCCACCCCTAGCGCTGCCCTGTGAGAGAGACCATCGTCTCCCTTAGTCTCCCAGGAGCAGCCGGACACAGCTCTAGGAGCACCATTGTACTGTGTGATATCTTATACACTCTAGCAGGAGTAGAGGTTTTACCTCCATCGGAGGGCCTCGAACCTGGGTACGTCGCCGTGTCGCTCGTGCCCATACCCGCTTCCGGATACCGCCGTGAGATCTCTCAGGAGCCCCTTCGATTAGCCACCCTATGGCATATGCCGTGACGATACCACGACAGGTGAGCTGCCCCCCGAGCCTTAGTGAAGGCGAGCCAGACACATGTGCCGACATTAGCCTTAACTCATGACGTAGCCCCAAGCAGAGAACCTTCAAGGTGAGCTGCCCCCCGAGTTTCTTCAGTTCTTCCTGCGCCTTGCTAGTTAGATCGGCTCCTTTCCTTTGGTGGATCGGCACGTCCAGACTGCTCTTGGCCTTGTCCTTGAAGGGAAGATCCGAGCTCTTATTTCTCTTGAGTCGATGGCCATGCATCGGCTTTTGTATCCTTAAGTCGATGTCTGCTGCATCGGCTGTGCTCGAATTTTTTTCGAATTTTCAGATTTTTACGGCCGACTCGTGCATCGGCCCCCATACTTTCATACCCATCGACAAAGGATGAGACGCTTCCATTGCATATCCATATCCTCGTGTTCTATCCACCTGGGTACCCCCCGAGCCGATTCTGTCAAGAGATTTGATGGTATCGGCTCTGTTGGATAACGTGCTAAACCCAGACAAAATGGAGGGTGAGGATAATTTTGGCCGATTGCTGGAATCGGCCCCCATGTTGCTTGTTCGATGAAGGTTTTGTAATGTCCCTTCATAAATTTTTGGGGCCGATCACAAGGATCAGCCTCGCCATGCTAGCTTATTGACGAGCCCTTGCTACTCGCTCAGGCCGGTAGACAAAACCAGCCCAATCTCTGATTTCATCCTGTTGGTGTGCTCGCCGTCGTCCACCTTGAGTGCATCGTGTAAACGTGGAGCCCTAAGCTTCGTCGGAAGAACGAGCACCATGTTCGTGCCAGCCGATGTTTCATCATCGGCTTTCCTTTGCTTGGGGCGCCACTCTTTTCTTTGTGGACGACCCTCTTCATCCAGGGTTCGCTGAACCTTCGCAGCCAGATCAGGCCTTGCCTTTCTCAATGTATGCAAGTATAACCTCTCGGCTTCTTCCAGGCCGCGCAATCGTTGAACCCTGCGTTTCGGGAACGGCCGGAGTCCGTCAGGGCACCACCTTGGTCGGTGGTACCTGTCTTCTTCTTCTTCTTGTCCCTCGTTTTCCGAATCCTCGAGATCTTCCCATCGAGGGGACTCAGCGCGTTTGCCTTGTGGCGGGAGAGGCCCTAGGCGTTCGAACACGGATACATTGGCTGCCTCCTTCTTCTTTTGGTTACATTCTGGGCAATTGCCGATTGTTGGCAATCGGCTCATTCCTGAATCCCAGCGAGTGCTCGAAGAAAGGACAATCCCGGTGCACTGTCCTCGTCGTCTTGCTCCCTTGCCTTTCCCTTGGCACAACGCTCGTGCTCCTCCTCATCGCGATTCTGCCGACGATGTCTTCTGGCTTCTCTGGCCAGACGAACTCTTTCATCATCGTCGCGGGACCGTCGGCGTTGGTCGTACTGACTCACATACTTGTTGAGGAGGTGATCAGAGAGAGGTCGCTGATATCTTATGTTCTTCACTTCTCCCTCTGTTACGTAGCGCTTGTCGTCTTGGCGGAGCCGATCGCGTGGAGCGGCTTCCTCCGTTTCTTTGCTATGAGAGCAGCTGCCGTCATCTCCATCCTTGCCAGCGTGGTGTCCAAGATCTACCATGTTGATATTGCACGGAAACCCGGTTGGCACCCTGCATGGCAAGCATACTCCACCATGTTCACGGCGGGGAAGGGCTGGGTATCGACCTTCATGGCGTACTGGTTGAAAATTAGACGCCCGTTCTCTATCGCCGCTTGGATGTGCTGACGCCACACCCTGCAGTCGTTGGTAGCATGGGAGAGCGAGTTATGCCATTTGCAGTATGGCTTTCCATTCAGCTCTTGCGCCGTGGGGAATTTGAGACCTTCCGGTATCTTCAACTCGCTTTTCCTTGAGTAGGAGGTCGAAGATTTGCTCGGTCTTGGTCACGTCAAAATCAAATCCCCGGGCGGGCCCGGTGGCTTTACCCATTTGCGGGACACGGGGTTCCTCCCCGAGTCCACTCGCCCTTGCTACTTCTTGGTCTCCCGCAGGAACTTCGTCTTCCTCTCGCATCGACCGGGGCTACCGCACGCTTGAACTTGTCTTGGTACAGGTCCGGGTGGCGCTGTTCATATGCTGAAAGTTTCGAACCACGTGCGCCGGCGAGGGATAATCTGCTTGGGAGGCCATGTCCTTGAGCTGTGTTGCAAGGCCTGCTACGCCAACTCGATCGCTTCCTTTTCAGCTATACGAACCGAATAGCATCGGTTCCTAAGATTCCTGAAGCGGCTGGATGTATTCCGTCACGGTTCTCCGCGCTTCGACGTAGCTGTGCTAGATCGGCAATGCTAGACTCGAAGCTTCGAATGATACTGCTCATGGAATTGCTCTTCCAACTCGCTTCTAAGTTTGGATGGAGTTCGGTGGTAGCGATGTGTACCACCCGAAAGCCGATCCTGTGAGGGACCGTGAGAAGAACCTCACGCGCAACTCATCCGACGCCGAGATCGTGCCCAGCTGTGCCAAATATCGGCTCACATGCTCGATGGAGCTGGACCCCTCGACCCACCGAACTTTGTGAAGTCCGGGAGCCGATATTTGGGTGGCAGCGGGATCGGTTCGTAGTTGTTGGGGTACGGCTTGGTGTAGCCGAACGCCTTCCTTTTCGGCATCATACCGAACCGATCTTTCGAATTGCACGGATCTGATCCGTCGTGATGGGCTGAAGGTGTCGAACCCCGAAGATTCGCCGGGGTGGCATACTTGACCAGCCATGCTTGCTTTTCCGGTTCTAAGCCAAGCTGCAGGAGCTGGGCCCCGGAGGTTCGTCGGGGTGGCGTACTTAGCCGGCCAAGATTGCTTCTCGGGATCGGCTCTGCCGTTCCGCAGGCCGCCGATATTGCAGCCTCGGTTCGAGAGTGCCCGGGCGTTGCGGTCCGGCACGTATGCGCACGTGTATCCGTGCGGGATCTCCTTAGGTGGCTCGGGTAGGAATTGGTAGTCACTAGGATCACCGCCAACCTTGTAGACGACGTATGCCGATGAGTTCGGCAGTTCCGGTGCTGCCCATGCGAACGGCCGGGGCCGGAGCGGCATCTTTCCTTTGAAAGTCCCCGCAGCCGGTCCCGACGGGGAGTACCGGTGACTCATGATTTCCTGGACGACGCGCGGAGCGACACGCTCCAAGGTGTTCACCGGGCTCTCGCAGTGGCGGTGCGGCGAGTGAGCCACCATGTAGTTGATCTCTCCGCCGCGGTGACTCGGTGCGTTCTTCGACGGGGCGGACAGGTCCACTCCATCGAGCGCGCCTTCGGGCGTGAAACCCTTCCACCCGACGCCATGGGAGCGGGTTCGGTGGAAGGAGCCGATGAGTTCGGCTTCGAGGGTTGCCTTGATCTCGTCATGCTTCTTCTTGAGCTCATCGGGCGGATCCGCGTATGTGACCGGAGTGTCTTCCGCCATCTTGGATGTAGATGGCGATGTCGTGGATGTCGTCGGTGGTCCCACCGGGCGTGCCGGAATGTGTTGACGTCGAAACCCACCGGCGGGTAGAGACGGGCAACACCGTAGAGCCGGGAACAACTAGGGCTGCGGCCGGCCCTAGTCCCTCCGAGCGACGGCCCGCAAAGCCTCCCGGTCGCACGCACCGATGTTTATCACAAGGGCGTGCCACCGACCTATGCCGGTCGGGAAGGTGTGGATGATGCCTCGCTTAGTTTCTCGCAGGGGCACACACGTGAACGTTAAATACGAGCCTCGATCGGCTCTCAGGTTATCCTGTGAATCGGCTCAAGGAGCCGATCCACCCATGATTCAGACGAGGTGTCCGAATATATGGTGGTCCTGCTTGATCAAGGTAAAGCTGATGAGATCTACGACGATGTGGGGTTTTCACCGCATAATCGGATCGTCCTACTCCAGGTTGGGCCTCGCGGCCACACACGGTGATCGTAAGCCGATCCTAAACAAGGCCTAAAAACCAACACGAGGTTGATCCTCGGAACATCCTGCTTAGGGCCAACGAACGACACCCTACGTGCCGCTGGATCCTCCCCCTTTGTAAGGCCTAACTATTGCGGATATTAAACTAATCCTTGTAGAACAAGGAGCAACCGTAACGGATCGGATCCGCTAAACTACGATCAAGCGGGGTCGCCCCTACGCCTAAGATAGGCGTAAGGGCGGCTAGACATGCAAGGGTTGCACTACGAAAGCATGTAGCATGAAGAACAATGCTAACCCTAACATGTCTAAGATAACTACATTGCTCGCCATCAAAAAGGCTTCAGTACGAGCAACGCATGAACAACATAGGTAGGCTTGTCTTTGCCTAGATCGCAAGATGCGATCTAGGCGCATGATGCTACCGGTAGAAACCCTCGAGACGAAGGAGTTGGCGATGCGCCGAGATTTGTTTGTGGTTGAACGTTGGTTGTTGTTTATTCCATAAACCCTAGGTACATATTTATAGTCCAGCGGACTTTCTAATGTGGGCGTGCACTAAACCGTGCACGAGTAAGATTCTATCTTTAAACTAAGATGCGATCTAATATGTTACAGATACATGGGCAATTAAGCCCAACTTGGTATAAAAGGCCGATCCACGTATTTCTCCTATATATATATTCTTCACGTCCATCCTGATCGCAGCCCACCTCTGACTTGGTCAAATTCTGGTGATAACACAACCAAACGGGCGAAGATTACAGAAAAGACTAAAGTTAAGGAGCCTGGGTCTGAGTCGATAAACTTGGACCAGTCTGTAAGGGTATATTGCCCCTATGTGTGGTTTTGGTAATTAATGACAACCCCTATGGACTAATGTTTTCATTGAGTTTATATGAAGGAATATTCCATAGGTACTACTTGTATTCCATGTGTTGGATTCAAGTATGGATGCCATGAAGATAAAGGTATACCTTGTGTATTGGCATCAAGATCATCGGTTTGAAGATACATATGTGATATGATCAAGAGGAAGAAATGAAGATGGAGTTCTTATGTGGAACTCAATATTAGCCATGCTCTATCTTATGAGAGTATGAGAAGGTACAAGGTTAAGTCGGGCAAGTTGAAGATGAGCATCTCAAGTGGATCACATGCTTGAAGCTTGCCGTCCATTTGGTGATAATGGACATGTGAATATGTGCATCAATAGAGCTTTCCCATCATGGTGTATGGGGGAGCATTTGTGAGTCTTCACGAAGCGACAATGATCAAGTGAGGCATTCCGGCTTGAGTGGAGCTTGAAGAGCTATCATCAAGATCAAGCGGGATGCGCAAGGCAAAGGTATGGCCTTGCTAGGTTTTCCCTTTTACCGGTCTCAAGGTGGTTGTTGGGAGACCGGATTATAGGATAGATAGCCGCACTATTAAGAGGGGCTTTCGGTTGAGTAACTTGATCACATCGTCTTAGGGAGCTCAATCCTTTGCATACTTTGCATATCCTTATTGCTTCTTGGTGTTTATACTGTGTGAGGTTCTTGAGCTTGTTGCTAGCTTTACAACAAGCCCAAGTTCATCGAAAACGGAATCCGCATGCATCTTCTATTGCGTTTTCGAGTTTGGACGTCTTCACCGTTTCTTGACGGTGGGAGAATCCCTCTCTAAAATCATCTAAAAATGTTCTATTCGTCGTTATCTTTCCAACAAAATTGGTTTCATGCGAATCGGAGTTCGGGAGCAATAGTTATTAAAGAAAAAAGAAAGATGAGAAAAGAATAAAAAGAAAAAGAGAAAAAGGGGAGGGTGCCGGCCGCGGCCGACCCGACCACCGGCCCACCCGGTCCGCGACCGGGTCCGGCGCTGGTGCCATCCGGGCCGCCTCCCGGGGCCTTTTGGCCCAAGTCCGGTCGCAGGCCCGGTCCGTGACCGGCCTGCCCGGCGCTGCCCCCGGTCCGTCCGGATCGCCAACCGGGCCGCCTCACCGCCGCGCGCTACTGGGCCTCACCGCCCCGCGGCCCACCCATGGCCTGCCCTCCCAGCCGCCTGCACCTTACTGGGCCGCCAGCGCCCACGCGGCCTGCTCGCCCGAGCGCCGCGTTGCCCAGCTGGGCCGCCTCCCCCCGCGCACCCCTTGCTTTCCTGCCGCCCGCGCGGCTGCTGCTCGGCACGGTTCTTTGGGCCGGTCCGACCGGGCCGCACGCTGTCTGTCCGTGTTGCTGCTCCGGTCGACCGGCTCTGGTGGCCGGCCGGGCCATTTTTACTGCCCGTTTTTCCGCCGTTTTCTGTCTTTTCCCCCAACGGTTTATTTGCTCCCATGCTATAAATAGCTCTTCTTCCACCTTGAGCAAACTAGTTCTTCCCATTCTCTCTCCTCCATTGTTGCATTTGAAGAACTTGCTCTCCCCTTTGATTCCTCCAACCATTCTTGCTCATTCTTGAGTGATCTAACGGAGGAGATCTAGATCTACACTTCCACCAATCCATTTCTTCTCTAAGTGAGGGAATCTCTTGGGATCTAGATCTTGGAGTCTTTGGTTGACTTTCCCCTTTGTTCTTCCTCTCCAATCTCATCCTAGCATTCGTTGCTTTGGTGGGATTTGAGTGTGAAGGACTTGAACACCTCTAGTGTTCTTGCTTTGCATCATTGCATAGTGTTGAGCTCTCCACCACGATTAGTTCGAGTGAGAGACCGTGAGCTTGTTACTCTTGGAGGGTGACCTCCTAGTTGGCTTGGTGGTTGGTGCTCCGGTGATCTCTTCAAGAAGATTGTGAAGAGGCCTGGGCTTCTCCTTCGTGGAGCTTGTGAAGTGGTTGTGGAGCTTGCCATCTCCGGAGCGGAGGAAAAGCTAACCATAAGGAAAGGGCCATTATCCTTCGTGGGTGTGGTTCGGAGAATAGGGTGAGCCTTCGTGGCGTGGGGAATCCTTCGTGGGACCTCCACCCCTCCAAACGTGACGTACCTTGTTGCAAAGCAAGGGAACACGGGAATACATCCTCGTCTCCCGCGTGCCTCGGTTATTTCTATACCCGAGCTCTCTTTCCTTGTGATAGCCATCGTGCTTGAAGTACATATATCTTGCTATCACTTGTGTTACATATATCTTGTGCCTATCTTGCTTAGCTCTAGTTGCTATTGTTACACTTAGTTGAGCTTAGCATATTTAGGGTTTGTGCTTGTAAACTAAACGATAGTTTAATTCCGCATTATTACAAGACAAATCCGTAAGAGTTTTTAATTGCCTATTCACCCCCCCTCTAGGCGACATCTCGATCTTTCACAGTCTTCCAGCAGAAGATTTGTTGGCCGAAAGCAATCCAAGTAAGCTGCAGTGCACATTTCCGTGCAGGAACCTTGAAAAGGCTCAGATCAACAGCTTGCCCATGTTGATCCTTCGGCAGCTCCTTTATCATAGACTCCATATCGGCCTTAAAGCTGTATCCCATCATGAGCTGGAAAGCAAGGAGAGCGCCGTAGGTACGCGAGGTACGTTTGAATACCTCGATAGTAGCCTCGGTGTCGACAGGGAAAGCATCCGTTAGCTGCTCCAGTGTTTTCTCTTGATCGGCTTTGGGGAGGATCATGGCATGGAGCCTTGACATAACGGATTTGTTCTTCTGGAGAAGAGCACAGACAAGATCACCAGACTCAATGGCCATGGATTGAGCATCGGCAGAAGAATCGAGGAGCTTGCCTCGAGGTCCAACAGGAATATTGGCAGTTTTTGCAGAAGATAAGCGTAAGAAAATTGAAATTCAACGAAGTTGAGAGAAGAAAATTCAAGGATAAGGCATCGGAAATCACCAAGCAAAGCCAAGACAGACTGGCGAAGAATATCTTCCTTTTCTTTCATTTTGGCTTCGGTTTCGGCCTTCTCCTCTTCTTCATCATTCAGCTTCTTCTTCAGCTCATCAAGTTCTTTCTTCAAAGAATCATCATTTTGGCGGGCAGCAGCAGCCAGTTTTATTGCATTGTCAAGCTTCGAAGAAGTAGATTCAACCTCCTCTTGAAGTCGAATTTTGTCGGCTTCAAGTGAAGAGAATTGGGAGGCAAAACCCTTCAAAGAAGAGATGACTGAATATCCTGTAAAAAGAGGAAAAAAAATCAAAGAGTTAGCATTTGTTAAAAATCAGTATATCCTTTTTAAGCCCACACTCGACTACCAGCAGTCAAGTATAGACTCGGGGGCTAGTAGAAGTACAATCATCATCAAGGAAAAAATACACTTACGGGTTTTCAGTAGAGGAAGGAAGAACTGCGGCAACAGCTGGCAAATGATTTTCCTTCCCTTTGGAAAGGGCGGAAGCTGTCGAGGCTTGGGCAGTCGTAGCCACTGCTCGAGCAGAAGCTTCCGAAGCTGCAGGAATTGGCTTGCTGGAGCCCGTTTTCGCCTTCTTCGAAGGAAGTTCTATGAATCCCGCATCGCTGAAAAAATATACGTCAATCAAAAGTTAGTAATCAAATACAAAGGAATTCCTAGATTAAGAGAAGAAACTCACAAATCAAGCAGGTCATCCTCGTCTGCGAAACCGCCAGAGGATCTCTTCGGCGGCTGAGCAGTGGCCTTCTCCGAAGCTGCATCAACAAGGAAAGCATGATCAACATCATTGTCAAGATTTGACTCCGCTGTATCGCTTAGTTTGTCAGCAAAAGATCTATGATTGGCAGGATCATTGTCTTCATCTTCAAACATTTCAGTCGCTTCAGCCCAAAATTCTAAGGGAGCAGTCGAATCACCCCCTTCA
>NC_061509.1:72319101-72540958 GCF_022539505.1 Lolium rigidum
ATTGGATATTGATCCTATAGGTACAACAAAGAAGATTGAGGACCGCCCCAAAGCTTTGGAGGAACTTTATCGAGAAGTCACCAACGATGACAACCGCACCATTCGGCGCGGCAAGATAAGGAACATTCAGCTCCCCGCCATTAGATATTTCACTTACTATCTTGCTACTAGCATTCTTGGTAGGGAGAACACTAGCAACATATCTAGTTATCATCTTGCTTTCTTGGTTGCTGCACTTACTGGAGGTACTCCTTATCATCTTGGTGCTCTTATTGCTCGTCGCTTAGATAGTAAGGGACCTATTTATGGAGGAATCATTGCTTCGCGTATTGTTGCATATCTAGGTCTTTATGTTGATCCTAGTGATGATAAACTAACTCCTATTAGGCTTGATATTGCTGCTATGAAGAGTCACCAATTTGTCACAACTGACTCTAACTTAGAAAATATTGTCTATAGAATGTTGTTTATTGACGGGGATGAGAGGGAAATCCCCTTGCCGCAGGCCGATTTGTTCGGTGTTCGCAGGAGACCGTGGTCGCGCTCCAAGGAGGAGGTGGATGAGCAGCTGAGGGTACGTGGTTTCCACCAGCAGCACGACTCCGAGGATGCCGAGCCCTCCGACGGGTACACCGTCACGTATCCTGGTGCGTCTTCCAGCATGTACCAGGGACAGGATCCTTCTCCATCATACTACGGAGGTGCCACCTCATGGGCACCGTGGGATTGATCTCCACTTAGGCCAAAAGCCTAAGCTTGGGGGAGGTATGCCGGCATCACTCATTCATTGCATATTACAATTGCCGGATATGTGTATATACTTGTTTCGCTTCTTATGGTTGCCTCTAATATGAGGAAGATGATATTTGGGGAAGTGCTGTCTAAAAACAGATTCTAGACTAATACTAAAAAAATTCCTAAAAATAGCGAGAACGTTATTTTGAGAAGACAATTTTTGTGCATGTTCCCCAGGTTATTATCTAACTTTCATTAGTTGAGCACTTTTTGAGTTGAACAGCGGAAGATTTTCGTAAAAATGATTACTGTACTGCTGTCAAGTTTGACGAATTTCTGCCACCTTGTGTCTATGTGACTCTTTTAGTTCCTACTCTCTTGTTTTTGTTTTGTTTCTTTCCTATAATACAAAAAGACCAAAAATATTTCTGTTGTTTCTCTTCACCATTTGTTTATTTTGGTTTCTTGTTCTTATTTTTCTTTATTTGCTATCGTTGGTTTGCTATGAGAAAATCCAAAAAGATTTTGCTTTGTTTGCCTGTTTCCTTTTGTTCTTGTTTCCAATTCGAAAACACCAAAAATATTTGCTGTTCTTTTTTAGTTTTGTAAAGTTCACTATGGATTTCAGCGGTCTTCGGTGGTTGGAGCTTGGTTTTCATTTCATATTATTCAAGCTACACAAGTGAAAGGTAATAATGACGATCTACGACAATTCGACTGTGGTGAGAGGCTGGTATGAACTCTATTTGTTTTCATTTTTGTACATATACTCATCCATGTGAGCATGCTTAGTTGGTTCATGTGAGGTATATGTCATTTAATGAAGTCTAGTAGTTCATGATCTCTCATGTTTAGTTCCAATTTATTAATATGAGTAGCATGTCATAAATATTTGCTTGCATTGTTTTATTCATAGATAGGTATGACATTGTGGTATCCTCCTCTGAATAATTCATTTGAATTGACTTGGCACATGATCATGCATGCATATGACTGAAACAAAAGTCAATTAAGCCTCGGTGATTTACTTTGCTTCAGAGTTCTTGTATCACTCTTATGCCTCCGTTAATTTTATTTTTTCGCAAGCATGATTATGACAGTTATTGCTCTCTTGATTGTCGCTTCCCAGTCTATTGCTAGCCTTCACTCGTATTGAGCAGGAATGTTGCTCGCGCTTCCAAACCCCTGAAAACCAAGTTATTCCAAAGTGTCCACCATAAATACGTATGCATGGCATTTCAAACCATTCCAAGTAAATTCTCATGTGCTACCTTTAAACCTTCAAAGTACTCCTCAATTTGTGTTAATGTTTTATAGCTCATGAGGAAGTATGTGGTGTTTTATCTTTCAACCTTGTCATTTACTCCTGACATACTTTCACCAATGGACTAGTGGCACATCCGCTTATCCAATAATTTTGCAAAAAGAGGCGGCAACGGGGTGCCCGACCCCAATTAATCAACTTTCATCAATAATTATCTTCACATGTTTTACCCTGATTTATCAGTAAGCAACTTAATTTGCAAATAGACACTCCTCCATGGTATGTGAATGTTGGAAGGTACCCGAGGATTCGGTTAGCCATGGCTTGTGTAAGCAAAGGTTGGGGGAGTGTCATCCATAATAAAACTAAAGTATATGTGTAAACAAAAGAGAAGAGAGATGATTTAGCTTGCTGGTAGAGATAACGTCCTTCATGGGAGCCGCTCTTGAAAGTCTGGTTGACGAGGTGGTTAGAGTTCCCACTACCATTCGTTGAAAACAACAAACACCTCTCAAAATAATTTTACTCCTGCTTTACAAATGAAAAGCTCTAGCAAATGTTAATCCCTGCTTCCCTCTGCGAAGGGTCAATCTTTTACTTTTACATTGAGTCTCCATCCTTTCTTTGAGCACCTTCTTGAGAGCGTAATTGTCATTCTTAGTTTAATATGCTTGTCCCAAAATACGATTAGCTGTGGTATAACTTTGAGGCTTTTATCTTTGATATTCTTTACTTCTAGTCTTTCCATGAAATTCAGAGGTGCCTGGGCATTTATGTTTTGTTGTACAAATACGGGCAAGCGAGATACCACTTTATCATATCTTTCTATGAACATTGCAATCTTGCTGATAGATATGATTCATGATGCTTATTATTAGTTTGTTGGTATCTCTTTCATGATTGACATAACTATTAGATGACTTTATTTGCATGTATCTTAGTATGAATTGCCTAAGTACTTGTCCATATCATGAGAATATTTACATCATATGAGCAAATGTGTTCGTGAAAGTTCTTTTATCGCACTCAGTTGTTAACTGAATTGCTTGAGGACAAGCAATAAGCTAACCTTGGGGGGAGTTGATACGTCCAAAACGTATCTACTTTTACGAACACTTTTGCTATTGTTTTGCCTCTAATTTGTGTATTTTGGATACAACTAACACAAACTAACGTTGTTTTCAGCAGAATTGCCCTGGTGTCTTATTTTTGTGCAGAAACTCAACTTTCAGGAAAATCCCCGGGAAGGGGATGGTAGGGATTGGATGAGATTGATCATGTAATAGTCATAAGATTGTTAGGGCATAGTGCCTAGTATCCGTAGTTGGTACTTTTATGATATTGTTGCAACTTGTTATGCTTAATGCTTGTCACTAGGGCCGAGTGCCATGATTTCAGATCTGAACATGTTATTGTTTCATGATGATATTCATTGTTTTATGATCTTACACGCAAGTTGTATACACATATTCTTTGTCCGGAACCCGAGGCCCCAAAGTGACAGAAATTTGGACAACGGAGGAAAGAGCTGTGATGTGAGGATCACATGTGTTCACGGAGTGTTAATGCTTTGCTCCGGTGCTCTATTAAAAGGAGTACCTTAATTACCGGTAGATTCCCTAGAGGCCATGCCTTGCCATGTTGGTAGGACAAAAGATGTTGTGCAAGTTTCTCATTGCGAGCACGTACGACTATATACGGAACACATGCCTATGGTTATTTAGTACTTGGATATCGCTTTATTATTATCTGCAAATGCCCTGCCTTGATTGTTACATGAGCTCTCTTATCCATGCAGCGCCCGTTCATCCATCCCTGTGCCTACAGTATTTTAATCCTTGTGGTGACCCTGCATACCACTGCATGTTGTAGTATGCCAGTCGTTGATATAACATTCACGAAGTACCATTCCGCAAATATTACATCCCTCAGAGTAGTACAACAGAACATAGCAGGTCCATAACTCATTCATTTATTATTACAAGCATAATGTACATATCATCTCGGAGCTCCTCTTGGGTCCTAAGAGGGATACTCCTGGGTTTGAGGCGAACCCAACTTAACTTATAATACAGGAGTCTTACTAAGTTATACATTTATTCCCTCGAGCAGTAAAGTACTAAGAGTTCGTACTGCTCGGTTACTACTACTACTTAACGGTCTACGCTTGCTCTCCTCCGGAACCCTCCCCGGTTCCGTAGACTATAAGGTAGTATACACCTTCGACACCTCCAGAGAGGTCTGGTTCTTCATAGCCGATGATGCCGGCTCCTTCGGGGTTGTCGTTGTCCTCCTCCAGATGGTTCAGACAATCTAAGCAGGGGATTTGAGAGTGGTATGAGTACGAGCGTACTCAACAAGTTCATTATAGAAAAGAGGTGTTTAATGCACTAGCTACGATATTAGACCAGAAAGTCTAATACCAATGCAAGTTTTTTGTAAACATTTCTTCAAGAGGTTGCTTTTATTTCGAAGAACTATGTCCGTCAGCCTTCACCGGTTTACTAGAACTTCATGGAGTTCCTTTCCGGCAGCGTTCGTAGTTCCAAATCCCGGAACAAGGAGTGACAGGTCACGATTTATTACACTCTGCAGAGGTGTGTTGCTTTACCCATAAGAGATCTTAACCTTGGTGCCAACCGGGCAGCTTTCCCGTCCACACTTCCTTTGGTGTGAGGCCCGGTAAAAGGTCATAGCCAATCATATTCATCC
The DNA here is from genome assembly GCF_022539505.1 of Lolium rigidum. Classification (NCBI taxonomy): domain Eukaryota; kingdom Viridiplantae; phylum Streptophyta; class Magnoliopsida; order Poales; family Poaceae; genus Lolium; species Lolium rigidum. The sequence goes on from NC_061509.1 coordinate 72,323,813, forward strand.
GCTACCTCGCACACCCACCCTTTGTTGCATACCCGACCCTGGGTCCTCGCCGGTCCTCTTATACCAATTAAGGATGGACCCCGACCACGACAACAGTTTGGGACTCGTTAACCAAACTCCTTCGCCGGTAGCTGCAACCCATCATAGACCACTTACCGTGGGTAATTATAATGGGATCCCCACCCCACCGCTTGCCCAACCTGGGTCAAGTGTCTACGGTAAGCGCATCCGTTGATGTACAAGAGGTGGAAATACAATTGACTATTCCGTCCCACTCCAGATCTTATGGTTAACACGGGTATTACGGCACAAGAATCACTCGGACGACATTTGTTGTTTAATCCTAGATGGGTATAAACCCTTGCAATGGAACCTCCACCATATCAACACAATCCATGGTTCCATTGCCAACCACATAGTCATATTCATAGTTATGAAAGTATTGGTTTTGCTTTTGATGCAACAGTGATAAATATAGTACTTTGCAAGTAATTTGGTAAACATAATAAAATGACATGTGCAAGCGATGAACTTGCCTGAACACTGCAAAGTGTTGCAGTTGGATGGTGTGGACTGACCCTTGTCCTCTGTTGCTGAAAAATAGCATCATTGTCCGATAAGGGCAATGGTTAAAGAAGCATTGATGCATGATTCCAGTTTTAGGGTTTGTTTCCCCCTTCCGATGTCGTTATTATTTCATGTGAGAGGTTGATACTAAGAATAACTTAGGGATACTCTATTTAGGGTAAAATACAACCTTCAAATGTTGTCGAGGTGTTTTTAAAGTCCAAAAGAATTTATGGACTTATTTTCATTATTGAAAATAAATTGTGTGATTTAAATGCTTATTTAAATCATCTAATTTGAACTTATTCTTGTTTATCTTTAAAAATTCCATTTCATATTTTATTATTATAGAGATTTTTATACTGAGTGTTTTTCATATTTTTAATTATTTTTTAGAGCTATAAAACATTTACTATTGATTTACAAAGTTTCAGCCTTTTTTGTTTTTGTGAAATGACATAACTATCCTTGGGCCCACATGTCAGTGCGGCCCAGCGGTTCGGTTAGACCAGCTCGGGTCCAACCGACCCGAGCGGTCGCTCACTCTCTCCTCCTCGCGCCGCTTCGACGAAACCCTAACCCTAATTCCCCTCTCTGGCGATTCGCGTCGCCTCCGCCGTCGCCGCTCAATTCCGGCGAGCTCCGCCGGACTTGGCCCTCGCCGTGGGGCGCAATCGACTCGCCTCACGACGGCGCGTCGATCTGTCCGCGTCGATCTGGGTTTCGCCGCCTCCTCGACTCGTCCCCGTCGCCTTTGCTCGCCTGCCGTGATGTGCTGCGGCGATTTCGTCGCCGCCGACGCTCCTGGCGCCGTGGCGCGGCCGTGTGCCTCGCTGTGGTTGCACGGGCGTTGCGGCGAGGTGGTGCCTGGCTTGGCTTGGCCTGGCGCCGCCGTGCCGCCATGGCTGCGCTTCTCTGCTTCGCCTGTAAGTGGTTCCCTCCTCTCTCTCTCTCTCACCTGACCTTCCTCTTCCTGTGCTTGAGCAAGCAATGGCTGCTCCTCTTCTTAGAGACGCTTCCATGCCATGAGGCTGCTGCTGTGCTAGGCTTTGTGTGGCTGCTGTCCTGTGCTGGCTGATGCTATTGCTACCTATGTGCTCTGCTGCTGTGCGTGTTGTGGCTGTGTGTATGTTGCTCTGGCTCTATTTGATTATCAGTACCTGCTTCTATGTTTCCTAGCTACTTCTGTTCATGTTGTATCTCTGTTGTGGCCCTCCTGTAATTGCTCATGAGCATCTGGTGATGCTCATGGCCTACTGGCTTGCTTCTGTCATTGCTACTGCCACAGGGACATCCTGTGTGTGCATAATCTTGGCTCCTGGCTTGATCCTGATGCAGGATCCTTGCATTCTGCAAGTGCCAGTGCCCCTGTGTGCTAACTCTGTGCTGTAATTTATGGATATGCTCAATTCATGATTATGCTCAATTGAGCATTACTGTGGTCTTATCATGGTTATTCAGTGATGAATTGATATGTGCTTTGCTTGTGGATTATGATCCAGTGGTTCATCAAATATTTGATGTGCTTCTGGATACAATCATAAATTATTTATGTGATTAACTGTGAAGCATCTGTTGATGAATTGGTGCTGTGCAAGTTATATGATTCATGATTTGTTGCTAGGTTGGCTCTAGCATGTATTTGCATGCTCTGTTAAGTCCTGATGATCATATGATCTTCAGTGCTTGATGACTTTCTCGCTGTCCTATGGCTTGTGTTTCATCGATGCTCTTACTTGACCTGTGTGGCATTCAAGCTCTGTCTTCGGTGCATGCTCTTGCTTACCCCGGACTTTGCTTGTTGCTTGCAGTGATCATCTAGATCATTTGCAAGTGCCTGTATCACTGGTTGTTTGTGTATTTCAATTATCTATCTTGCTTGGCTTGATCACATAGATAATTGATGTGAACTGCTTAGCAGTAGTGATCATTTTACTTGAATTTGGTAGGGCTAGATGGATGCCAACACTTGTACCCTAGCCCCTCCTTTTGAACCCTTCTGGGTGATGATAACTGTGCCTGGCTTATTTGTTTGGACTGATTAAGTGGTTGAGGTGGCCCTGGCAGCCTCTTTGGTGCTGTCATGGTAGCTCCCCACCTTTCTGTGGCTGGTTGTGGCTTAATGAATACCTCACTGGATAATCCCTTGTTGGATTTTCAGTGAGCTTTGCTGTTGACAAACAAGAATAGACCTCATATGGTCTATCTGTCTGATGGTTTAGCTAGCTGTAGGGTGCTAAGTGAATCTGTGTGGCTAGATAGGGATTAAATCCTTGTTGGATTTCTCTGGTTGTGTCACTTGTGTTGACACAACCGGTGTTCCCTGGATGGTTTCCTTACGGTTATTCATCATTTTCTTGCACCAAATGGGCTGGGTAGCCGGATGATGATACAAGCGGGGTTCTACCCTCTTTTGCTTCTGTGACTTATGCATATACTGGATTAGTATGAGCAAAACCTTGCTTGCTCATGATTTATTGGTATACCTCACTCCAGCTCCTAGAAAAGTTGTTGGTGTAGAGGCTTTTGCTTCTGGTTGATTTCTATGCTTGCCTGCTCCTCCTAGTAAGCTTGATGCTTGATTTGTTTCTGGTGATTGTGGACTAGGTGAGACAGCTCTGGCTGTTCACCTGTTCTTGCTGTTCTTGGTGTTCTTACCCTGTGGAGCTGCTGCCGATGAACAGCTAGGGTTCTGGCGGTGGAAAAGGTTTTATATGAACCTCACTTGGCTCCCTTGGTCGACAGCAGTGCCTGGCACTTGTTGATGACTCACTCTGGCCGTGTGTGTATGCTGTTGTGCATGCACAAGCATGGTTTGTTGTTGCACATGCACACTAGCTGTGTGAGCAGCTTGTGTGTGTGTGTGTACCTGATGCTATGAACTTGGTTGTGAGAGGATCAGCTCGGCAGAGTTGATCATATCCTCTCCATTTCCATTTTCCTGCTAACCTGCCAAGTGGCAATGCCACTTGGCATAACTTGTGCTTGTTGTGTTTGTGTGCAGGGAATTAAAAAGATAATCAAGATGAAATGCAAGATCATCCAGATCCAAGATTTCAAGAAGATTAACTTGTAGTTTAGGAAATTTCATTAAGTTGTAATCTTTCTTTATTTCCCTTTTTTACTTTCCATTATTCAATTCATGTAATGTGTTGTAATCTTTTATATTTCAATCCTGAATATTGTAAAGACAATGTATAATATGTGTTAATCAATAAAGCTCAAGGTTTTCTCTAATGAGCTTTACTTCTTATTTATATTGTTCCTAATGTGTATTATTTACTTAATGAATTTCCTCACAATTGAATTATGGGTTATTTATTTAATGTTTGAATTTGACATTCAAATTCCACTTTAGGTTTGAATTCAATCATGCAACTTAAAATTGAATTCAATCATGCAACTTAAGTTTGTAATGCAATATTCCTTCTCTCTTCTCAAAACCCTAATTCAGTTGAATAAGAACAAGTTTGTCGCACTCTCGAAACCCTAACCCTGTAAGGTGTCGAGAGAGAAACTTGTCCCTCTTCGATGCAGTTTTGTTTTAAAAGCGCGAAATTTCCCCGGTATTTACGATGCAATGCACATCCCTTTCTAAAATCTACCCCTCAATCGTATCTAAACCTGGGACATTACAATCCTGCTGTTTACTATAATCACTACTACTATCTTTGTTACACTTTTGCTTATATTTCACTACTGCTACTGCTATAAAACTGTTGCTACTGATAAACTCTTGCGAGCAAGTCTGTTTCCAGGTGCAGCTGAATTGACAAATCCGCTGTTAAAGCTTACAAATATTCTTTGGCTCCCCTTGTGTCGAATCAATAAATTGGGTTTTACTTCCCTCGAAGACGGTTGCCGGCGCCCCGTGGCCCCACTTCGTCTCCCCTCCGGTCTTCTGGAAGCTTCGTGGAAAAATAGGCCCCTGGGCGTTGATTTCGTCCAATTCCGAGAATGATCCCCTATACTTGTGGGTCATCATTCATCACTAAGCAACTTAATTTTGCAAATAGACACTCCTCCATGGTATGTGAAACGTTGGAAGGCACCCGAGGATTCGGTTAGCCATGGCTTGTGAAAGAAAAAGGTTGGGAGGAGTGTAAAAAAAGGCTGGTAGAGATAACGTCCTTCATGGGAGCCGCTCTTTGAAAGTCTGTTTGACAAGGGGGTTAAGATGCCCACTACCATTCGTTGACAACAACAAACACCTCTCAAAACTTTATTTTTATGCTCTCTTTATGATTTCAAAACTAGAAAAGCTCTAGCACATGATTTAATCCCTGCTTCCCTCTACGAAGGGCCTTTCTTTTACTTTATGTTGAGTCACTTTACCTATTTCTTTCTATCTTAGAATCAAACACTTGTGTCAACTTTGTGCATTGATTATTACATGCTTGCTTATTGCACTCATCATGTTACTTTGTGTTGACAATTATCCATATACATGTTGAAAGTTGAAAGCAATTGTTGAAACTTAAACCTTCCTTTGTGTTGCTTCAAAACCTTTTATTAAGAATCTATTGTTTATGAGTTAACTCTTATGCAAGACTTTTTGATGCTTGTCTTGAAAGTACTATTCATGAAAAGTTTTTGCTATATGATTCAGTTGTTTAGTCATTATCTTTTTGTTAGCAAACTATAGACCATTGCTTTGAGTCACTTCATTCATCTCATATGCTTTACAATAGTATTGCTCAAGATTATGTTGGTAGCATGTCACTTCAGAATTTATTCTTTTGTCGTTTACCTACTCGAGGGCGAGTAGGAACTAAGCTTGGGGATGCTTGATACGTCTCCAACGTATCTATAATTTCTGATGTTCCATGCTTATATTATACCAATTGCTACATGCTTTATATACACTTTATATCATTTTTATGCATTTTCCGGGACTAACGTATTAATAAGATGCCGAAGTGCCAGTTCCTGTTTTCTGCTGTTTTTGGTTTCAGAAATTCTACACACGAAATATTCTCGGAATTGGACCCCACGAAGACAGAAGTCAATATTTTGCCGAGGCGGACCCAGAGAGCCAGAGAAGGGCCAGAGGGGGGCCAAGGGGCCCCCACACCATAGGGGGGCGCGGCCCACCCCTCTGCCGCGCCGACATATGGGGAGGGAGCTCCCTGGCTCCCCCGACGCCGCCCCTTTGCCTATATATTGCCCCAGATGCGAAAATCCTAAAGAATCAAGTCATATTCCACGAAGAGTTCCGCAGCGCCGCCGCCATCGACGACAAGTTTCGGGGGACATAATCTCTGTTCCGGCACGCCGCCGGGACGGGGAATTGCCCCCGGAGTCATCTCCATCGACACCACCGCCATCTTCATCGCCGTTGTTGTCTCCCATGATGAGGAGGGAGTAGTTCTCCCCGAGGCTGAGGGCTCTACCGGTAGCTATGTGGTTCATCTCTCTCTCCCATGGTGTGATCTTTATGTGATCATGAGCTTTGTAATCTAGTTGAATATGTAGATGTTACTCTTGTCTATTATGCACTCTAGAGGTTACTTTAATATGAACTCCGGAGTCACTCTCCACGGTGTGATGGTGACGGTGTGCGCATCGTGTGTGATTCCTTTATGACGTTGTGGAGCTTGTTTACTCCGGCTTGAGGTGTGCTTTTGCAGCCCTACACAATGAATGGTGTTTGTTATCCAACAAGAGAGTGTTTGAGAGTAGCATTTATTTATTCAATTATGTGATCATTGTTGAGAGTGTCCACTAGTGAAAGTATGATCCCCAGGCCTTGTTTCTAAGTATTGAAACACCGTTTCCAACAAGTTCTGCTACATGTTCGTTTGCTGCCATTTTTATTTCAGATTGCAATTACTACTTATAATCATCCATATTACTTGTATTTCACTATCTCTTCGCCGAACTAGTGCACCTATACATCTGACAAGTGTATTAGGTGTGTTAGGGACACAAAAGACTTCTTGTATCTTAATTGCAGGGTTGCTTGAGAGGGATATCTTTGACCTATACCTCCTTGAGTTCGATAAACCTTGGGTGATTCACTTAAGGGAAACTTGTTGCTGTTCTACAAACCTATGCTCTTGGAGGCCCAACACTGTCTACAGGAATAGAAGCGTGCGTAGACATCAAGCGCCGGCGCCTCAGACGCGGCCAAAGTCAGCCGCGATTGGAGCGCCTCCGCCATTTCCAACCGCGATGTGAACAAGCTGCGAGATCTTGGTCTCATCTCCTCATCTGACGACGACATTCTTCTCCCAGGTCCAATTTCTCGCCCAAAGCCCCCGAAGGGCTTTACTGTTATGTTCGTCGCCTTTCTGTTTCGCGGGCTCTCTCTTCCCGCCCACGAGTTTCTTCGCTCCCTTCTTTTCTTCTATGGGATCCAGCTTTGGCAGCTGACCCCAAATTCCATCCTTCATCTTTCCATCTTTATCACCGTCTGTGAAGCCTTCCTCAGCATTGATCCCCACTGAGGTCTTTGGAGGAAAATATTCTACGTCAAGCGTCACAATGACAGCAATCCCCCCCCCCCCCGTCGTCGGTGGCATTGGCTTTGTTGTCAGGAAAGAGGTTGACTACTTTGACTACCCGATGAAGGAGTCCGTCCAGGGCTGGCGCAACGAATGGTTCTATCTGCCAGATACCTCGGTGTCTGGGCGGCGCTCCAATCTCCCTACGTTCGAGGATGGTCCTGGTAGCTGATACGTCTCAAACGTATCCATAATTTCTTATGTTCCATGCTACTTTTATGATGATACTCACATGTTTTATACACACTTTATGTCATTATTATGCATTTTCCGGCACTAACCTATTGACGAGATGCCGAAGAGCCAGTTGCTGTTTTCTGTTGTTTTTGGTTTCAGAAATTCTACACAGGAAATATTCTCGGAATTGGACCCCACGAAGACAGAAGTCAATATTTTGCCAAGGCGGAACCAGAGAGCCAGAGAAGGGCCAGAGGGGGGCCAAGGGGCCCCCACACCATAGGGGGCGCGACCCACCCCTCTGCCGCGCCGACATATGGGGAGGGAGCTCCCTGGCTCCCCGACGCTGCCCCTTCGCCTATATATTACCCCAGATGCGAAAATCCTAAAGAATCAAGTCATATTCCACGAAGAGTTCCGCAGCGCCGCCGCCATCGACGACAAGTTTCGGGGGACGGAATCTGTGCTGACCCGACATACCACTGCATGGTGTAGTATGCAAGTCTGATATAACACCAATGAAACACCGTTCCACTAGTATTATATCGCTCAGAGTGGTACAACAGAAACATATGCGGGTCCAAGGCATGTCTATAGAATTATATACAGACTCTTTACATAAGATCATCACAGCCTCTTACTTTACAATGAGGTAAAACTGCAAATAAACTCCAGAAGAACGACTCGTGGTCTAGTCCTAACACGAACTCTACTTGTAGAGTATTTAACTAGCTACAGAGGCTATGAATAGACTCTAGCTAAATAGGAGCTAAGTTTAGGAAGCTAGTTCCTTTCTATTGCTAATCTAGGTTTCTCCTTGTTGGATGTGGTATCTGACTCTTCTGACAGGTTCCTGTCCCTTGAAGTAGTTGTTGACTCCTCGGTCTTCGAGTTGCACTGTAGATCCTCCTTCAATGCCTCCATATCTAAGCAGGGGATTTAAGAGTGGGATGAGTACGAGCGTACTCAACAAGTTCATTATAGGAAAGAGGTGTTTAATGCACTAGCTACGGCATTAGACCAGAAAGTCTAATACCAATGCAGGTTTTCATAATCATTTCTTCAAAAGGTTGCTTTTATTCGGAAGAACTATGTCCGAGCGGCCTTCACCGGTTTACTAGAACTTCATGGAGCTCCTTTCCAGCCGCGTTCGCAGTTCCATATCCCGGAACGGGGAGTGACAGGTCACGGTTCTTTACACTCGCGAGAGGTGTGTTGCTTTACCCATAAGAGATCTTAACCTTGGTGCCAACCGGCGTACTCCCCGTCCACACTTCCTTTGGTGTGAGGCCCGGTATAAGGTCTAGCCAATCATGTTCCTCCGCTACCTCGAACACCCACCCTTTGTTGCATGCCCCGACCACTGGGTCCTCGCCGGTCCCATTATTCCCGTAATTTCGGGGTGGACCCCGACCACGACGACGATGCGGGATCGAACCAAACTCCTTCGCCAGTAGCTGCAACCCATCATAGACCACATTACCGTGGGGAATTAGAATGGGATCCCCACCCTCAAGTTGTTCCGCAAGCCGCAACCGCTACGGTATGCACATCATAACCGTGAGGACTTAGAATGGGTTCCCCACCCTCAAGTTGCTCACGCAAGATACAAGCTGCTACGGTAAGCGCATCCGTTGATGAACGAGAGGTGGAAACACTTTTGACTACTCCGTCCCACTCCGGATCTTATGGTTAACACGGATATTACGGCACAAGAATCACTGGCGACATTTGTTGTTTAATCCTAGATGGATATAAACCCTTGCAATGGAACCTCCACCATATCAACACAATCCATGGTTCCATTGCCCACCACATAGTCATATTCATAGTTATGAAAATAGTGGTTTTGGTTTTTATGCAATAGTGATAAACATAGTACTTTGCAAGTAATTTGATAGAAATACTCAAATGGCATGAGCAAGTGATGAACTTGCCTTTCTTGACTGCAAGATTATGCAGGCAAGGTCTTCGATACGCAATAACTCCAAATTCTGAAATAGCATCATCGTCCGGTAAGGACGATGTTTAAAAGATTGGCAAGGATGCATTAATGCATAAGTATGATATGCAATCGCTCTAAGCGTGACCTAACCCCGATGATTTAGGATTAGTGAGTTGTATTGATTAGTTCAGGGTGTGTTGCACTTTTAGAGTGATTCCCAAACAAGGTTCTTATTCGGGTGTGATTACTTGGTATTATAAACAGGTAGATAATAAGGTATAGTAATCAATTTAGCACACAAAGAATGATAATTGGCATAATGTTATCAAGTAAAGAACAGTGGTCAGTTTTAGTACTAGATGGCATGGTTAAGGATTAATTATCATATACTTTAAAAGAATAACTATTGAAGAACATATTCTTTAGTGAAGAACAAGTATGATAATTAAGTTGGTGGAGTTCTATAATTTATTATGGTTCCAAGTAGTTTTTGGACTAAGTGTTAGAGGGATCACAACAATGTTGGACTCATCGACACCTAGGGCTTGTAAGGTTAAGATAAGCCTAGGCATCCTAAGCAATTCATTATACATGGTTGTGGTTGTCTAGGTTTGCTATTGGATCTACTAAGTAAGGAATGGTTGGTTCCTAAATAGAATGGTTCCTAAGCATCTCACACTAGTAGGGTTTAGTGGAACAGGGTTATGTAAAGTAAAATAGTAGGTGTGGTTGATGTTAGGGTTCATCACAATGGTGTGATGCTAAATAAGAATGAATAAGGATGATGGCTTTGGTAATAGGATCTAGGGTTTACACTTGGTTAGCCCTACTTAATTATCTAGGTCTGATGAAGATGAACACATGGGATGCTAATTAGTAGCGATAGGGTTCCCATATTTTATGTGGATTTGAACTAGTATTTAGTTGCTAGATATGAATCTATGTTTACTGGTGAAGTAACATGATCACATGTTACTTAGTTCTAGGTTTGGGAACAATTTAGGGTTCATAAGAAGTAATGGATCTAAGGTCTAGATGGCATTAGGGTTTTAGGATTACACAGGAAATAATGAGGTTATCACTTTATTTCTGATGGAACTAGGGTTTCCTAATTACCCTATAATTCTTGGATTAATAACTTCATTAATAAAGTTGAAGTTATTAATAACTTTGAAATTAAAATAATATTGGATTTGTTCTTTTATTATTTTTAAACAATTAATAATTAAGGTAAATTATTAATTAGGGTTTAAATCCTCCTATAAATGATTTAATAAATTATAAGCAAAGGAAAATTATTTTTAATATTTTCCTGCTTTGCTTATTGGTTTTTATTAATTTTAGAAGTTTTTCTTAATTATTGAATTTTAATTGAATTTGGAATTAAAATTAAAGGCTTAAATAACAAGTATTAAATAATTGAATTTTTATTAAAAATAAAAATTCCATTTTATATTTTTATTGGATAGAGTTTTCTTTTCTAAGAATTTTAATATCTTATTTACATTTTTCTGACTTAAATTGAATTTTCTAGATTTATTTGAAGTTGCAGTAATTTACTGGATTTAAATTAAAACGGAAATAACTTAATGTACCGGTTGGGTTCTACCCGTGTGACTGACTGGTGGACCAGGGATCCACGTCAGCTGCCACGCAGGCGAAGATTGGTCAAGTTTGACCGGGCTTGTTGACCTCGCCGACGTTTAGCCGCCGGCGGCCAACTGGGAACGGCGCCGCCGATTTAGGGCACCCCCGGAAGCGAAACTCGTACCTACGGACTCCCCTCGACACGCTGAACAACATAGTGGTGTTGGATTTTCGAATGGGTCACCGGAGCGTCGCCGGCAAACATGCCCGCGGCGGAGCAACTCCGGCGGGATCTCGAATCGTAGGCTACGGTTGATGAAATTGCACAAATAAGGGGTCTCTGGGAGCGCACACTCACCCTGAGGCTGATAGTCTGCTTGACGAAGGCAGGGGTAGTCGGGTTCGCCGGAATTCGTAGCTATCGGTGTCGGAGAAGACGGTGGCGTCGGCGTCGATTTCGGGCATCTCAGCTGGATTCCTTCCGTGAGCTGAGCTTGTCGAGGGTGACCGTCACGCTGGTGTTCTTAGATTGGCTAGTGGAGGCCTCGTTCGCCGGCGGTGAGTAAGACTGGCGGGGCCAGGTTTCGGCATGGATGGAATTGGAGAGGAAAGAGGAAGAAACGGAGCAATTTCGTTGTCCAGGGTACTTATAGGGTTCGGGAATGCGCCTCGTCACGAATTCGGAGCAAGGAGAGGCTGCCGGCGCGAGGAGAAGACGGACACGCCGTCGTGCTGTCCTCCATGCGCGTTGGAGAGGATGAGGATGAACTCCTCGTCTTATTTCGACGAAGGGGTACGTGGGCTGCTAGGTGGGTCGGTTCCGGGGCTGCTGTCGGGCTGCCTTCGTTGGGCTTCGCGGCCGGGTAAGTCCAGGTAAGGTTTTTCTTCTTCTTCTCTTTTTCTTTTATCTGTTTTCTTTTTCTGTTTTATAATTTTGTTTTGAATTTAAATTTGAATTCATTTATATTTTGCAGGTTTTTGTAATCATTTTAACTTGGCAAATACCTCCTAAATAATAAATACAGTTTAAGATATACTATTTTGCTTATTAACTATTTGATAGTTTCAACATACATAATACTCTAATTATGTGTTTTAGCAAATGCTAATTCTCTTTTCTTTGTATTGGTATTCCAAGTATTTATAATACTTGCAATATCTTTATTAGCAGGTTATATGTTGCTTTGTTTTATCTAGCATGAATTAATTAATGCATTGTGGTCTTAATTCTTAATTTCCTATTTTTTTTTAAATAGGGTTTCAAGGGTGTTATCTTATGTGTCCTAAATTTTGTAATTTAAGGAGTTGGTCTAATGGAATGATTTCATGTGCTAAAATATGTCTAAGGTCTTGACCTCTTATTTGGGGAATGTTGTCACTTGCACATAATTTTATGTGAGCACTTGCTTGGTAAGGTTTTGTAGTTTTTATTATAACCATGTTTCAAAGGTAGCACTAGGATTATATTTAAATAGCACCATGAAGTACTTAGAGTAGGTATTACCCTCCTCATAGTTGGTTCTTGGTTATTAAGTCAAATGGTTGACATGAATGGTTATTCCCCTCACATGGGCTTTTAATTATGGAGCTTAGTATTAGATGTTTCTTATGTTTTATAATTGAAACATTGGATTTAATTAATAAACCATTAGGGTTCTAATGATATTTACCTAGTGGCCATGGGTTTGATTCTCAATTATGGTATAGGTTATATTGTAATCTCCATAGTGATACAATAGTTGAGGTTGAGATTTAATTCTGGGTGGTAGAGATGAGATGACACCATATTGCATGAGCTAGGGTTTAATCTCCCCTAACCATGATAAGGTGGTTGCTTACTTAACATTTTATGTCCTCCCCTTGTTGTTAAGTTATTGAGAATTAGTTTTATCTTCTACCAATTGGCTTCTATTTATAACCTCAATTTATCATATAAGTAACTACATTGGTTATGGTTCTTTTTATAGTTAACTTTGGTCATATGGATATATGGTTTCTCACCATATAAAGTATAGAGTTTATCTCTAAGGTTTTCTTAGGTTGTTTAATTTCTGAAGTATGGATCTGGTAGGATTCTACTTATGATCACCAAGTGGTTCACAAGTAAAGGTTGGGATATAAGCCTATGTTTGCTTACTAGTTACCTCCCTATAATTTCATGTGGTGAATGAGATCTACTTATCCTGTTAGGGTTTATTCTCCATACCTCAAGTTCTTAGGGTTTATGATCATCACTTAATTAATAATGATCAAGGTTTGGCTTCCTAAGGATCTCTCATTAAATGGGGTTCTCACTTCCATGATCAAGCATTGTCTAGATTAACTAAACATAATATCTCTCTTATAGTTTCTTGGGTAGACATGGTTATGGTTGTCTCAATTATCTTGAGTATAACACCATGGGTTGAACTTTCTCATTTAAGAATGGTTATTCTAGGGTTTATGGTGTACTCCTAATATTTATTTAGATTACTGAGCCAAAGATTCAATTGTCTATCTTAGTTGGTTTAATCCACTCCTTATTTCACTAAGTCATGGATATAGTCTTATTCCACTTGGTATTTGGTGATCTCACCACTTCAAGGTGAAATGGTTTACCTAATACTTTAGTTCAAAGTTTAACATTGATTCTTAAATAGGTAAAGCTATGATTTGTATGATTGGTCCCTCTCATTTGGAAAGGTCTTTAATACTAACCTATGGTTAGGCTCCATAGAGAATGATGTGGTCACCACTATCTATGGTTAACATAGGTGGATCCTCTCTCTAGGAAATATCTTGAATAAGTTCCTAGGGTTCCTCTTAAAGATGATGATTTAAGTACTTGGATGTATATCCAAGATTTAACTCAAGGTTTGTTAATGCTTATCTAATAATTAGAATAGAACTCTCACCTCTCTAGGTTTGATGTATATTAACATGGAATAGAGAAGAATATATATTTCTTAGTTAGATCTCTTTGTCTTGTTTCCAAGATTAAAGTAGAATGTATACCATGAGGTTCATGGTAGGATCAAGGATTTGTTTAAGATGTGGAAAGGATAAGTGAAGAATGGTTTCTCCATTTATTGTTACTTGATTTCCAATTGAATGAATGTTCATATGTTATGGCAAACAATATCATGTTGTGATCTTTAATAAGATCAAGTAGTTGATCCTTGATTAATAATTTCTTGTGTTTATTCTACTTCCATTTGATCTAACCCTTTAGATCAAATTATCTCTACCCAAAACAAGGTTTTAACAAAGTCACATTGAGGTTTATAACGCTTGACTTGATGAGCTACTTCAATTCCACCAAGGTCAAGTGAAACTTCGATTCATTGTGACTGTTTTACTTTAAAGCGCGAAAATTCCCAGATTTTCTATGCATGAATGCAATGCACACATCTGTTTCCTCTAATTTTGTAACCCCATTACCTGGGATATTACAGTCTCTACCCCTTAAACTAAACTTCGTCCTCGAAGTTTGATATCCCTCACGTTTCGGAGTATGGATCTGACTTGTGCAGACTACATCTTTTCTCAAACTCCTTGGTGATCTCACTGGATATAATTGAATATATCCCTTGTCCAGATTCTTCCTGGAATCCATTAGTGTTTGACATCAAACAACTATTACTTCCTTTACTTCCATGATTTCCTCCAATATTATAAGCTTGTTTCCTTTCTCATTGAATATTCAATGATTGAGACTTCTTCTTGTCTTGACAGTCTTAATTGAGGACTAATTGGATAACATTCTCCTATTTGATAAAATAGGTCTTTGCTTTTCCCTTACTACCAAAATTGCAGTAATGGTACTTAATAATGTACTAACTATGGAATTGGTCGTGATGGTTTATTTTTCTAATAATGGATTAGACTCATTTAGTCCATCCAATCATGGTTTATAGTTGATACCTATAACTATTTTGGGTTATTTAGGTTCCATGAAAGGAATCTTTCTATTAATCTGTGGTTCTGGTATGGTCAATTTCCTTCGGTCTTTGGGTCTTCTTGAGCTTTATTTGGTCTCCTACAATCCTTCATCCAACTTCCTTAGCCTTAATTTACTTGGGCTATCATACTTCTGAGTAAATATTACTCACTTTCTCAAGCTACAGTCCACTTCCTACTTCCTCGAAGTATAAACCTCGGCTTCTGGTCTGACATCCTTCTGAAAGTAATGTCCAACAATCTTATGAAAATAAGATCGAACTTCCTCTCAGTTCAGACCTTCTTCATCTATCTTGCTCAAAGTATTGAGTCATTGTTCATCCAACTCAATATTTTACTCTACCCCTTAGAGTTTTCTTATGGTCTTCAACTCCTTTTCTTCCAACTATTGGACTTATGGTTGGAATATTGGTCTGGTTCTAACTTATGGGTTGTACTCTTCTAAGGTCTTACGAAGAATATCAGTGGTGTATCCACTCAATTGTGGACCTCCAATGTGAATCCTTCGACTAAATGTTTATAGATCATTGTTATTTGGCTAATAAGGTTTTATTTGTTCACAAACTTTTGTTACAAATAATTAAATCGTGGACTATTTGTAATACCAACTGATACCAGTTGTGGTTATTATACCAACTGTGGCTATTTGATATCTAAAAAAATGGATTCTATTATAGGTTCTGATCAACTGGACGAGACATCTTCTACTTTATCTCGCAGTTTTGATCCTATACCACAACAGTGGTCTTCTGATACCAACTATGATCTTCTTATCTCTGCTATGGTTTCATAGGTCATCTTCCTTCTGTCAGGGTTTATTTTGCAAGAGAACCACTAACTGACAATATGAATATAGTATCCGAAGTGATTTCCCATGCATTCCCTCTTCCATGATGACTAGGGATCTGCTTGAGCTTCACCATAATCATCATATTTCTCACCTTCATGCTTCTTCTGTACTAAAGTACTCCTCTGTTGAGGTAAGCATGAGTTTCTGATTGTACTTCTTTCAGAGTATTGTGGTTACTTCCCACAACTTTACTTCATTTCTCCGATGAACCTTCATCTTGTCTTCGGAATCTTCCAGAATTCGTCGCTTCCTCACACGAATACTATTACCCTCTAGATCTATAGCATCAAGTCAGAACTTGATATTGCAACATGCATTTGCATATCAAAGTCGAACTTCATGTATGGATCTAGTCAATCAATTAAAATCCAATAAAAATCCAAGAAGATTCAGCTTTGTGCTTATAATACACATCATCATAAGCCTGAATTATAATAGTTGAGTAAGACATCTCTAAACATCAGGCTCTGATGTGTAGTATATAACACCACATAATATAGGTTTATATCGTGATACTTAGCACGAATATATGGCATTCTACTATTTGTCTCAACCTTTACCTTAATTGCACATTTGCAATGAGTTAAACTTGAAACAAAGTGGTCTAGGATAGCTAAGGTTAACCTAATTTTCTGTGGAAGTACTACTTAACTTCTATTTTGTTGAGGACTACCTCACATAATGTATTTTGGTTCTAACCTGGCTACTCTAAACACATAGCTATTGGAATATAGCTCCTATACTTTCAAGTGTTTCTACCACAAACCTATGGTCATGATGTGCTTGGCACACTTCCCATGGTTTTGGAACACAACTCTTGCACTATTGGTGAACACCTGACTTCTTATTGTACTCCTTCTAAGTATTTATGATGTTCTATTCCATCACATAATGATTCTCAGGTGAATCATATATGATTAGCTACTCTACCATGTAAGTAGACATATATTATTTATATCTCTCTTCCTTATCTCCCATGATTGACTCATCATGGTCTATACTACCTCATATGACTCATAGTTATCACTTACTATCAATTGTTTCACATATCAAGATAGTTTTACTTACTCATTACTTAACTTGGTCTACATCTCCTATTAGGATATCTTAATTATCTTCATCACTGGATATTACTCCTATTACAGATCTGGATAACTCTCACTTAACCATGACATGTGTTGGTACACATCTTCCAATAGGATATCTTCCTTATGGTTGTATCCTCTCTTTGGACTACCATGTATTGTATACCAACTGTGGTCTACTCATCTATGATTTTAAGGACTTAATGGTGTTCTACATATTTAGGACTAGCTAACTAGCTTCACTTAGGAAAGATGGGTAAGAAATGTTGACTTAAGTGTGTCAGGATTATTCTCAAGTGAATATCCATCTCAAGTCATAAGAAGTATTTGGTTTATCTAAGACAACTACCTATAGACACTACCAAACCTATAGGTCTCCTTTAAAGGGTTTTAATCCTAAGGTCAAAGCATTTGCTCTGATACCAACTGTGCTGACCCGACATACCACTGCATGGTGTAGTATGCAAGTCTGATATAACACCAATGAAACACCGTTCCACTAGTATTATATCGCTCAGAGTGGTACAACAGAAACATATGCGGGTCCAAGGCATGTCTATAGAATTATATACAGACTCTTTACATAAGATCATCACATCCTCTTACTTTACAATGAGGTAAAACTGCAAATAAACTCCAGAAGAACGACTCGTGGTCTAGTCCTAACACGAACTCTACTTGTAGAGTATTTAACTAGCTACGAGAGGCTATGAATAGACTCTAGCTAAATAGGAGCTAAGTTTAGGAAGCTAGTTCCTTTCTATTGCTAATCTAGGTTTCTCCTTGTTGGATGTGGTATCGACTCTTCCGACGAGGTTCCTGTCCCTTGAAGTAGTTGTTGACTCCTCGGTCTTCGAGTTGCACTGTAGATCCTCCTTCAATGCCTCCATATCTAAGCAGGGGATTTAAGAGTGGGGTGAGTACGAGCGTACTCAACAAGTTCATTATAGGAAAGAGGTGTTTAATGCACTAGCTACAGCATTAGACCAGAAAGTCTAATACCAATGCAGGTTTTCATAATCATTTCTTCAAAAGGTTGCTTTTATTCGGAAGAACTATGTCCGACAGACCTTCACCGGTTTACTAGAACTTCATGGAGCTCCTTTCCGGCCGCGTTCGCAGCTTCCATATCCGGAACAGGGAGTGACGAGTCACGGTTCTTTACACTCTGCAGAGGTGTGTTGCTTTACCCATAAGAGATCTTAACCTTGGTTCCAACCAGGCGTACTCCCCGTCCACACTTCCTTTGGTGTGAGGCCCGGTATAAGGTCTAGCCAATCATGTTCCTCCGCTACCTCGAACACCCACCCTTTGTTGCATGCCCCGACCCTGGGTCCTCGCCGGTCCCATTATTCCCGTAATTTCAGGGTGGACCCCAACCACGACGACAGTCTGGGATCGAACCAAACTCCTTCGCCGGTAGCTGCAACCCATCATAGACCACATTACCGTGGGGAATTAGAATGGGATCCCCACCCTCAAGTTGTTCCGCAAGCCGCAACCGCTACGGTATGCACAAGCATAACCGTGAGGACTTAGAATGGGTTCCCCACCCTCAAGTTGCTCCGCAAGATACAACCTGCTACGGTAAGCGCATCCGTTGATGAACGAGAGGTGGAAACACTTTTGACTACTCCGTCCCACTCCGGATCTTATGGTTAACACGGATATTACGGCACAAGAATCACTGGCGACATTTGTTGTTTAATCCTAGATGGATATAAACCCTTGCAATGGAACCTCCACCATATCAACACAATCCATGGTTCCATTGCCCACCACATAGTCATATTCATAGTTATGAAAATAGTGGTTTTGGTTTTTATGCAATAGTGATAAACATAGTACTTTGCAAGTAATTTGATAGAAATACTCAAATGGCATGAGCAAGTGATGAACTTGCCTTTCTTGACTACAAGATTATGCAGGCAAGGTCTTCGATACGCAATAACTCCAAATTCTGAAATAGCATCATCGTCCGGTAAGGACGATGTTTAAAAGATTGGCAAGGATGCATTAATGCATAAGTATGATATGCAATCGCTCTAAGCGTGACCTAACCCCGATGATTTAGGATTAGTGAGTTGTATTGATTAGTTCAGGGTGTGTTGCACTTTTAGAGTGATTCCCAAACAAGGTTCTTATTCAGGTGTGATTACTTGGTATTATAAACAGGTAGATAATAAGGTATAGTAATCAATTTAGCACACAAAGAATGATAATTGGCATAATGTTATCAAGTAAAGAACAGTGGTCAGTTTTAGTACTAGATGGCATGGTTAAGGATTAATTATCATATACTTTAAAAGAATAACTATTGAAGAACATATTCTTTAGTGAAGAACAAGTATGATAATTAAGTTGGTGGAGTTCTATAATTTATTATGGTTCCAAGTAGTTTTTGGAGTAAGTGTTAGAGGGATCACAACAATGTTGGACTCATCGACACCTAGGGCTTGTAAGGTTAAGATAAGCCTAGGCATCCTAAGCAATTCATTATACATGGTTGTGGTTGTCTAGGTTTGCTATTGGATCTACTAAGTAAGGAATGGTTGGTTCCTAAATAGAATGGTTCCTAAGCATCTCACACTAGTAGGGTTTAGTGGAACAGGGTTATGTAAAGTAAAATAGTAGGTGTGGTTGATGTTAGGGTTCATCACAATGGTGTGATGCTAAATAAAAATGAATAAGGATGATGGCTTTGGTAATAGGATCTAGGGTTTACACTTGGTTAGCCCTACTTAATTATCTAGGTCCGATGAAGATGAACACATGGGATGCTAATTAGTAGCGATAGGGTTCCCATATTTTATGTGGATTTGAACTAGTATTTAGTTGCTAGATATGAATCTATGTTTACTGGTGAAGTAACATGATCACATGTTACTTAGTTCTAGGTTTGGGAACAATTTAGGGTTCATAAGAAGTAATGGATCTAGGGTCTAGATGGCATTAGGGTTTTAGGATTACACAGGAAATAATGAGGTTATCACTTTATTTCTGATGGAACTAGGTTTTCCTAATTACCCTATAATTCTTGGATTAATAACTTCATTAATAAAGTTGAAGTTATTAATAACTTTGAAATTAAAATAATATTGGATTTGTTCTTTTATTATTTTTAAACAATTAATAATTAAGGTAAATTATTAATTAGGGTTTAAATCCTCCTATAAATGATTTAATAAATTATAAGCAAAGGAAAATTATTTTCAATATTTTCCTGCTTTGCTTATTGGTTTTTATTAATTTTAGAAGTTTTTCTTAATTATTGAATTTTAATTGAATTTGGAATTAAAATTAAAGGCTTAAATAACAAGTATTAAATAATTGAATTTTTATTAAAAATAAAAATTCCATTTTATATTTTTATTGGATAGAGTTTTCTTTTCTGAGAATTTTAATATCTTATTTACATTTTTCTGACTTAAATTGAATTTTCTAGATTTATTTGAAGTTGCAGTAATTTTCTGGATTTAAATTTAAACAGGAAATAACTTAATGTACCGGTTGGGTTCTACCCGTGTGACTGACTGGTGGACCAGGGATCCACGTCAGCTGCCACGCAGGCGAAGATTGGTCAAGTTTGACCGGGCTTGTTGATCTCGCCGACGTTTAGCCGCCGGCGGCAATCGGGAACGGCGCCGCCGATTTAGGGCACCCCGGAGCGAAACTCGTACCTATGGACTCCCCTCGACACGGCTCGAACAACATAGTGGTGTTGGATTTTCGAATGGGTCACCGGAGCGTCGCCGGCAAACATGCCCGCGGCGGAGCAACTCCGGCGGGATCTCGAATCGTAGGCTACGGTTGATGAAATTGCACAAATAAGGGGTCTCTGGGAGCGCACACTCACCCTGAGGCTGATAGTCTGCTCGACGAAGGCAGGGGTAGTCGGGTTCGCCGAAATTCGTAGCTGCCGGTGTCGGAGAAGACGGTGGCGTCGGCGTCGATTTCGGGCATCTCAGCTGGATTCCTTCCGTGAGCTGAGCTTGTCGAGGGTGACCGTCACGCTGGTGTTCTTAGATTGGCTAGTGGAGGCCTCGTTTGCCGGCGGTGAGTAAGACTGGCGGGGCCAGGTTTCGGCATGGATGGAATTGGAGAGGAAAGAGGAAGAAACGGAGCAATTTCGTCGTCCAGGGTACTTATAGGGTTCGGGAATGCGCCTCGTCACGAATTCGGAGCAAGGAGAGGCTGCCAGCGCCGAGGAGAAGACGGACACGCCGTCGTGCTGTCCTCCATGCGCGTTGGAGAGGATGAGGATGAACTCCTCGTCTTATTTCGATGAAGGGGTACGTGGGCTGCTAGGTGGGTCGGTTCTGGGCTGCTGCTGGGCTGCCTTGCTGGGCTTCTGCGGCCAGGTAAGTCCAGGTAAGGTTTTTCTTCTTCTTCTCTTTTTCTTTTATCTGTTTTCTTTTTCTGTTTTATAATTCTGTTTTGAATTTAAATTTGAATTCATTTATATTTTGCAGGTTTTTGTAATCATTTTAACTTGGCAAATACCTCCTAAATAATAAATACAGTTTAAGATATACTATTTTGCTTATTAACTATTTGATAGTTTCAACATACATAATACTCTAATTATGTGTTTTAGCAGATGCTAATTCTCTTTTCTTTGTATTGGTATTCCAAGTATTTATAATACTTGCAATATCTTTATTAGCAGGTTATATGTTGCTTTGTTTTATCTAGCAAGAATTAATTAATGCATTGTGGTCTTAATTCTTAATTTCCTATTTTTTTTAAATAGGGTTTCAAGGGTGTTATCTTATGTGTCCTAAATTTTGTAATTTAAGGAGTTGGTCTAATGGAATGATTTCATGTGCTAAAATATGTCTAAGGTCTTGACCTCTTATTTGGGGAATGTTGTCACTTGCACATAATTTTATGTGAGCACTTGCTTGGTAAGGTTTTGTAGTTTTTATTATAACCATGTTTCAAAGGTAGCACTAGGATTATATTTAAATAGCACCATGAAGTACTTAGAGTAGGTATTACCCTCCTCATAGTTGGTTCTTGGTTATTAAGTCAAATGGTTGACATGAATGGTTATTCCCCTCACATGGGCTTTTAATTATGGAGCTTAGTATTAGATGTTTCTTATGTTTTATAATTGAAACATTGGATTTAATTAATAAACCATTAGGGTTCTAATGATATTTACCTAGTGGCCATGGGTTTGATTCTCAATTATGGTCTAGGTTATATTGTAATCTCCATAGTGATACAATAGTTGAGGTTGAGATTTAATTCTGGGTGGTAGAGATGAGATGACACCATATTGCATGAGCTAGGGTTTAATCTCCCCTAACCATGATAAGGTGGTTGCTTACTTAACATTTTATGTCCTCCCCTTGTTGTTAAGTTATTGAGAATTAGTTTTATCTTCTACCAATTGGCTTCTATTTATAACCTCAATTTATCATATAAGTAACTACATTGGTTATGGTTCTTTTTATAGTTAACTTTGGTCATATGGATATATGGTTTCTCACCATATAAAGTATAGAGTTTATCTCTAAGGTTTTCTTAGGTTGTTTAATTTCTGAAGTATGGATCTGGTAGGATTCTACTTATGATCACCAAGTGGTTCACAAGTAAAGGTTGGGATATAAGCCTATGTTTGCTTACTAGTTACCTCCCTATAATTTCATGTGGTGAATGAGATCTACTTATCCTGTTAGGGTTTATTCTCCATACCTCAAGTTCTTAGGGTTTATGATCATCACTTAATTCATAATGATCAAGGTTTGGCTTCCTAAGGATCTCTCATTAAATGGGGTTCTCACTTCCATGATCAAGCATTGTCTAGATTAACTAAACATAATATCTCTCTTATAGTTTCTTGGGTAGACATGGTTATGGTTGTCTCAATTATCTTGAGTATAACACCATGGGTTGAACTTTCTCATTTAAGAATGGTTATTCTAGGGTTTATGGTGTACTCCTAATATTTATTTAGATTACTTGAGCCAAAGATTCAATTGTCTATCTTAGTTGGTTTAATCCACTCCTTATTTCACTAAGTCATGGATATAGTCTTATTCCACTTGGTATTTGGTGATCTCACCACTTCAAGGTGAAATGGTTTACCTAATACTTTAGTTCAAAGTTTAACATTGATTCTTAAATAGGTAAAGCTATGATTTGTATGATTGGTCCCTCTCATTTGGAAAGGTCTTTAATACTAACCTATGGTTAGGCTCCATAGAGAATGATGTGGTCACCACTATCTATGGTTAACATAGGTGGATCCTCTCTCTAGGAAATATCTTGAATAAGTTCCTAGGGTTCCTCTTAAAGATGATGATTTAAGTACTTGGATGTATATCCAAGATTTAACTCAAGGTTTGTTAATGCTTATCTAATAATTAGAATAGAACTCTCACCTCTCTAGGTTTGATGTATATTAACATGGAATAGAGAAGAATATATATTTCTTAGTTAGATCTCTTTGTCTTGTTTCCAAGATTAAAGTAGAATGTATACCATGAGGTTCATGGTAGGATCAAGGATTTGTTTAAGATGTGGAAAGGATAAGTGAAGAATGGTTTCTCCATTTATTGTTACTTGATTTCCAATTGAATGAATGTTCATATGTTATGGCAAACAATATCATGTTGTGATCTTTAATAAGATCAAGTAGTTGATCCTTGATTAATAATTTCTTGTGTTTATTCTACTTCCATTTGATCTAACCCTTTAGATCAAATTATCTCTACCCAAAACAAGGTTTTAACAAAGTCACATTGAGGTTTATAACGCTTGACTTGATGAGCTACTTCAATTCCACCAAGGTCAAGTGAAACTTCGATTCTTGTGACTGTTTTACTTTAAAGCGCGAAAATTCCCCAGATTTTCTATGCATGAATGCAATGCACACATCTGTTTCCTCTAATTTTGTAACCCCATTACCTGGGATATTACAGAATCTCTATTCCGGCACGCCGCCGGGACGGGGAATTGCCCCCGGAGTCATCTCCATCGACACCACCGCCATCTTCATCGCCGTTGTTGTCTCCCATGATGAGGAGGGAGTAGTTCTCCCCCGAGGCTGAGGGCTCTACCGGTAGCTATGTGGTTCATCTCTCTCTCTCCCATGGTGTGATCTTTATGTGATCATGAGCTTTGTAATCTAGTTGAATATGTAGATGTTACTCTTGTCTATTATGCACTCTAGAGGTTACTTTAATATGAACTCCGGAGTCACTCTCCACGGTGTGATGGTGACGAGTGTGCGCATCGTGTGTGATTCCTTTATGACGTTGTGGAGCTTGTTTACTCCGGCTTGAGGTGTGCTTTTGCAGCCCTACACAATGAATGGTGTTTGTTATCCAACAAGAGAGTGTTTGAGAGTAGCATTTATTTATTCAATTATGTGATCATTGTTGAGAGTGTCCACTAGTGAAAGTATGATCCCCGGGCCTTGTTTCTAAGTATTGAAACACCGTTTCCAACAAGTTCTGCTACATGTTCGTTTGCTGCCATTTTTATTTCAGATTGCAATTACTACTTATAATCATCCATATTACTTGTATTTCACTATCTCTTCGCCGAACTAGTGCACCTATACATTTGACAAGTCTATTAGGTGTGTTGGGGACACAAAAGACTTCTTGTATCTTAATTGCAGGGTTGCTTGAGATAGATATCTTTGACCTATACCTCCCTGAGTTCGATAAACCTTGGGTGATTCACTTAAGGGAAACTTGTTGCTGTTCTACAAACCTATGCTCTTGGAGGACCAACACTATCTACAGGAATAGAAGCGTGCGTAGACATCAAGCGCCGGCGCCTCAGACGCGGCCAAAGTCAGCCGCGATTGGAGCGCCTCCGCCATTTCCAACCGCGATGTGAACAAGCTGCGAGCTCTTGGTCTCATCTCCTCATCTGACGATGACATTCGTCTCCCAGGTCCAGTTTCTCGCGCAAAGCCCCCGAAGGGCTTTACTGTTATGTTCGTCGCCTTTTTGTTTCGCGGGCTCTCTCTTCCCGCCCACGAGTTTCTTCGTTCCCTTCTTTTCTTCTATGGGATCCAGCTTTGGCAGCTGACCCCAAATTCCATCCTTCATCTTTCCATCTTTATCACCGTCTGTGAAGCCTTCCTCGGCATTGATCCCCACTGAGGTCTTTGGTGGAAAATATTGTACGTCAAGCGTCACAATGACAGCAATGCCCCCCCCCCCCCCGTCGTTGGTGGCATTGGCTTTGTTGTCAGGAAAGAGGTTGACTACTTTGACGACCCGATGAAGGAGATCGTCCAGGGCTGGCGCAACAAATGGTTCTATCTGCGAGATACCTCGGTGTCTGGGCGGTGCTCCAATCTCCCTCCGTTCGAGGATGGTCCTGGTAGCTCATACGTCTCAAACGTATCCATAATTTCTTATGTTCCATGCTACTTTTATGATGATACTCACATGTTTTATACACACTTTATGTCATTATTATGCATTTTCCGGCACTAACCTATTGACGAGATGCCGAAGAGCCGATTCTTTGTTTTCTGCTATTTTTGGTTTCAGAAATGCTACAAAGGAAATATTCTCGGAATTGGACGAAATCAACGCCCAGGGTCTTATTTTTCCACGAAGCTTCCAGAAGACCGGAGGGATTACGAAGTGGGGCGATGAGGCGCCCAGACCACAGGGCCGCGCGACCAAGGGTGGGGCCGCGCCGCCCTATGGTGTGGGACCCTCGCGCCGCCTCCAACCCT
This sequence comes from Lolium rigidum, assembly GCF_022539505.1. NCBI lineage: Eukaryota > Viridiplantae > Streptophyta > Magnoliopsida > Poales > Poaceae > Lolium > Lolium rigidum. The sequence continues at coordinate 72,349,185 of NC_061509.1, forward strand.
GCACTTCCGCCTACTTAAAGCCTTCGTCGCGAAAACCCCAGTACCGAGAGCCACGATACTGAAAACCTTCCAGAGACGCCGCCGCCGCCAATCCCATCTCGGGGGATTCAGGAGATCGCCTCCGTCACCCTGCCGGAGAGGGGAATCATCTCCCGGAGGACTCTTCATCACCATGATCGCCTCCGGATTGATGTGTGAGTAGTTTACCCCTGGACTATGGGTCCATAGCAGTAGCTAGATGGTTTTCTTCTCCTCATTGTGCTATCATGTTAGATCTTGTGAGCTGCCTATCATGATCAAGATCATCTATTTGTAATGCTACATGTTGTGTTTGTTGGGATCCGATGAATATGGAATACTATGTCAAGTTGATTATCAATCTATCATATATGTGTTGTTTATGTTCCTGCATGCTCTCCGTTGCTAGTAGAGGCTCTGGCCAAGTTGATACTTGTAACTCCAAGAGGGAGTATTTATGCTCGATAGTGGGTTCATGCCTCCATTAAATGCGGGACGAGTGACGAAAAGTTCTAAGGTTGTGGATGTCTTGTTGCCACTAGGGATAAAACGCCAATGCTTTGTCTAAGGATATTTGTGTTGATTACATTACGCACCATACTTAATGCAATTGTCTGTTGTTTGCAACTTAATACTGGAAGGGGTTCGGATGATAACCTGAAGGTGGACTTTTTAGGCATAGATGCATGCTGGATAGCGGTCTATGTACTTTGTCGTAATGTCCTAATTAAATCTCATAGTAGTCATCGTGATATATGTATGTGCATTGTTATGCCTTCTTTATTTGTCAATTGCCCAACTGTAATTTGTTCACCCAGCATGCTATTTATCTTATGGGAGAGACACCACTAGTGAACTGTGGACCCCGGTCCATTCTTTACATCTGAAATACAATCTATCGCAAACTGCGTTCTTTACTTGTTCTTCGCAAAGAAACATCATCTTCCACACTATACATTTAATCCTTTGTTTACAGCAAGCCGGTGAGATTGACAACCTCACTGTTAAGTTGGGGCAAAGTATTGTGATTGTGTTGTGCAGGTTCCACGTTGGCGCCGAAATCCCTCGTGTTGCGCCGCACTAAACTCCGCCACCAACAACCTTCACGTGTTCCTTGACTCCTACTGGTTCGATAACCTTGGTTTCTTACTGAGGGAAAACTTACTGCTGTACGCATCACACCTTCCTCTTGGGGTTCCCAACAGACGTGTGTCAACTACACGCCAGCAGTAGCTCAACCGAAGAAGTCCTGGCGAAACGCCCTTTCTCCTGAAGAAAGGGTAATAGCCGACAGGCTGTTTGACCAGGTCGTAGATCTGAAAAACACGGGAGGCCTAACAATGTGTGGCACCGAGGTAGTCTCAGTGTTCTTACAACGTCGGGTGCAACCGCTGATGTCCCGGCCCCACCAGTTGTGGTTGTATATTGGCAAGGATGACAAGTCGAGGGTCAGCTCTGCCGACCTGTCGGCTGACGAACTTCGCGACGAAGTGCGTCGTCTGACGTGCCTCAGTACGAAGGACAATATTGTTCTGACCTCGGCTCGTCCCCCATACGATTTCCACCATCTTCCGGCTGAGGTAATTCTCACTGTTTCTTGCTCTTACTATTATCTTTGTGTTGTTCTTTGACTTTTTGCTGATTTTACTCCTGTCAACAGGCTTCCACTGTGGCTCAATGTTATCCTTCCTACACCCGAAAGTGGTGTGGAACTAGAGGATGATGATAACTCCGAGGAAATTGAGGACACCCAGCATATCCTTGAGGACAGTGACGTCCAGGAGGATGATACTCCTGAAGATGATGCCCTCACCAGGAGCAGGCGGTTGATACGTCTCCGACGTATCGATAATTTCTTATGTTCCATGCCACATTATTGATGATATCTACATGTTTTATGCACATTATATGTCATATTTATGCGTTTTCCGGAACTAACCTATTGACAAGATGCCGAAGTGCCGGTTCTCGTTTTCTGCTGTTTTTGGTTTCGGAAATCCTACTAACGAAATATTCTCGGAATCGGACGAAATCAAGACCCGAGGTTCCTATTTTTCCCGGAACCATCCAGAACACCCGAGAGCCGCCGGAGGGAAGCCCCGGGGGCCCCACACCACACCCCGGCGCGGCCGGAGGGGGCCGCGCCGCCCTATGGTGTGGTGGCCCCGAGCCCCCTCCGAGGCTGCCCTTCCGCCTATTTAAAGCCTCCGTCGCGAAAACCCTATTACGAAGGACGAAACCCACAGAAACCTTCCAGAGCCGCGGCCATCGCGAAGCCAAGATCTGGGGGACAGGAGTCTCTGTTCCGGCACCCTGCCGGAGCGGGGAAGTGCCCCCGGAAGGCTTCTCCATCGACACCGCTACCATCTCCACCGCCATCTTCATCACCGCTGCTGCTCCCATGAGGAGGGGGTAGTTCTCCATCGAGGCTCGGGGCCGTACCGGTAGCTATGTGGTTCATCTCTCTCCTATGTACTTCAATACAATAATCTCACGAGCTGCCTTACATGATTGAGATTCATATGATGATGCTTGTAATCTAGATGTCATTGTGCTAGTCAAGTGAGTTTTACTTATGTGATCTCCGGAGACTCCTTGTCCCACGTGTGTAAAGGTGACAGTGTGTGCACCGTGTGGGTCTCTTAGGCTATATTTCACGGAATACTTACTCACTATTATGAATGGCGTAGTGAAGTGCTTATTTATATCTCTTTATGATTGCAATGTGTTTTGTATCACAATTTATCTATGTGCTACTCTAGCAATGTTATTAAAGTAGTTTTATTCCTCCCGCACGGTGTAATGGTGACGGTGTGTGCATCCGTGTTAGTACTTGGCGTATGCTATGATCATGATCTCTTGTAGATTGTGAAGTTAACTATTGCTATGATAGTATTGATGTGATCTATTCCTCCTACATAGTGTGAAGGTGACAGTGTGCATGTTGTGTTAGTACTTGGTTTAGTCGTGTTGATCTTTCTTGCACTCTAAGGTTATTTAAATATGAACATTGAATTGCGGAGCTTGTTAACTCCGGCATTGAGGGTTCGTGTAATCCTACGCAATGTGTTCATCATCCAACAAGAGTGTAGAGTATGCATTTATCTATTCTCGTTATGTGATCAATGTTGAGAGTGTCCACTAGTGAAAGTGTAATCCCTAGGCCTTGTTCCTAAATATCGCTATCGCTGCTTGTTTCTTGTTTTACTTGTGTTACTACTGCTGCAATACTACCACCATCAACTACACGCCAGCAAGCTATTTTCACGGCACCGTTGCTACTTGCTCATACTTATTCATACCACCCGTATTTCACTATCTCTTCGCCGAACTAGTGCACCTATTAGGTGTGTTGGGGACACAAGAGACTTCTTGCTTTGTGGTTGCGGGGTTGCATGAGAGGGATATCTTTGACCTCTTCCTCCCTGAGTTCGATAAACCTTGGGTGATCCACTTAAGGGAAACTTGCTGCTGTTCTACAAACCTCTGCTCTTGGAGGCCCAACACTGTCTACAAGAATAGAAGCACCCGTAGACATCAGCGGTGCAAGAGGATAAATGAGGACCTTATTACAACGACTGAATGAAGTCCTAGCGGACAAGATAATGATGCCGATGAAACCGCATCGCCTCCCCCTGCTGTGAGAGGCTCGACAGGCTTTTTTGCTATCGAAGACGACCTAGACCTGTGAGTATCTACTTTTCCCTTCGTAGCTTATCCTTCTTCATTCTTCATGTTAATCATCCTCTCTTTTTAAGCAGTTCTGATGATGACGAGGACGTTCCTCTTGCAAAGAGGGCTAAGTTATTCTCTGGGAAGTCTGAGTCAGCCAAAGAATCGAACCCTTCGCCTGCCAAACCAACGCCGCCCTCAAGGACGACCGTGGAAAAGGTTCCGGTGTCGAAGGTTATTCCTTCTGGCAACGCCCCCGCCTCGTCGGCTGCTCGTGACCATGTAAGTGATTTATTTGACTTGGTTTCTTTCCTTTTTGCTGAACTTCCATATTCAACTGAGTTTTCTTGGCTTTTTCCCTTGCAGCCAATTTATGCCACAATTGATGCTGTGGTAGATTTTGCCGAGCAATTCACCCGTCTGGAGTCTAAGAATGCTCATCTTCGGAAGACCATCAAAACTTCGGCTGACCAGGTGCTGGAGGCCAACAGGCTCGCAACCGATGCTAAAAATGAAAACATCTCGCTGAAGGATGAACTGAAAAGGCCGAAGCAACAAATGAAGGATGAGCAAGACGCAAGACGCGAGGCCGCAGCCACAGCCGATAAAAAAGAAGGCATCCTCCATGAATCCATCGCGAATTTGTTGGTAAGTTTCTTAACGCATAACTTTTATTCAGTACTTTCCTCCAAGTTGCTTATTTATCTTCCTCCAGGTGCTGCCGACATAACCATCAATCGGGCTCGCAAGCTTCGGGAGGACTCCATGTCTGACACTTCTCACTCGCCGCTGAGTCCAACGTCCAAGTTCTTGGACTTTTGCAAAAGACCAAAGGAGCGTTATCGAGGCTATTCTCGATGATTTTTCCAAAGATGAAGCAGGACAAGACTCTTGGCGAGATGGCAGATGCTTTCCTCGTCGACCCTTCTGAGCCTGTAGAGGTACTAAAGCGTCATTCCCGTTTGTTTGGAGCGGTACTTACTTTCCAGCTGCTGATGGGTCATGGGATGGGCTCTGAACTAGAGAAGTTGTCTAAAGCATTGCCTGTAGATGACAATAATCGCCTAATCAATCTTGAGCCCTTCAAATAATCGCAGTAACGTGTGCTAATCAGCTCCTCAAGCTGGTTGATGAGGCGAAGACCAAAGCTGCGTCTGAAGCTGCCCCTGGCTCATCATCAGCTCTTCCTTGAATGAATGCTTGCTCTGTCAGTTGTAATTCTGGCCTGATACAGTTTAATTCAACCTTGTTTTATTTTGGCTCTGTTGCCAGCACCATCAATCTCCTGAATGTAATATATACACCCCTGCGCTCCCGATGGGAGCTTATATTAATGCTGTTCTGAACTGAGAATTGTGCTGCAGATTCCTTCATCTTCTTCCCGTGCCGATCCTTTTTTAAATCATTCGGCTAGCGATGAGTCTGATCTTGTTCGTCGTTTGCGTGATCAAATATCCCGATTGAACAAAGATATTACCACCCTTCACGCAATGGCGGCGTTGGTGAAAAGAAAAAGTGGGATAGCGACTGCCGTTGAACAACATGCTCTCGATCGTCTCCATGTTGCTACCGAAAGTTTGAGCTGTAAGGGCCCGCCCATCTATTGATTTCTGACGAAGCTTGAATATTCTTTAACTGACCTTTGTCTCTTGACAGTTGTAGCTTCCGATGAATCAGAGGAAAACAAGCGGATCCACGAAAAGATTGAAGCGATGACTGATGTCGCTCACCCGAAGCATGATTTGTGGTCCCATCGACCGAAAGCTGTTATCGTGGCGAAATTTGAACATCGAGCGGAGAAGGTGCACTACTATTTTGACAAGTTCCACGCTCATCTCACGATGGTCTGCAAAACATTGTTTACTCTGGATCAAGCGCCCGCAACTCTATCTGCTCTGTTTACCCGATTCAAGACCCCTGAGAGGATTCGACTGTTGGTGCGAAAAGAGCTCCTCGCCGGTGCTGAACTTGCCTTTGCTTCAGTGTTAGCATGTCATCCGATCTTACATTTGGAGGCCATAGTAAATACAAAAAGGAGTTTAAACCAATACTATGATATTGCTAGAAGTCGTGCGTATACCATCATCTCACGGATGGAGACAGGTATTGAGAGGGATCTGAGGGAACCTTGCCATGAATGTATGTAATGACCTTGTACCTGCAAGGGATAGTCTTATGTAAATTCGACATGTGTTTTGCACATCATGTAGTTCTGGTGAATTTGTTAATTCGACTAGTAATTTATTGTCGGGGGCGGCCGAGTGATCAATTCAGCCTGCTGACCCAACTACTCCGTTGTAATTGCAAGTTTATTGCGGAGTCGATGTGTAAGTTTTGTAGGAGCGATACCCGTCGAATAATCGAAGGATTTAGACGCTTGGCTTCGTCACGTGGTGCACCGGTTTGAGCCTTATTTTGTGATAGTACGTCCATCGACTGCAGCACTCGTGTATTTTCTCGAGGCTTGGATGGGTTGTTTTGTGTGTCATTAACCTTAGCTCCCGATAGGAGTATTTAATTAATGACACCGTGCGAGCGTGTTTTTGGCCAGCGCTCCCGATGGGAGTAAGAGCCAGTGACAGGGGCCCCGAACGATTTGTTCGGATGATGAGGCCTAGATCAATAAAAAGGTAGGAAACCTGATCATAATTTAATTCATAATATAAAAGAAAACTTAAGAGCTGCCGAATAACAGGAAGGAAATAATTCTATCCTATGCGTAGAACCGTCGCAAATGTGCGATGTTCCATGGATTTTCAACGTCTTTTCCCGAAGTTGGGTTTTTGAGCCGATAAGCTCCTCCTGGTATCACTTTAGTGATGATGAATGGCCCTTCCCATGCAGATTCGAGCTTCGAGGGTCTCTCTTGCTTCAGTCGCAGTACCATATCTCCAATAGTGAAGCTTCGATTGCGTATTCGTCGGCTGTGATAATCTCTTAACGCCTGCTGGTACACCGTTGTTCTTGCCAAAGCAATGTCCCGAGCTTCGTCAAGGAGGTCCACGGCATCCTGCAGCGCGATGTTGGAGGTGGATTCTGTGTACGCTGTCACCCGAGGAGCTTCGAACCGAATGTCGACTGGCAAAACTGCTTCGGCTCCGTGTACCAGGAAGAACGGGGTGTACTGGATCGACCTATTGGGTGTAGTACGCAAACTCCAAAGCACATATGGTAATTCCTCGACCCATGCTCCAGCCGCACCCGTAAGGCGTTTCTTGAGGCCGTCCCCTATTAGACCATTGATCCTTTCCACCTGGCCGTTGGTCTGTGGGTGGGCCACCGATGAAAATTTTAGCTTAATGCCGCTGTCGTCACAAAACTTCCGAAACTTTTTGGAGTCAAAGTTAGTTCCGTTGTCTGTGACGATGCTGTGGGGCATACCAAATCGACAAGTTATTCCCCTGAAGAACTGAACGACGGTTTTGGCTTTCTGATTTCGAACAGGTACTGCATCGATCCACTTGGTGAACTTGTCGACTGCGACCAGTAGATACGTGTGTCCTCCAGGCGACGATCTTGGCAGTGGTCCAACTTGGTCGAGTCCCCATTGAGCGAAGGGCCATGCCAGGGGTATTGTCATCAGATATGTCGCAGGAGCGTGTGGTTTTGGTGAAAAACGCTGGCAGGGGTCGCACTTCATAACCAGATCTCGAGCATCCGATGCCGCCGTTGGCCAATAAAATCCTGCCCTGAACGCTTGATACGTCTCCGACGTATCGATAATTTCTTATGTTCTATGCCATATTATTGATGATACCTACATGTTTTATGCACACTTTATGTCATATTCGTGCATTTTCTGGAACTAACCTATTAACAAGATGCCGAAGTGCCGATTCGTTGTTTTCTGCTGTTTTTGGTTTCGAAATCCTAGTAACAAAATATTCTCGGAATCGGACGAAATCAAGACCCGGGTTCCTATTTTCACCGGAAGCATCCAGAACACCCGAGAAGGACCGAGAGGGGGCCACGAGCCACCCACACCATAGGCCGGCGCGGCCCAGGCCCTGGCCACGCCGCCCTATGGTGTGGCCACCCCTTCGACCCTCCTGCGCCGCCTCTTCGCCTATATAAAGCCTCTGTCGCGAAAACCCTGATAAGAAGAACGAAACCCACAGAAACCTTCCAGAGCCGTCGCCATCGCGAAGCCAAGATCTGGGGGACAGGAGTCTCTGTTCTGGCACCCTGCCGGAGCGGGGAAGTGCCCCCGGAAGGCTTCTCCATCGACACCGCTGCCATCTCCACCGCCATCTTCATCACCGCTGCTGCTCCCATGAGGAGGGAGTAGTTCTCCATCGAGGCTCGGGGCTGTACCGGTAGCTATGTGGTTCATCTCTCTCCTATGTGCTTCAATACAATAATCTCATGAGCTGCCTTACATGATTGAGATTCATATGATGATGCTTGTAATCTAGATGTCATTATGCTAGTCAAGTGAGTTTTACTTATGTGATCTCCGGAGACTCCTTGTCCCACGTGTGTAAAGGTGACAGTGTGTGCACCGTGTGGGTCTCTTAGGCTATATTTCACAGAATACTTATTCACTCGTTGAATGGCATAGTGAGGTGCTTATTTATATCTCTTTATGATTGCAATGTGTTTGTATCACAATTTATCTATGTGCTACTCTAGCAATGTTATTAAAGTAGTTTTATTCCTCCCGCACGTGTGCAAAGGTGACAAGTGTGTGCACCGTGTTAGTACTTGGTTTATGCTATGATCATGATCTCTTGTAGATTGCGAAGTTAACTATTGCTATGATAATATTGATGTGATCTATTCCTCCTACATATGCATGAAGGTGACGAGTGTGCATGCTATGTTAGTACTTGGTTTAGTCTTTTGATCTATCTTACACTAAAGGTTACTAAAATATGAGCATTATTGTGGAGCTTGTTAACTCCGGCATTGAGGGTTCGTGTAATCCTACGCAATGTGTTCATCATCCAACAAGAGTGTAGAGTATGCATTTATCTCGTTCGTTATGTGATCAATGTTGAGAGTGTCCACTAGTGAAAGTGTAATCCCTAGGCCTTGTTCCTAAATATCGCTATCGCTGCTTGTTTATCGTTTTATTGCGTTACTACTGCTCGCATTACTCATCGCTTGTTTATCGTCCCGGGCAAAGCACTTTTCCGGTGCTCGTTGCTACTACTCATATATATTTATACCACCTGTATTTCACTATCTCTTCGCCGAACTAGTGCACCTATTAGGTGTGTTGGGGACACAAGAGACTTCTTGCTTTGTGGTTGCGGGGTTGCATGAGAGGGATATCTTTGACCTCTTCCTCCCTGAGTTCGATAAACCTTGGGTATCCACTTAAGGGAAACTTGCTGCTGTTCTACAAACCTCTGCTCTTGGAGGCCCAACACTGTCTACAAGAATAGAAGCTCCCGTAGACATCAACGCTTTTGCCATAAGGGCCCTGCTGCCTGCGTGGTGTCCGCAAGTTCCCTCGTGTATCTCGCGCAGCAGTGCTTTTCCATCGTCAATGGCAATACACCTTTGAAAGATACCGGAGATGCTGCGCTTGTAGAGTTCTCCATTTACCACAGTAAAGGCCGTTGACTGTCTGACGATTCGTCTTGCTTCTACCAGGTCCTCTGGTAACTCCTGCTTTGTCAGGTATGCTAGAAATGGTTTGGTCCACAGTGGTTCGAGGAGGAGGACCTATTCCGCAGATCGAGGTGGAGATTCTTCGGCGGCTCGCCGCGGGTTTGCCTTCGATTCGTCAGCCGACGATTTCGGAGGTGCCGATGCTTTCTCCTTTATCGATCGCTGAGTGATAACTTCATAAAACACTCTGTCTGGAATGGGGGAGCACATGGATCCAATATTCGCTAGAGTATCAGCTTCCTCATTGCTAGCTCTACCGATATGCTTAAGTTCGCACCCTTCAAATTTGGTAACCATATTTTGGTACAACTATCGGTAGGCGATCATGTTGTCACTGACCGCGTCGCATAAATTCATCGACTGCTGTACCACCAGGTTCGAGTCTCCATAAATTTCCAGGCGAGTTGCTCCACATGCCTTTGCCATCTTCATTCCGTGCAACAATGCTTTGTATTCTGCTTCATTGTTTGTCGGCAGGGAGAAATTCATATGTAGTATGTACTTCATCTTGTCTCCTTGTGGCGATACCAGTACCACCCCTGCTCCTGCACCTGTGCTCCGCTTGGACCCGTCGAAGTACATTGTCCATGAACCCGACATGTCGGGTGCTGCCGGTGTTTGTGACTGGATCCAGTCTGCCACAAAATCTGGGAGGATTTGGGATTTTATCGCCGTTCGGTTGACGTAGGTTATGTCGTGTGGCGCTATCTCGATAGCCCATTGGGACACTCGACCCGTGGCCTCTGGGTTAGTGAGTATATTCTTCAGCGGTGCCTCGCTTACGACGATGATCGGGTGCTCCGTGAAATAATGCCGTAGCTTGCGAGCTATTCTCCATACTGCATACGCCAGTTTCTGGTGATGAGGGTATCTCTGTTTCGCAGGTGTGAGTACTTCACTGAGGTAGTAAACGGGTCTTTGCTCCCTGCTTCTTCTCGCTCGACAACCAGGACGTTGCTGAAGACTTGCACCGTTGCTGCTATGTACATAAGCAGTGTTTCTTTCTCGCGTGGGGTTACAAGCACTGGGGACGTCGATAAGATTTTCTTCAAGTTATCAAAAGACTCCTACGCTTCATTTTTCCACTCGAATTTTTCGGACTTCTTCATTAGGCTATAGAAGGGCAAAGCTTTCTCTCCTAGCTTGGCGATGAATCTGCTGAGTGCTGCCAATCGTCCTGCCAATTGTTGCACTTGGTGCAAATTCTTGGGCGGCTCCATGTCGAGAATAGCTTTGATCTTCAGGGGATTGGCTTCTATTCCTCTGGCTGAGATGAAGTACCCGAGTACTTGTCCTCCTGGCACCCCGAAGAAACGTTTCTTCGGGTTCAACTTGATTTTGTATTTGTCGAGGTTGTCAAAGGTTTCCCTCAAATCATAGATGAGAGTGGTGGCGTGCTTCATCTTTACCACGATATCATCGATGTAAACTTCAATATTCCTTCCAATTTGTTCTCCGAGACAGGCTTGCATGCACCGTTGATAGGTTGCCCCTGCATTTTTCAACCCGAAAGTCATGACGTTGTAGCAGAAAACATCGTGCGGGGTGATGAATGCGGTTAACTCCTGGTCTTCCTTCTTGAGCTTGATCTGGTTGTACCCGGAGTATGCATCGAGAAAGGAGAGACGGTCACATCCAACTATGGAGTCGACTATCTTGATCGATGCGAGGCAGTGGGAAGTGATCCTCTGGGCAATGCTTGTTAAGACTAGTGTAATTGATACACATGCGAAGAGCGGTTGTGTCTTTCTTTGGCAACATGGCGGGATTGGCCACCCAGTCGGCTTCCTTGAGCTCCCGAATGAATCCTGCCTTGCGGAGCCGGCTAACTTCTTCGCCGATTGCTTTTCTCTCCGGCTCAGAAAATCGGCGCATCGACTGTTGTACTGGTTTGGCCTTTGGGTCAACATTGAGGGCGTGCTCAGCGAGTTCCCTGGGAATACCTGGCATGTCGGATGGTTCCCATGCAAATATTTCCCAGCGCTCACGGAGGAACTCGATGAGCGCGCCTTCCTATGCGACAGTAAGGTCTGCCAACGTATTGACCGTTTTCTTCGGGTTAGAGGGGTGCACCTGCTGCTTTTTTGCTTCCTTTGCAACGTCAAACTCATCGGATCTTACGTTTCGATTGTCGGCTGGTAGCTTCGTGTGGTCCGTGATGGCATCGACTGCGTTAAGTTCTTCCCTAGCTCTGAATTTCGAGGCGATCTTTTGGAAATCTCTGTCGCAGTTATCTGAACGGGAGAAGCTTCCATGGATGGTTATTGATGGCGTGTATTTCACACGTTCGTTGGGCAACCCCAAGAGGAAGGTATGATGCGCACAGCAGCAAGTTTTCCCTCAGAAAGAAACCAAGGTTTATCGAACCAGGAGGAGCCAAGAAGCACGTTGAAGGTTGATGGCGGCGAGATGTAGTGCGGCGCAACACCAGGGATTCCGGCGCCAACGTGGAACCCGCACAACACAACCAAAGTACTTTGCCCCAACGAAACAGTGAGGTTGTCAATCTCACCGGCTTGCTGTAACAAAGGATTAACCGTATTGTGTGGAAGATGATTGTTTGCGAGAGAAAACAAGTAAAAACAAGTATTGCGATAGATTGTATTTCAAGTAAAGAGAATTGGACCGGGGTCCACAGTTCACTAGAGGTGTCTCTCCCATAAGACGAACAGCATGTTGGGTGAACAAATTACAGTTGGGCAATTGACAAATAAAGAGAGCATGACAATGCACATACATATTATGATGAGTATAGTGAGATTTAATTGGGCATTACGACAAAGTACATAGACCGCCATCCAACCGCATCTATGCCTAAAAAGTCCACCTTCGAGTTATCATCCGAACCCCTCCAGTATTAAGTTGCAAAGCAACGAGACAATTGCATTAAGTATGGTGCGTAATGTAATCAACAACTACATCCTTAGACATAGCATCAATGTTTTATCCCTAGTGGCAACAAGCACAACACAACCTTAGAACTTTCCGTCATCGTCCCGGTGTCAATGCGGGCATGAACCCACTATCGAGCATAAGTACTCCCTCTTGGAGTTAAAAGCATCTACTTGGCCGGAGCATCTACTAATAACGGAGAGCATGCAAGATCATAAACAACACTTAAGCATAACTTTGATAATCAACATAACAAGTATTCTCTATTCATCGGATCCCAACAAACGCAACATATAGAATTACATATAGATGATCTTGATCATGATAGGCAGCTCACAAGATCCGACAATGATAGCACAATGGGGAGAAGACAACCATCTAGCTACCGCTATGGACCCATAGTCCAGGGGTAGACTACTCACTCATCACTCCGGAGGCGACCATGGCGGTGTAGAGTCCTCCGGGAGATGATTCCCCTCTCCGGCAGGGTGCCGGAGGCGATCTCCGGGATCCCCCGAGATGGGATCGGCGGCGACGGCGTCTCGGTAAGGTTTTCCGTATCGTGGCTCTCGGTACCGGGGGTTTCGTCACGGAGGCTTTAAGTAGGCGGAAGGGTAGGTCAAGAGGCGGCACGAGGGCCCCACACCACGGGGCCGCGCGGCCAAGGGGGGCCGCGCCGCCCTAGGGTGTGGCCCCTCGTGGCCCCTCTTCGTCTCGTCTTCGGTCTTCCGGAAGCTTCGTGAGAAAATAGGCCTCCGGGCTTTTATTTCGTCCAATTCCGAGAATATTTCTTTACTAGGATTTACGAAACCAAAAACAGTAGAAAACGACAGAATCGGCACTTCGGCATCTTGTTAATAGGTTAGTTCCGGAAAATGCACGAATATGACATAAAGTGTGCATAAAACATGTAGATAACATCAATAATGTGGCATGGAACACAAGAAATTATCGATACGTTGGAGACGTATCGGCATCCCCAAGCTTAGTTCCGCTCGTCCCGAGCGAGGTAAAACGATAATAAAGATAATTTCCGGAGTGACATGCCATCATAATCTTGATCATACTATTTGTAAAGCATATGTAAAGAATGCAGCGATCAAAACAATGTGTATGACATGAGTAAACAAGTGAATCATAAAGCAAAGACTTTTCATGAATAGCACTTCAAGACAAGCATCAATAAGTCTTGCATAAGAGTTAACTCGTAAAGCAATAATTCAAAGTAAAGGTATTGAAGCAACACAAAAGAAGATTAAGTTTCAGCGGTTGCTTTCAACTTGTAACATGTATATCTCATGGATATTGTCAACATAGAGTAATATAATAAGTGCAATAAGCAAGTATGTAGGAATCAATGCACAGTTCACACAAGTGTTTGCTTCTTGAGGTGGATAGAAATAGGTGAACTGACTCAACATTGAAAGTAAAAGAATGGTCCTCATAGAGGAAAAGCATCGATTGCTATATTTGTGCTAGAGCTTTGATTTTGAAAACATGAAACAATTTTGTCAACGGTAGTAATAAAGCATATGCATCATGTAAATTATATCTTATAAGTTGCAAGCCTCATGCATAGTGTACTAATAGTGCTCGCACCTTGTCCTAATTAGCTTGGACTACCTGGATTATCACCGCAATACATATGCTTTAACCAAGTTTCACAAAGGGGTACCTCTATGCCGCCTCGTACAAAGGTCTAAGGAGAAAGCTCGCATTTGGATTTCTCGCTTTTGATTATTCTCAACTTAGACATCCATACCGGGACAACATAGACAACGGATAATGGACTCCTCTTTTAATGCTTTAAGCATTTGACAACAATTAATTCTTTTCTCATTAGAGATTTGAGGATGTTTGTCCAAAACTGAAACTTCCACCATGGATCATGGCTTTAGTTAGCGGCCCAATGCTCTTCTCTCACAATATGCATGCTCAAACCATTCAACTCGAGTGTAGATCGCCCTTACTTCGGACAAGACGAACATGCATAGCAACTCACATGAAATTCAACAATGAGTTGATGGCGTTCCCCGATAAACATGGTTATCGCACAACAAGCAACTTAATAAGAGATAAAGTGCATAATTACATATTCAATACCACAATAGTTTTTAAGCTATTTGTCCCATGAGCTATATATTGCAAAGGTGAATGATGGAATTTTAAAGGTAGCACTCAAGCAATTTACTTTGGAATGGCGGGAAAATACCATGTAGTATAGGTAGGTATGGTGGACACAAATGGCATAGTGGTTGGCTCAAGTATTTTGGATGCATGAGAAGTATTCCCTCTCGATACAAGGTTTAGGCTAGCAAGGCTTATTTGAAACAAACACAAGGATGAACCGGTGCAGCAAAACTCACATAAAAGACATATTGAAAACATTATAAGACTCTACACCGTCTTCCTTGTTGTTCAAACTCAATACTAGAAATTATCTAGACCTTAGAGAAACCAAATATGCAAACCAAATTTTAGCATGCTCTATGTATTTCTTCATTAATGGGTGCAAAGCATATGATGCAAGAGCTTAAACACGAGCACAACAATTGCCAAGTATCACATTACCCAAGACATTTTTAGCAATTACTACATGTATCATTTTCCAATTCCAACCATATAACAATTTAACGAAGGAGAAACTTCGCCATGAATACTATGAGTAGAAACCAAGGACATATTTGTCCAAATGCTACAGCGGAGTGTGTATCTCTCCCATAAAGTGAATGCTAGGATCCATTTTATTCAAACAAAACAAAAACAAAAACAAACCGACGCTCCAAGAAAAAGCACATAAGATGTGGCCGAATAAAAATGTAGTTTCAGGGGAGGAACTCGATAATTTGTTGATGAAGAAGGGGATGCCTTGGGCATCCCCAAGCTTAGACGCTTGAGTCTTCTTGATATATGCAGGGGTGAACCACGGGTTGCATCCCCAAGCTTAGAGCTTTCACTCTCCTTGATCATGTTGCATCATACTCCTCTCTTGACCCTTGAAAACTTCCTCCACACCAAACTCGAAACAACTCATTAGAGGGTTAGTGCACAATATAAATTGACATATTCAGAGGTGACACAATCATTCTTAACACTTCTGGACATTGCATAATGCTACTGGACATTAGTGGATCAAAGAAATTCATCCAACATAGCGAAAGAGGCAATGCGAAATAAAAGGCAGAATCTGTCAAAACAGAACAGTTCGTATTGACGAATTTTAAAATGGCACCAGACTTGCTCAAACGAAAATGCTCAAATTGAATGAAAGTTGCGTACATATCTGAGGATCATGCTCGTAAATTGGCGTAATTTTCTGAGCTACCTACAGGGAGATAGACCCAGATTCGTGACAGCAAAGAAATCTGGAATTGCGCAGTAATCCAAATCTAGTACTTACTTTTCTATCAACGGCTTAACTTGGCACAACAAAACTCAAAACTAAGATAAGGAGAGGTTGCTACAGTAGTAAACAACTTCCAAGACACAAAATAAAAACAAAGTACTGTAGGTAAAAAACATGGGTTGTCTCCCATAAGCGCTTTTCTTTAACGCCTTTCAGCCTAGGCGCGGAAAGTGTGTATCAAGTATTATCGAAGGGTGGTACTTCTACAGCGGGGTGTGGGCTCTTCTCAACCAGGCATATTATATTAGATACATAAGTTTTAGCATCTCCCTTTTCATTAGTCTTAGGCGTGCTACTCTCATCAAACAAATTTTCAGGAACAAGCCAAGCATAATTATTTTCTAGTGCATCATTCATAGCTAGGAGCTTGCATGGTATTGGTGCTTTGATTTCCCCACAATCATCAATATTATTAGTGTATCTTATTCTATCCATATCCATCTTTTCAAGGAGACTAACAAAGTTAGTAGGAGAACCAAGCATATTAAATTTAGCAAAGACCTTTCTAGCTTCTCTTGCTAGACCACCAAATTCTCTAAGAAGGGTTTCTAAAACAAAATCTTTCTTTTCCCCTTCTTCCATATCACCAAGTGTGAAAAACATGTGTTGGATTATAGGATTAAGATTAACAAATTTGGTTTCCAACAAACGAACTAAATGCGCAGCGAACAATTTCATAAGTAGGCGCAAGGTCTATCAAGTGTCTATCTTCAAAATTCTCAATGGTACTAACATGGTTGAAGAATTCTTCTATATTATTTCTCCCAACTATAGACCCACGTCCTACCGGTATGTTCTTTGTGGTAAAATTAAAAGGAAACATGATGAAATAAGTAAAGTAAATGCTAGTAACTAATTTTTTTTGTGTTTTTGATATAGCAAACAAGATAGCAAATAAAGTAAAACTAGCAACTAATTTTTTTTTGTATTTTGATTTAGTGCAGCAAACAAAGTAGTAAATAAAATAAAGCAAGACAAAAACAAAGTAAAGAGATTGAGAAGTGGAGACTCCCCTTGCAGCGTGTCTTGATCTCCCCGGCAACGGCGCCAGAAAAAGAGTTGCTGGCGCAAAGTTGACGTGGGAGTTAGAGATCTCTTGTGGTGTAACTTTTCTTCAGTTCCCCGGCAACGGCGCCAGAAAAAGAGCTTGATGGCGTGTATTTCACACGTTCGTTGGGCAACCCCAAGAGGAAGGTATGATGCGCACAGCAGCAAGTTTTCCCTCAGAAAGAAACCAAGGTTTATCGAACCGGGAGGAGCCAAGAAGCACGTTGAAGGTTGATGGCGGCGAGATGTAGTGCGGCGCAACACCGGGGATTCCGGCGCCAACGTGGAACCCGCAAAACACAACCAAAGTACTTTGCCCCAACGAAACGAGTGAGGTTGTCAATCTCACCGGCTTGCTGTAACAAAGGATTAACCGTATTGTGTGGAAGATGATTGTTTGCAGAGAAAACAAGTAGAAACAAGTATTGCGATGAGATTGTATTTCAAGAAAGAGAATTGGACCGGGGTCCACAGTTCACTAGAGGTGTCTCTCCCATAAGACGAACGAGCATGTTGGGTGAACAAATTACGATTGGGCAATTGACAAATAAAGAGAGCATGACAATGCACATACATATTATGATGAGTATAGTGAGATTTAATTGGGCATTACGACAAAGTACATAGACCGCCATCCAACCGCATCTATGCCTAAAAAGTCCACCTTCAGGTTATCATCCGAACCCCTCCGGTATTAAGTTGCAAAGCAACGGACAATTGCATTAAGTATGGTGCGTAATGTAATCAACAACTACATCCTTAGACATAGCATCAATGTTTTATCCCTAGTGGCAACAAGCACAACACAACCTTAGAACTTTCGTCACATCGTCCCGGTGTCAATGCGGGCATGAACCCACTATCGAGCATAAGTACTCCCTCTTGGAGTTAAAAGCATCTACTTGGCCGGAGCATCTACTAATAACGGAGAGCATGCAAGATCATAAACAACACTTAAGCATAACTTTGATAATCAACATAACAAGTATTCTCTATTCATCGGATCCCAACAAACGCAACATATAGAATTACATATAGATGATCTTGATCATGATAGGCAGCTCACAAGATCCGACAATGATAGCACAATGGGGAGAAGACAACCATCTAGCTACTGCTATGGACCCATAGTCCGGGGGTAGACTACTCACTCATCACTCCGGAGGCGACCATGGCGGTGTAGAGTCCTCCGGGAGATGATTCCCCTCTCCGGCAGGGTGCCGGAGGCGATCTCCGGGATCCCCGAGATGGGATCGGCGGCGACGGCGTCTCGGTAAGGTTTTCCGTATCGTGGCTCTCGGTGCGGGGGTTTCGTCACGGAGGCTTTAAGTAGGCGGAAGGGTAGGTCAAGAGGCGGCACGAGGGCCCCACACCATAGGGCCGCGCGGCCAAGGGGGGGGGCCGCGCCGCCTAGGGTGTGGCCCCTCGTGGCCCCTCTTCGTCTCGTCTTCGGTCTTCCGGAAGCTTCGTGAGAAAATAGGCCTCCGGGCTTTTATTTCGTCCAATTCCGAGAATATTTCTTTACTAGGATTTCTGAAACCAAAAACAGCGAGAAAACAACAAGCGGCACTTCGGCATCTTGTTAATAGGTTAGTTCCAGAAAATGCACGAATATGACATAAAGTGTGCATAAAACATGTAGATAACATCAATAATGTGGCATGGAACACAAGAAATTATCGATACGTTGGAGACGTATCAGTTATCGCTGTCCCATTATTTCCTGGCATCTTCAGTTTCAAGTACGCGTAATGGGGTACAACCATAAATTTGGCAAACGCAGGCCTGCCGAGGATGGCGTGATACTGAGATTCCCAGTCAACTACTTCGAACTCGATTTTCTCCTTTCTGAAGTTGCTAGGCGTGCCGAAAACTACATCCAATGATATTTTGCCAAGGGAATAAGCGGGTCGAGTCGATATGATATCGTGGAATCCTGTGTCGGACTCTCTTAGCAAGACGACTGTTAGTCCCATTGCTCTCATAGTGCTGGCAAATAACAAATTCAAACCACTTCCTCCATCCATGAACACTTTGCTCATATTGTATCCTCCGATCTGTGCTTCAAGGACAAGTGCTGCGTGACCAGGCCTTGGGACGGCCTTCGGGTGATCCGCCTTACTGAAGGAGATGCTCTGATCTGACCAGTCGATGAATTCGGGCGTATCGACCATGGCAACTTCCGCATATTTCACTTCTCGTGAAAACTTCTTGATTTCTCTCTTTGAAAAACTGGTTTTATGGATCATGCTGACCTGCCCGCGCGGTTCTGGAAACACCTCGGTTGGTACGTACTTTTCTCTTCCTGCTGGCATGTACGGCTCTGGTACGTATGGTTCTGGCGGATAACTGTAGGATCCTGCTCTTCTTTCCATCGTATGAACTCTTGCCATGGCTTCGGCCCTGAGGTCGTCGCAGAACTGCCGAATTTCGAGGAACTGCCGACAATTCCTTAGCAAATGGCTAGATTTTTCACGACCATCCTTTGGAGCAATATAGGAGTGCAGATAACACGGTGCCTCGAGTTGCTCCGTGGCCGATAAATAAGGTGCGCGAGAGCGGCCCTTGTTCGATTGTATGTTGTGGCATCCTCGCTCGTACTGTTGGGGATGAGCTGTGATTCGCTCTTCTTCTTCATGACGCGAGTCCCTTCGTCTCTTCCTTTGCTCCCCCATGATGTCGAAGCTGCCTCGGCTGCCCTCTTGCATGCTCCTGGATGGGACTGCCGAGGTTGCTGCTGGAGTGATACCTTCTGGAACCGAAGTCCTTGGGCTTGATGCGTTTGACCTAGGGAGGCGAAGAAACCCTCCGGAGTCAATGATGAAGTGGACACCACCGAAGGTAGTATCCATGTTGCCGCACGATTCTGCAGAGATCAAGCGCGACAGCTCGGTGTGTGGTACGAACTTGAAGGACCCGCAACGGACTGAATCTTTTGGATCTAACGGTGTTGGCGACTTGAGCACAAACGCTGCAGACATGACTGGGACTGCCGATGACATGCCTTGTGCCGACAGGCTTCCCACAGATGGCGCCAATTGTCGAGGGTACTCCTCGGCAATGCCCTCCGATTGGGGCTTAGGGTCTGATCTTAATTATGAGAATATTGGGTTACAATGGGGTGCCGAAGGTTTCGGCTATGTTCTCGTCGAGAGGCTAAGTGCTACGACGTCCTAGCTCTAGACTTCCGGTGGCTAAAGTTGCTATGTTTGATTCTATCCCTCGACAGCCCCTCTCTTGGCCTTTAGATAGGAGGCCAGGTCTCAAGAGATATGTCCGGGTACGACTAGGTTTACAAAAGGCTTAGCTCTAAACTTTCCTTGTTCGACTTCCCTCTTGCCTTGTTCTTCAAGAGATCTTCTCCTGCACCGTCCTAGTGGCCCACCTTGCCATAAGGTATCTTCATGGGCCTCCAGTTGGACCGCACAGGATAGGGCAATGTCAGTTACCCGAAGGGTAATGCCCACGTCACCTGCAATGTTTCTATTGTACCGCTATGAGGGATGTGATATTTGTGAAGAAGTCCCTTCATAAGTATCATATCAACGACTTGTATACTACAACATACAGTGGTATGCTAGGTCACCGCACGTCTTTTCCCCACAAGGGACTTGAGGGTTTATATCGAAATCTCAGGGATTTGGTTTAGAAACCAAATTCTTCCTCTCCTCCTCTAGCAATCTGCAAAATAAAGTTCTTGCATTGTATCCCCAATCGCTCCTCGATCATCTGATTCGCTTGATTATTTCGCCCACAGACTTCGTTTGACCTAAAAAACCCTATATAAAAGACTTCCCGAGGATTCCTCGAGGAAAGCGTTGCAGAAACACGTAAACACCAAAACAGAGCCAGAACCATCAAAGATTAGAGGGGAAAACTCCGCCGGAGCCGCCGCCAGAGAAATCTCCACCTTCTCCAACGTCTCCACCATCGTCACCATGACGAAGAGGGAGTAGTCCACCTCTGGACTATGGGTTTGTGGCAGTAGCTTGATCTATTTCTCTCTTATTCTTCATAGATCTAGTACCATATGAGTTGCCAACATGATTATGGCCATATATGTAATTCTTATGTGGTGGATCCTTATTCTATGATATTGATATATGAGATTGGAACCTATTATGTGTAAGATTTATTGATATATGCATATCATGTATCCCATCACATGGTGGAGTTGGGGACACAAGGAAATAACTTTATTTTGCAGGTTGATGGAAGAGGAGAGGAAGAATTCAGCTTCTAAGCCAATTTCCCAAGAGTTCGATATAAACCCTTGAGTCACCCTTATGGGGAAAAGACGCTTGCTACAACACTCTGCACTTGGATTTCCAATCACCTGTTCATCCACAATGACCCCGACGCGAGCCCCGCCGTCCTGCCCTCCAAGAGCAAGAACAATGACTCCAAGCGCAAGACGAAGGTTGTCCTCGCGGCGGAGCCCGAGCAGAAGCACCATCATGCGGACGACGACGACGACGTGAGCAAGGACAGCCGTCCCTACTGCGTCTATCACAACACCGAGGACTGCTTCAAACTCAAGAATATCCGCGACTAGCGCAACGGCCAGAGGAGGCGCGACAACAATCGCTACAATGGTCGCGGAGGTGGCCGTGGTGGAGCTCTATCGTGTCATTCTAAATATTCATGTAGACCTCCTTGCCATTTTTTTGTTGGAACTTGAAATGTTGCAAAGCTAGGCGAATTCCATCTTCTTCTTCTTCATATTGTTAAACAAGGTTAATGCTTGTGCTTTATTTATTTATTTATTTATTTCATCAGTAGACTTACCATGGGTTATCAAAGCATTCCTTACATATTAGGATACAAATAGTCGAGCACCCCTTCAGTCATCTATCTCCTCTATGCCGGGATCAATAGACACTATTGTCCAATTATCTAATGCTATCAACAATAGCCGACATAACTATTAAGGCCGAGAGACCAGACCAACACATTACGATTAATGGTTTCTTGTTCTCCTCGAGTTGTGTTCACTTCTCTTTGATATCTCCACTGTCACTAGGAGGCCGCGAAGTTGCTAGACAACACGTGTTAATCATAAGTAACAATAACAAGAACTTTCAGAAATGAATGAAATAGTAATAGGCACATCACACCTCAGAAATCTCCTAATCTCCCACGCCAAGGGGATTTACTCGCACATGAGTGGATAATCGACCAACCGCTGAACCGACACCTCCGCTGCAGTCCTTACCGATCTTCGCCACTTCGCTGTGCCGCTCCGCCCCTTCGTGCAGTGTCACTCCGAGACCACCACACACCGGCCGGGTGACGTCCCTCCCTCGCGCGAGGATGGCCCATCTAGACGCAGCCACCCAACCCGGTGCCTTCGATGGTCGGACGGGACCGCCACTGCCGACACCGACAATAGGCGAGGGGAGGAGATCAAGGGGAGCTTTTCCTAGGGTTTTAGGGCCTCCGGAGATGCCCGCGCAAGCGCCTTGGAGGAGGGGAAAAGATCATGGTTTTTCTGCGTGTGCATCAAAAGATGTTACGGTAAGATGATCCCTAAAAAACAGTGTTCTAGATTATACTCCGTATAGGAGAGCTCCCACAATATTTGTGCATTATTTAGGATCTTTATTTTTTTTGAGAATATTATTTAGGATCTTTAATTCAAAGGCAAAATGCACAAAAGTAGGATCGCTCTATGCATATATCAATTAAATTAAAACATTAAACGTGAAAATGGATGTTTCATCCCTTCTTAGTTTTCACGATAAGATTTCATTTCAGTTTATATGTTTCCATTTCTATTTTTCCGCGTAACTGACGGAAAGATTCCGCACTGTTTTCATTCCTGGCGACAGATTCCATCCCTTTGCTCAACCCCACAACCCAACATTTGGGCCGTTTCTTTCCACCATGGGGCTGGCTTAATTTTGTTCGAAAAGGGAGGATACCTTGCTGCTGGTCCGCCAATTTCCGGCGCGCGGGAAAATTTCCCGCACTCGCGCCACGCCCTCTATAAGAATCCCATCGTCAGGCTCCTTCCCCCACTTCCCCACTTCCACCGTCTTCCACCAAATGGGCCGCAAGAGGAGGTCTAGGGTTTCCGACGATGAGAGCGGGGAAGATGCCGCCGCCAGTCCCGCCGCCGAGGAGAGCAAGAGTCTCTACGAGGTAAAGCATCACTCCAAACCCTAGTGCTACGGATCCGGCTGGTAGCGTCTGATCGAATCGCGTACGAAGGTCTCGGATTCGGGGATGAGGAGCAAGGGCGCCGTCCGTGTTTGATGTGGCAGTTTCCTCTTAGGCTGTCCGTTGTTTCGTCAGGCGCTCTCTTGTTAGGATTTTATTTCCGGATCTCCATGCCAATCACCTAGGTGTAGTATCTGGGGATTGTGATTAAACTTGCGCGAACTGGGATTTAGCTCAAGTGAATTAGTAAGACTAGCCCCCTAAATCATAGAATCTGTTGATCTGGTTGCTTGTGTGTATAACCTGCACACACTCTGCTGCGTTGTTATACAATTTTGCATGTGAAACAGTAGAATTGCAAGACTATACAGTTAGTGGACCCAAATTACCTGAACATCAAAACAGATAATTGCACATCTGAGCTCCGAAATATACATATAAGGTGATTTAAGGGTCACGTCGCGTTATGAACTTATGATGCTAGTGCCAAATGAGTTATCTTTTGTTTCCTGCTATCAGGCTCTCTTCGGTGCCATCCCTTGATTTGATTTGTATCCTGTTTGGGCATTCTCAGCAGCACTATCATGTCAGATATGCAAATTCATTTGATGCCTGCCTTTTGTTTTGCCCTGTTTCTAGAGTCGAACAGTCAAATAATTTTGTGGCAGATTGTCAAAGAGAAGATGTTTGCTTGGGAGTACTTAGTTAGGATCTGCTGGGCTATATGTAGTTGATTCAGGAGCATACGATAGATCAATTTAAGGCGCCCTTTGTCCTCTAAGGTACACTAAGTTTGTGATTGGTGGTTCATGTCTAGTTAGATCAACATCTATCTCTGAATCTCTCTGTTACAAGATAAATAGCTGCGACATGCTTGCATCCGTTGTTTTTATATTTCTTTGTAGCTCTTAAACCACCTATGCTAGGCTTTCTTATGTCGTCATTGTTGCTGCAAAGCTGTAGTCAGTTGATTGTGCTATGTGCACATGAGCTGAAAGTGTTCAAGCCAGCCCATGGCAACAACATCAAAATGGGACTTAAGTCTGAATTTTTATAGAGGACATGCAGAAACAATTGTTATGCTCCATTTTCCTCTTCCCTCTTTTCATTGGATATGTCTTTTTTTTCTTCATTGTGCAGATCTTAGGGGTTGAGAGGACAGCTACGCAGCAGGAAATAAAGAAGGCATACCACAAGTTGGCTTTGCGGCTTCACCCTGATAAGAATCCTGGAGATGAGGTAATGACCTCAACTTCTTAAACCTTTGTTGTTGAGTAAATAAGTGCCAGTACTCACAATTGGAGTGTTCCGTGGTGTCAGGAAGCCAACGAAAAATTTCAGCAGCTGCAGAAGGTGATATCCATTCTTGGAGATGAGGAAAAAAGGGCATTGTATGATGAGACTGGCATTACTGATGATGATGTGAGCACCTAATCTTTGTCTTTTGCTTTCCTCCAGTTTCTATGAAAGATTCTGAAATCTTATCTTTCCTCTTAGGCACTGGTTGGAGAAGCTGCAGACAATCTCCAAGCGTACTTCAGAACCGTGTTCAAAAAAGTATGTGTTCACTACATGTCAATGAGAAAGTATGGTTGTCCATTTGGTTGTACAATGTGTGATGTTGGTTTTGCTTTGCCTAAATTATTCACAGGTTACGGAGGCTGATATTGAAGATTTTGAAGCAAAGTACAGAGGGTCAGATTCCGAGAAAAAAGATTTGAAAGACCTCTATACGAAATTTAAGGGCAAAATGAACAGGTGATTGTTGTAAATTTATCTTGCTTTTATGCTTCCAAAACTTGATAGATTGTACTTGAACAACTGGGTTTTCTGTTCAAAGGATTTTCTATTTTAACCTGCTTTCCTTTTGTGCAGACTTTTCTGTTCAATGATTTGCTCAGAGCCCAAGCTTGATTCCCACCGCTTTAAAGATATAATTGACCAGGCCATTGCTGAAGGTAAATAACCATATGCTGTTGCCACCACAATCTTACCATAATTGATTGCCTTTTCCATTTTCCTCCTACAATGAGGTGCTGGCAAAGTGCTTAGTTTATGCTTGTTTGAGTCAACCTGCTCCTCGAAACTTCTATGTGCGCAATAATAACCTTACCATCTCCTTCCTTTTTGCAGGTGAGCTCAAGTCCACCAAAGCGTATGAGAAATGGGCTAAAAAGATCTCTGAGATTGAGCCACCCACAAACCCATTAGAGAGGAGAGTGAAGTAAGCTCCCACCTTGGCTTCCTAAAACACTGAACTCCAGTTCGATCATCTGAAGATATTATTCACCATCACATGCATACTAGTAGTCACTAATGATTTATCTCCTGAACTTTCACAGGAAAAAGAAAAGCCAGGAGAGCGATCTCATGCTGGCGATCACACAGCGCAGGGAGCAGAGGAAGGCGGGGTTTGACTCGTTGCTCTCATCCATAATGTCTAAGTGCGATTCCAAGGGATCCAAGGCGTCCAAGGCGAGCAGCTCAGAGCCCACGGAGGAAGAGTTTGAACGTGCTAGGCAGAGGCTGGAGAAGAAACGCTCGAAAGGGCGCAAATGATGCTGCTCTTGACATGCTTTCAAGCCGTTGATGCCATCTGGTTGATGTGGTGGTTACTTTTGGGATTCCACACTGTGAGGAAAACTGGGAGTGTATTCGAGGGGCTTGTGTTGCAACTCTGGTAGCTTTGTTTGAAGAAACTGGTCTTGTGTATAAGTACTGAATGGGTGTTGGTGTTTTCGAATGTGATCTATATCAGTGTCTTGTTGCTATCAATGAAGCCCTCTGTCTACCGGCAGGCTGGGTATGGCCTGGTAGTTGTTTATCCTGTGGTTGTTGGCATATGAGCCATTGAAGATCATGTGTTGGGTTGTTTGGACGAAGCCTGTAGACTTGATGTGTATGAATTGCTATTGATGCAGTTTCCTCGGCAGAGTCTGGGTGGAGTGCATCAGTGCTTGGGTTGCCATGAGCCCATGACTCATGTCCCATTCCATGCTACGGTTATTACCGTGGAAGGGTCTGACGGGCGAGGCAAGAAATGAAGGAGGTGGTGAGGTGATGAGGCCCGAGCCTGTACCATCAGGTTCTCTATAACCAAATGCATCTGAACATAATTTTCATGAAAGTTATTTTCTAGAGATTATGAAATCTGACAGCAAAATAGTTCTTCAAAACGAAAAAGATGAAGTTCATTGTATTTTTTATGCAATGAAAATGCAAGACAATCCTTGGACAACCCAATTTATCACTCAATCTGATCTAGCCAACTCATTAATATTATAAGTCCCCTCAGAACCATAAAACGGAGCACTGTCATGGTTTTAGTTCAAATTTGAACTAACTTAAACTAAAATCACTATATGAATTGGAGGGAGTGGTTCGTGTTCAACTTGGCCCGAGCTGAAGAATCATGAGCAGGCAGCCACAATGATGGCCGGCCATCAGTTCCAGCGAAGCCCAATCATGGCCCTGCGCTGCTGACCAACCGGCCAAACCAGCTAATCTCGGCAAGCGCCAGCCCAACCGACGGCCACCCGAGCTCCTCTCATGGCCGTTCGCACGCACTACAAATCTGGCCACCCTCCCTGAGCCCTCACCACAAGCGATCGAGAGACCTCCCAGCCCCCCTCCCTGCTCCGATCCACCAGAATAAACCGCGCATCGCCGGTCTCCTCCTCCCCGCCCCCCCTCCTCCGCGAGCGATCATCATCACCGTCGATTAGCTGTGCAGTGTGCAGGCTCGTCGTCGTCGTCGAAGAAGAAGAGCGGTCGGAGGAGAAAGAAGCTAAGAAGAAGAAAGAAGAGATGGAGATGAAGAAGATCGCCTGCGCCGCGCTCGTCGCCGTGGCGGCCTCCGCATCCCTGGTCGCGGCCTCCGAGGGCCCCGCCGGCGCGCCCGGCCCGGCCACCAGCGGCGCCTTCGCCGGCGCGCCCGCCGCCGGCGCGCTCGTCCTCTCCCTCGTCGCCTACTACTTCCACTGAGACGGGGCGGAGCACGCACGTTCCCGCGCGGAGGCGCAGTTGCACATGATGACATGAATATCCGACGCGGGCGCGACGCGATACGAAATGCGTCGGTTAATTTATCGATTGTTATTAATAATTAATTGTTCTATGACTATATGGGTAAATATGTAATGTAACTTTCATTTTCTTCTTCTTTCGTTCTGATGAGATTCGTCTGGTATATTCGTTTCACATTTGTAAGTTGTAACCGTGTAATGGCACTATAAATTGTTATTTGATTTGAAACTAGCATTGGCTCCAAGCCTGCAATTTCTCCGGTTCGTGCTGATTCGTGAATTTGGGATTGTTTCTCGCTCTATATTTGTGAAGAAGTTTACAGTTCGAATTCCCTTTTTTTGAGATGTTTGAATTCTTTCTATTTCTTGACTTTAGTTAGTAAAAATTCTCCTCGAAATAGATTTTCATCCCGTTTTATGAATAAAGCAACCACATCATACAACAGTTCGAATCGAGAAAAAAGAAAGGAAACGATACAAAGGAGACCAACGACATACCGACAAAACAATGATGCCCCTCAATTTTTTTTTTGAGAAGCATGCAGGAGAACTGCATGTTAAATATATAACAAGAAAGAAGCCAAGAAAAGCAATATCTGACATCAAGCCAGAAAGAGAACAGGAGAAATAATAAAAAGGAAAACGACCTACATAACTAAGAAGGCGACCAACAGATAGAGGCCTACGCCAGCAGAGATGTAAAACGGCCGGCACTTGCGACTGCCAAGAGAGGCGCCCCTCAATTATGACACCTTCCGAAGTTGTCCCACCACGCTACAAGCACTCCAGGTCGGCGATTTACACAAAATAACCCTTTGAGAGAAAAAAGTACAAAATGACCCGCTGTCCAAACTATTTCGTGCATGTAACCCTCAGAATGTGTGTCGTCCTTGCGAAGGGTGCCACACAGAAGGGTGTGACGCTCTTGCGAAAGAGTTAGAAGCGTGAAATAGTTTGGCCGGAGAGTTATTTCGTGAAATTCTTCTTAAAAAGGGTTATTTTGTGTAAATTGCCTCCAGATCACCAAGTAACAAAGCAACACATTTAGGAAGGGTTAAAATTCCATGTAGTCAAATAGAAGAATTATAATTTTTATTTTTAGCTGTGTGTATTCGTACTTTTGTTAGGCTATTGGGTTGTTGCAAACGTTAGATATACTATTTACAATATTAATATACTATTTACAATATTAATATATTTTTTTAATCAAAAAAATATGATCACGAAAGGCACATTGTGCATCATGATTCATGCCGCACAGGGCCAGTCGTGCTGTGGGACGTGGCCTGTCCATCAGCACGCTGCCAGTTCGAATTAAATTAATAATTAAAGGAAAAACAAACAAAAATCAAGAGGAATTTTCGATAATTCGATTGACCGTTCCCCTTTTCGTTCCTGATTCGATTCGTCATATCTCCCTCGCCTCTGCTCTCCTCCTCGCTCCCCCGCAAACCCTAGCAGGAGGAGCGCTGAGCCGCGGCGGAAATGGAGTCGCACGTGCTGGTGGCGCTCGCCCTCTCCTTCGTCGGCGGCCTCAGCACCTCCCTCGGTACGCGCCCTCCCCTCCCGCCACAGATTCTGCCCTCCACTTCCTCGGTTGCTCGCTGGCTTGGCTTCGCCTGCCACCGTGCCTGCCGTGTGTAGCCTAGCCTAGGGATCCGTCTTGCGTGTCCACTGCTTCCATTTTTAGTCCTTAGCCCGCCTGAATTAATTTTACTCTTCTGTAGCTGTTTTTTTGGGGATAATTCTATTTGTTAAGTGACATATCACCTAGCAGGCTAGTTTTTCAAGGTTGACGTGAGTGGCAAAGTTAATTCCACAGATTTAGCGACTATTTGTTAAGTAGTGGAAATTGTGCCGCGAGGTCCCTAAGCAGGACAATTGATCTTATCAGAATGCCTAGAGAAGCAAGTCTATTGACCTATAAGACTAATTTTCAAGGTTGACCTGAGCGGCAGAGTTGGTCCCACAAGTTTGGAGACTGTGTGTGTGTGGTTTCCTCTCCTTCTTACGATGCTCAAGTGGTAACGATTGGTCTTGCTTGTCAGCCTAATATAATTAGCTAATGCGCTTCCACGTTGTACTTGATTGGTTATGGTTAACAAATCACAACTGCGAAACAATTCAAGATGTTGTTTAAATTCTTTTTTCTTGTAAGCTGGATCCTGAATGCTCTGATGTTTATACTTGCTATACTGCAAGGCCTCTGTGTGCATTCCTGCTCACTTAATCTAATCTCCAAATTTGGATTTTCAGGAGCGCTGTTCGTGATCTTGAATCCTAGCCCTGACCTTAAGAGGCTCGGCCTCCTCCAGGTAATCAACTTTTTTTTCTTTTATGATATTGGGTAACTTCGCTGTCTTATGGTAAGTGATAGTTGCTAATGGTTAGTGCTCTATATACTGCTTATAATGTATACAGGGATTTGCTGCTGGACTTATGTTGAGCATTTCGTTTCTAGACTTGGCACACAATGCTCTCAATTCTATAGGCTTCTTGAAGGCCAACCTTTGGGTGAGTCAGATTTTGCTTGAAATTCTAGAATCCATCTCATGGAATTTCCATGTCTCTCAGATAACAAATTGCAACCTTCTTTTTTTGTAGTTTTTTGCAGGAGTTTTATTCTTCGGTTTGATCGTCAAGTTTATTCCAGAGCCAACCTTTGTGCCAACAACTGATGCAAGCAAGAAAAAGGTTGGAATGAACAATCTTCAGGGATAGTTACAAAATTATATCCGTCATTTGTTCTTACTAAAATAGGACGGCTGAGTATAATTTAGTTCATTTTTGTGGAAAACAGACTGATGATGATGGGTCGGGCAAAGATATGATGAAAAAGCATCGTCGACAAGTCTTATTCAGTGGTATCATCACAGCTGTTGGTAAGAAACTAAGAATGTGTCCGAATCATTAAGCTCCCTTGTTTTATCAGGACTGCACTCGCTAAACTTTCTTTTGGGAGACATGGTTATTTAAACTATTTCATGCCACTCGAGGTTTTTAATATAATCCTGTGAAGTGCTGCTTCAATTATTTGACTTTATACTTGTGAGTTGCAGGAATCAGCTTGCACAATTTCCCTGAGGGAATGGCTGTATTTCTTGGATCTGTGAAGGTAATGCCCTTTGTGTATTCATGTTAATATAGTGGCATAATTGATTTGCTAAAGAGGGGTTAGAACTGCACCTTGTGTTTGTTGTAATAGATAAATTACTGGGGTCTAGATTGTTAAGTTTTCCAAGAGCTAGTTTACCATGTCTGATTATTTAGCTTGCGCTAATTATATTGATATTATGAAAAATATGCAGGGCCTTCGAGTGGGAGTTAACTTGGCTTTTGCTATTGCTTTACATAACATACCTGAGGTACAGAAATCAACCTATCGAACTTTCTGGTTAAGTAACCTGAAAATTCTTATCTGAAGTTGTATGTTGCATCCTTGCCACTTTGGATAGCCCTTGCATGTTTTTTTGCAATAAGATCCATCTGCCATTAATTTATTGCTGTTATAATGCACCAGGGACTCCCAAGTACAAGTTTAATACGGAAACCCCTATTTCATGACAAGATAAAACGGCCACAATGACTCTTAACTTCGGTCCAGTGCTAATATGCCATTAAATTTCAAGAATTTTGATATTTGCTAGTTCTCCACAACACCCAAGTTACATCGCTGCGAGCGCTCATGGGCCGCTCCGTTATAATTCTGTTAAACATATTCCTTTGATCCATCTATTTCAGTTCGATGCTGAATGAGTGTAATAGAATTAGGTGACATCTAAAATATTAGTACATACAAGGGAGAAATTTTCAAATTGTGCTTGTGAGATCTATTATTTTGAATAACATTTACTGCTGGAAAATTAAATACTCCCTCCGATTCATATTAATTGACTCCAATATAGATGTATTTAGAACTAAAATGTGTCTAGATACATCCATATTAGAGTCAATTAATATGAACCGGAGGGAGTAATTTCATTTTGAGGAGAAAAGATTTAGGGAAGCTATGGTTCTACAAACATATATCTGAGAGTACTGAAAATCTGACTTAAATATTGATGATTCTGTGCAGTTTACTATCCTATCTTGTTCTTTTATCCACTATCCTAACTAGTTGCCGCTTTGTTACCGTCTCAGGGGGTTGCTGTAGCTCTGCCACTCTACTTTGCTACCAAAAGGTACATGAATATAGAATGGAGTTTGTTTTGTTCACGTCAGCCTTCAGAAAAATTAGTCCAAAATGTAAATTCTATGGATTTTCTGATTTTCTCTAGCCAAAATTTATAATTAGGTTAAACAAATAGAAGCCATGCTTGTTAAGATATATTATTTTGGCATACAATTTGAGAACTTCTAATAGACGGTGAACCACTCTTATCTTGTCTATGTGACCTCCACCTGTTTGTCCGGTCTTAAAAGTGTAAGAACAATGATTAGGATTCCAGATTATTGCAAAGCACGAACATGCTTGAAATGATTGTACCTTAAAAAAATGGCAAATTAACATTTCCTTTACAGTTCAGCATTTCCTATTGTAATTGTTGGAACTGTTTTTCTGGCAGTGAACAATAATACTATCTGTTTTTTTCCCCTCCCTTTCTTTTTTTTTCATATCAAAGCAAATGGCAAGCATTTAAATATGCAACACTCTCTGGTCTGGCTGAGCCACTTGGAGTGTTTTTTGTAGGTATGCTATTCTTCGTGAGCATTTTTCTGCAAGTTTATTCTTTAATATATATCTATTGAGTACTCATGTAAACGTGGTTACTGCAGCTGCCTTTTTTCCGAGCAACTTAAACCCTGAAATTCTTGAAGGCCTGCTGGCATCAGGTTAGTCTGTTAGTAGAGCTAAAAGTAGATATTCATATCTAGTACTTTGTTGACTTTCTGCTTCTCTTTTACGCAGTTGGTGGTGTTATGGCATTCCTCACTTTGCATGAATTGTTACCTCTAGCATTTGACTATGCTGGCCAGAAGCAAGCTGTCAAAGCAGTGTTCGTTGGCATGGCTGTCATGTCTGCAAGGTTTGTTGATGCTTCCATAGTGACTAATTTGGATTTGTTTTGCCAGTAGAAAACTTGCCTGTATAGTTTTGAAGCACCTTTATGCCACAAATTTAGAAAAAATAACTAATTTCAATGTACACAGTTTGGCAATT
This sequence comes from Lolium rigidum, assembly GCF_022539505.1. NCBI lineage: Eukaryota > Viridiplantae > Streptophyta > Magnoliopsida > Poales > Poaceae > Lolium > Lolium rigidum. Next base: position 72,381,187 of record NC_061509.1, read on the forward strand.
CAGATCTCATAATCTAGTTGATATGATTTAGGATAATATCATATACCAAATTAATGTTATATGTTGTTGTCAGTTAAGATCATGTAGGGAATATTTGTAAGTTAGTTTTATCATTTATAGGGCAAATTATGGCATGAAAGTTGGAATATTGTATGACGACAATACGCTTAAACATATTGACCCCTTCGCCCTTGCAAAATTATTGACCTGAGTAAATTTGATCAGCAGCAAAATACATCAGTGTGACCATAAATTTTCAAGTATCGAATTCACCAGTGCCATATTCAATAGTCCCATAACTCAAATGCAGAACCTGTCATATGCCTTCACAGCACATACTAATTTCGAAAGCAGCACAGGCTATTCATTACTCTACATACCTAACTTGTGGTTCCGCATTGGCAGCTTGTATTTCCTGGAAATCAGCCTACCGAAGGAAATCAGCCTGTAGCATGACTGCGCACCTGAACCATATCAGCTTTTTCGCAGTATCCTCTGAAGCCTTAGAACTTCGCCATAGATCTTCATTTTCTTGCGCTCCGCGAGGAGGGTGTGTGGGAACGGAGCACTCCTCTTTCAGAAACAAGAATTATGGCTAGATTGTTTCACTAGCCATGTGTAGGCTATTACTCCTGGTCATCGTGTCTGACCATTTACAGTGTACAAACAACATGGTGGCTGCAAAACAACACCCATAATCAGAAGGTAACCGCCATATTTGTGGTCAGGTATACAGATGGAACTGATCGAGGCAAATTTGCACCGTTTACTGGTTTCCACCCGGGACACAGTTGTTAAAAATTACCCACAAGTATGACTGTAGTGGTTTTGTTCATCATTGATTTTGTTCCAACATTATACAGCTTTAATTCATTTCGTAGTCCTCTTGCCATGTAGTATTACCTCTGTTCCTTCGTATTAAACGTTTTGGAAAACTAAATTAGTTTGCCAAAACGTCCTATATTATGGAACGGAGGCCGAAATGATGTTCATTTGCCATGGACAGGCCAATAGTTGTAGAACATTACACTAATTCTACCTATACAAGAAGTCTAAAATTTCATCCAAGAACAGGTTATGCAACTAGGGGTGTACAGCAAGAACAAGGGCCATGTTGTTCTTCAGCACTACCTCTTTTTAGGGTAATTGCTGCCATGTGACGGATTTCTTTGTTACAGTACTTTGGTTATCACACCGAAGTCACCTGGTGTTTTGCATCGTTTGCGTGCATACTGCTTTTTCACATGGTTTTTTTTTTTTTTTTTTTTTTTTGCATCGTTTGCGCTTTCGACAATGTGATCCCAAACATGGAAATGATAGACTGATCCTACTTTCCCAGGACCGGATTTCCCTTCCGGTCATGAGCTCATGAACACACTGTTAGTTCGTGGCTGCAGCTGGCTTGTGCCGAAATGAGTTAAGGTGAAAAGATTAACTTGTTTTTTTTCTTTCTTTCGTGAATTGGCCTTGTCATTTGATTATAGCTGGCTCTTGCGAAGACACGAATTGCTGCATAGTAAATATTTGGGAATTGTAAAGCACAGCACTGTAATTTTTTCAGGTTGCACATCACTGTAGTAAAACAGAGGGAGTAGTATTTCTCAAAAACTTTTCTTGGCTCGAGTAGTATTTTTCAAAAACTTTTCTCGGCTTGAGTTTTGTTCAACGATCTCGCCGAAATGATGTGCATTTGCCATGGACGGGCCAATAGCTGTAGAACATTAGTTAGACTAATTCTACCTAAACAAGAAGTCCAAAATTTCATCCAAGAACAGGTTATGCAATTAGGGGTGTACAACAAGAAGAGGGGCCATGTTTTTTTTATAGCACTATATCATTTTTTTAATGTAATTAAATGACAAGGCCAATTACCCTTGTCATTCGAAATTATAGCTGGCGCTTGCAAAGACAGGAATGACTGCACATAGTAAAAATATTTGGAAATTCTAGAGCACGAGAAACTGGAAGGAGGCAGAGGGCGGTAGGCAGAAAAGTAATGGCGAGTAGTCAATGAGGTGGGCCCGACCTTCTTCTTCCCAACTCTTTCCCCATCTATCCCATCCCAGTGAGAACAGAAAGAAACGCCAGTAGTGAGAAACGACCTCCAGACCGGACCCGAGCAAAGCAAGGGACGGCGGCGGCCATGGCCCTCGCCCTCGCTCTCGTCATCTTCCCCCTCGCCTCCTTGCTACTCTCCGCACCGGCGCTGGCCCGAACCTGTGAGTATCAATCCCTACTGCCTGCCTTCTCTCCCCTCTCCGCGCTCGCTCTAGATAGATAGATATGGATGCGCTCTGGCCGTGGTGTAGCCAGTGGTCCTGCTTTGCTTTGCTTGATTCACCACGACCGGCCATGGTGCTCCGGTTTTGCTTGATTCGCCACGACCGGCACGAATACAACAAAACTGTGACGCTCTGTTCCCGGCCCTCTTTGCTATGCTCGTCTTGCCGTAGCTAGCGGTCGACCAACTATCTAGTGTCGCTGTGCTCTCTTTCTGCCTGCAACACCCAGAGATAGTACTAGTATAATTTCCTAATGTTTTTATGTTAGTGCTGCATCTGGCACAAAACCTGCACTCAAGATTCTAGGCGTGTCAAACCAGCCACAACCTGTATGCACTCACATTTTGGAGCAGATGAGTAGGTAAATAAACACCTTGATAAGAAAAAGAGAGATATTTGTTATTAGGATATCAGACCGAAATGGGGAAAGCCCCGGCATCTGCGGCATCGATTGATGCATACGGCCATTTTATTTCTTTATTAAAATTTGATTACAAAATAGTACAACCCACGGGTCACATAAGGTCGATACATGAATCAACCATCTAAAAAAAAGATACTAACATTAAGCACCTTTGCATCAACATGATATCCTAGTCTTAAGCTACTAGCCGCAATACTAACCGTTTCCAAACGGTTGCACACACGGATCCAATGCGTGGCCAAAGGTGCCATCTGTGCTCTATTGGGCTGAGTCGCATCAACGCTGGGTTACTAACATGTTTCCCAGTAGGTTACACTAACATGTAAATGTTATCCAATCATGTTGCCCGGTAGGTTACTAACATCGATTGTTTCCATTTCCTGCAGCGCCATGCCCCGACGGCTGGCGAATTGCTCCGGACCATACCAAATGCTTCACGCACATCTCAACCTCCCTCTCCTGGGACGGGTCCGAAGCCCTCTGCCGCAACTTCAGTGCCCACCTGGCCGCACTGTCGTCACCTCAGGACCTGAATTTCGCGAAGTCACTCTGCGGAGCTTCCTCCTCGGGATGCTGGGTTGGAGGGCGTCACCACAACACCAGCGGTGGCGCGGACTGGAAATGGTCCGACGGCTCGTCTTCTTGGAACGACACCGTATTTCCTGGTGTACCGTCCCATGCCAACTGCAGCGGTGCTCGGTGCGGTCTGGCCACCGGTGACGATATGTGCACCTTGGTGACCAGTAAGCACGCGGCGCTTACTGGGAAGAAGTGTGGCGAGTCCCATGGGCTGATCTGCATGATCAATCACGGCAAGTCTTCTTTTGGCTGTATTGGAGTGCTTTGTTTTTCAATTAATATGGTTGCGCTAACTGTCTGACACCTGCTATTTTGTATCAGAGGATAGGTGCTACCACGATCACTGCCACAAGGAGTATTTCATAGTCCTCATCGTTGTCAGTGGCTTGATTCTCTCGACCACTCTAGCTGTTGTGGTCTGGCTACTTGTCTTTAGACGGAGCAAGAAAAGGAAAAGATCGCGTGAAGCTTCCGCTACTTCAGGTACCGCATTGGTGCCACCGCTTTGGAAAGTGTTCACAAGTGAAGAGCTTCGATCGATCACAAAGAACTTCAGTGAGGGTAACCGGCTTCCTGGAAATGCAAAGACTGGTGGAACCTACAGCGGGATCCTACCTGATGGATCCAAAGTGGCAATCAAGAGATTGAAGAGGTCCAGCCTACAAAGGAAAAAGGATTTCTACTCTGAGATTAGTAGAGTCGCAAAGCTTTATCACCCTAATCTAGTGGCTGTAAAAGGATGCTGCTATGACCATGGCGATCGCTTTATTGTCTATGAGTTTGTCGCGAATGGGCCATTGGATGTGTGGCTACATCATATTCCGAGAGGAGGACGGAGCCTTGATTGGGTAACGAGGATGAGAGTTGCCACAACTCTTGCACAGGGAATTGCGTAAGTTGTCTTAGCTTATGTACACATATTTAGTTTATAATCTGCTCCTCTCCGGGAAACGTTATTTTGACTCAATTATTTTTTAAGTAATAATTGATAAAAGTATCAAGCTCATATGGTCTAAGCTGCAACTATTTTTAAAAATCCAGTTCCTTCTTTCATAATACTATTGTCTGTTTGGTGTGCCAATCTAATTGTGGTTGCTCGTTAAGTGGCACTAGTCGTCTACAAATGTTTAAGAGCTATTATGCATGGAAACTACTGGGCAAGCTTATGCTTTTGTTAGGTCATAAATTACGATAATTGCAGAAGTCAGGGCTGGTTTCACTGTTTTGTTCTTGCAGCTTTTCTGACATAAGTATTTATTAATTCCAGACTAGTAGAATGCTTCCTGCGGCCTTTAATAACTTGCAAGCAATATTGATTATCACATGTTATTCATGTTGTACTGAAGCACTCTGAGATAAGATTGCTGCATTATTTCCAATTCGAGAGGTTTGATTGTGTTGCCATTGCCTTCCGAGCCTTATATTTTTAATCACTACCATAGTGCCATTATTAATGATCATATATTTACTGGTGCTATTTCCAATCCAGATTTTTGCATGACAAGGTGAAGCCCCAGGTAGTCCACCGAGATATCCGTGCAAGCAATGTTCTTCTTGATGAGGAATTTGGTTCCCATCTGATGGGTGTTGGCCTGTCCAAGTTTGTGCCATGGGAAGTAATGCACGAGAGGACTGTCAAGGCTGCAACATATGGATACCTTGCTCCCGAGTTCATTTACAGGAATGAGCTGACAACAAAAAGTGATGTCTACAGCTTTGGCGTGCTGCTCCTAGAAATCATCAGTGGCCGCCGGCCAGCACAGTCTGTTGAATCTGTTGGATGGCAAACCATATTCGAATGGGCGACGCCTCTAGTCCAATCACACCGGCATCTAGAGCTACTAGATCCGCTCATCAACGACTTGCCAGAGATAGGGGTGATCCAGAAGGTTGTGGACCTTGTCTACGCCTGCACCCAGCATGTCCCCTCGGTGCGTCCAAGGATGTCTCATGTCGTCCATCAGCTACAGCAGCTCGAGCTGAAGTCAGCGGCGTCTGAGCTACTGAGAAGCGGGACCAGCACCAGCGCGACATCTCCAATGCTACCGTTGGAGGTCCGGACACCTCGCTGAAACCATCCACCATCAGAAGTCTAGAACTACTTTCATCGTCAGCCAGTAGGCAGCACATTCTTTGAAGCGTGGAGTGACCCAAGAGCCTCCTGTAACTGAAAGCGGAAAGCACAGTGACTTCCTTATGCACAAGTACTTATAGGTAGGGAAGTAATGGTTTTCATATGCCTAAACTTTGTAATATGGTATAACTTGTAGACATGGTCATCACTTTAGATCTCAAAAGTATGGCTGAGTTTAGCGACCAACGTCGATCGTTATCTGTACTCTTCAGAAGCAGCTTATCTATATAGTATTTGAGTGTTGATTTCAGTACCTTGCGCATCCCCTGTCTGTACATTTACATGAGCTCCATTTATATACAAAGGCTACTCGAGATGTATTCGCGAAATAGTGGAGTGGTCTTGTTGGTGAGGCTAACTTCTGACGAGCGGAGCGAGGCCCGTCGCCGGTAGGCTTTGGGGGATCGTTGCCACCGTCTATATATATTCCCTGTAAGCCGCCGCTAGGGTTTTGTCGCATCATTGTACACCCACGGCGTTTGTAAACACCACCGAAATAGTGAAGTTTTGCTGGCTGGCGCCCGTGGTTTTTCTCTTGTGTGTTGCAAGGGTTTTCCACGTTAAAATCTCGTGTCCCCTGCAGTGTTTTATTTTTCGTTCTTCATTTATTGTGCATCTTGATTATAACAGTTATGACTGGAGTGGTCTCGTTAACGGCTGAATTTGTTCAAATATCATACAGCTTTACATGTTTAGTTTGTTCTCTTGCTATGTAGTCGTTTTTCAAGGCTTTTGCTGCCTTTTATAATCTGGTCGAAATGATGTTGCACTGGAAGGATTTAAGCCAGATGGATTACATGCAGCATGGCTTCTTGGATTGAAGACAGACATATCGCCGAGTCCTCATCTTCAGTTGGCCAGCTAAAATTTCACACCCACAAAACTCGCTGTGATGTACCAGCTGGAGGCTCTTCTTCTCTAGTTCGAACTTCCAGAAATGTTTACAACTTTACAGTAAATGCAATATGGACAAAACTTGCTTCGCAAAAGTTCACAGTAAGGCAATAGGCACTATTCCCACCAGCTCAAATGCTCACTAAATCAGACGTAGATTAGACAACAGCCCCTCGGACATGTTTATCGTCGGCAGCGATGAGTTGAACTCAAGGTTTAAAATAGCGTGCTAAATGAAATAGCGGCGGCCTCTTTCAAACGTTATGGACGTTATACCGTGCTAATAACATGCTATATTTCAAATAGCATTTTAAAAAACAACCTGAGATATAGCCTAAAAACAAAAGATTTCAGAAAAAATGATGGACATATAGTTAAAAGTGACTAAACCATACATACATAACCACATACAAAAAAGTACTCCGATTTTTTAGAAGGCAAACATCAACATTCCACAAGGCAACAACATAATATAAATTATCTATTAAAAATGGGGACGCGTAGAGATCAGGTGACCGAGAGATTTAAAAAATCTCAGTCGACCGACTCAGCCAGCATTGTAATCACGAAACCCCTCGACTAATTTCTGTGTGAAGAAAGTCCAATTCTCATCCTTGAACTCTTGGGAAAGTTCACTTTCAGTCCCACAATTTATTTTTAGTCTACAATGAACCTTAAACTCTCATAATAGTTCATTTTTCATCCCTTTGGAAAAAAAAGGGAACCAACCAAATTGGTTTAGAACCAGATCAAACCAAAACTAGCTGAGATGTTAAACCAAACGTCACAATGCAAAAAAACAACGAAACCTTTGGGTCCCTCTCGCTTGATTTCTCTCCCTCTAATTCACGTGAAGAGTTGCGCCACAAAGGTCTCCTTGTTTGCTTATCAACATCGTTCCATCTCTCTACCCTTGCACCGTTACCTTGAGTTTTTGGGCACCTATGGCGGACATTTGCCTAGCTCAATCGGGGTAAGGACTAAAAATGAATGATTCTGAGAGTTCAAGGTTCATTTTAAACCAGACAGAAGTTCTAGGACTAAACTTGAACTTTCACTAGAATTCAAGGACCAAAAGTGGACTTTCTTCTTTCTTTACTTTTTTTCTAGAGCAAGGTGGGCCGGTCTGTCCTTGTACTATTTAAGGTCCAAGCTGGGGCTACCAGATCTACTAGACTGGCAACTTTGCAATCATTCGCGTTGGTTTCTTTTGGCTGATCAATTACTCGAATAACTACTATATTAAACCTTAACAGTTTCGATTTTTCTCAGTTTTTTTACTTCTTTTTGAGGTGATTCTCGTGGTAACTTGTGTGTTTTAGCCGGTTTGCTTTTGCTGAATGTTTCTCTGTGTTTGCATGCGGGCTGCGCAACATTTTACCAGCATTCTGGTGTTGCCATGTTTACACCTCTGTTTGTTTCTTCCTTATTCTTTATTAAGTGTAGGCTAATTTGGTGTATTGAATGTGTGATCGTAGCTAGATTTGGTTGAAATGGTTGTGGGACATCTGAGATGGGGAACTGAATGGGTTGTCGAGCGGTGGTGTCGTCTACCACTTGTTCTTGTTGTTTCTACCAGATCCTCACACGTGTTAGTCTATCAAATACCCACCGCTTTGACCGTTCCAATTCTATTTGACTATCCGGAAAATCTCCCAAAATCGTGTTTTTTCTTGCTTCTTCCAACCACCAGAGTTCGGTCGCCGAAGCCACCATGGGCGACTATCTCCAGCTTCTCGTGGCCCTCCTCGCCACAACGCTTCTCTTCAGCAGCCCACCACCATGGCATCAGAGAGCCACGCGAGGAGGCTGAGGACGGCGCGCCGGCGACCAAGGCGACATCGGGGCGGAGGAGGCCGACACGGTGTTGTGTCATGCCGGCGGGCAGCAGCTTGGGAAGAGGTCTGAGGGTGACGGCGCCGCGTTTCATTCGCATCAGAGTGAAAGGGGATCGCGCGCCACCGAGGGATCTTCACTGCGGGGTCGCGTGGCTGAGCTCGTGTAATATCCCAGGTATTGGGGTTACAAAATAGAGGAAACAAATGTGTGCATTGCATTCATGCATAGAAAATCCAGGGAATTTTCGCGCATTCATCTAAAACACAAAGTGATCGAGGTTTCTCTTGTGTCGATGGAATTGATGTGTGTCATCGACACAAGTGCGATAAATTTCGACATGACCTTTATTGATTTATTATGTTTTCGAGGGAAATAGTTTGAATTCAAATTCAATTATGAAAGACATAATTCAAATCATAAATTGAATTGGAATTTGAAATTAAACAAGTATATAAACATAATATGTAATAGTAAACACATTTGATAATTCCAAATGAATAAATAATTCAAACTTTATTACAAATAACATTATTCAATAAATTACAAGTAGAAAAGAAATAGAAAATTATAAAAGAATACAAGAAATTTCTAACTAATATTCATATTCCAAATCTTCCCAATTTTCTTATCCTTTATCACGCAAAATAAACAATAAAGACAAAGAAATGTTGTGTTAAGGTTAAAATGTTTGTCTCCGCATTTTGGGAGACATTTTAATATTGGAAACTAGCTATTAGGAATTAAGAACTTGTCTTAATACCCAAACGGTGATTAGAGGGAGTAAATCTTTAATAGGCAACAAGAGACAATCCGAGAAGGCTGATCACTATTCCATTAGAGACAACAACGAGGCATATTCATTGACAATCACTAATCATCTCTCAGGCAACAAGGGACAAGTAGACAACAATTGATTGATTCCATTCAATTCTAGGCAATCATGCTATATTATCTTAATCTCCCTCTAATCTAGCTAGAAACCATAAAACCCACAAAAGTATTTATCTAGATCACGATTGACATTGAAAAGTCAAAATGATCGTAACATTTAAAAGCATATGTTAATTAAGCAGAAGCTTAATTAACATAATAGTCAGACTTGATCTTATCTAGCTCACATAAGACTCTCAACCAATCAAGATTAACCACTTGGTAGTACAAAAAAATAAAGGTCAATACAAGATAACTACAAGCACCAGCCGTGCCTTGCACATGAGGTAAGCCAAATATCTACTTGACCACATGCATTGTACCAGGGACACACATGCAGCATAGTCACTGCATGCAACTATGTGCTGTCAGCAGCACAAGCAACAGCCAAGCATATAAAAGAAGGAGCCAGCCGTACCAACATTCTTTTGCCTCACTAATCAGCATTCCTAGCACACACATCTTTCTCACATTGGCCAAACCAACCAGCAACAAGTTGCGAAAAGTGCTTTTGGCACATGAGCACCAGTGCTCCTGCCAGCTGGAGTCCGTGTGAGCCGTTAGTTTTCCAAATCTTGCCATCCATCTATCTGTATTCTTACAGTATAGAGACAGTTTCACTACTGTATATATATTTTCATGTATATAACTAGCCTCTTATATTTTTCCTCAGAGGTGCATTTAATGAGGTACAACGTAGGCTGCAGTTATGCTGTCGTGCTGCTGTCAATCCTAGACCTGTAGCAGCACAGCTCATACGTGTGCCGTTACACAGTGCACACCCGTGTGATGTAGTATGACCGCATCGGGTGTCTCCATCTCCAGCTCGAGGGGCACACCCTTCCTAGAGCATCTCCTCTTGAACGTATATGCACATGTTCCATGGTGATTAGATTTTGGAGGTGTGGTCATACAGCTACCCCCTCCAAAAAAAAATCAGAATTGCAAGTTCAAAACTAAAATTGGGCAAGCTGGCAAAAGAAAATTTAATTACCTGTAATATGTTTCAGCGTTGTCCAATATATGTAAGATGACAGGGGTGCAGCATAAAGTACTATTCATGTGTACAAACAGTTGGTTCGAATGAAAAAATCAGTTCAGACTGACCCTGGTACAAACAACTCCTCATGTCGGAACTACGGTTGACGTTGAAATTACCACACATATACGCTGTTGAGAGAGTACCGTCTAGAAATAGTTTTTTGGAAAATATATGCGATTTTAGCGCCTCGTGGAAAATTACTACTAAATAGTTGACGTGACAAATTATTGGGGAAGTTGAATATTTCTACGGACGATCTACTACGAAAAAGTATCATCATAATCTTTAAAAAAATTACTATTAGGAATTTTTCTTAAATGTAGAAAAGATAAAAGAAACTATGCACTCTTGACTTTACAAATTTAACGCTACAAATTATTGCAGAAGCTAAATATTTCTGTGCCGACCATCTACCGTGAAAAAGGGAAATGTTTTTATACTTACACGCATGGATGTGGGTGTTTCCATCACCATTCATTTATTTCTCGAGATTCGTGCTCACCATAGTAGAGAGAAAGATTCCATTCTCTGATTCCTTTTATCTGAATCTCAATGCACAACCGATGGTGATGGAAACATCAACACACATGCGTGTAAGTACAAATACACTCTCACGTGGAAAAAATATCCAAAAAGGATATAAAGAAAACAATGCACTATTCATGCCAAATAGTTAAGTTAACAAATTATTGAGGAAGTTAAATATTTCTGTCGATGACCTACAGCGAAAAATTACCATCAAAATCTTTGTAAAAGTTACTACCAGGTTTGTTTTAGAAAATACCAGAAAAATAAAAATAAAAACATCACGCTGTCCATGCTCACTCATGAACAGTGATCAAATCAACAAGGGAGCACAAAAGCTTCACGATCTGGTGCGGAAAAAAAAAATCCAAACAGGATATAAAGAACATGGTGCATTGTTCACGTTAAATAGCTAACGCCACAAATTATTGAGGAATCTAAGTATTTCTACCGACGATCTACTCCTAAAAATTGCCATCAAAATCTTTTTAAAAATTGCTATCCAATTTTTTTAAAATATATATAAAGAAAAATGATGCATTGATCCACGCACGCGTGAACAGTGACCAAATGAACAAGGTAGCAAGAAAATGCTTCAACTTTCACATATAATAATATGAATACATACAAATTTAGACAAATCTTTAACATCCTTTTTAGGATGGAGGTGTAGAAAAATATCAGCATCACGATTAAAATAAATGCATTATGACTATGAATTTTATGTTGAATTTATCGACATTTATTAGGTATTCTAATCTTTCATTTTTTTAAGATTGGTTATACAGTTAATTTTTAACTAAATTATAAACCTTATTTTTCTAGATCAAGCTAACGATTAAGAAGAAAGGGGCAACAAAATGAGCAGGCAGTACTAGATTTGACCCGGAAGTTCTTCCTTAGATGAGCAGCTTCGATGCAGGAGCATGCAACATTCACATGGCACGAAACGAGATCCTTCACCCTAATGGCTATCTTGGTGAGCTAGTAAAGATTGTTAGAATAAACCACCTTAGCATCATGTCTGTGCTGCGTCTGTTGCTGGACATGTTAGTGCTGCGTTGTTGTTTGGGTGCTTAGGTCGCGTCAGAACACAGGTTTGGCCGTGTTCGAGTTCAGGTTTGAGTCAGTCTACATCTCACCGCGTATGTAGCGTGCAGGTGCTGGGGCCGTTGCGATCCGTTGGAGGCAGCCGCGTCGTGCGCGCCGGCCGGAGCATGCGGATGGAGCGGCATAGTGGAGGCACTGGTAGAAAAATGGCCTTCCGGGAAGCCCCATTAGTCGCTAAAATATAGGAACCGTGACTAATGGGGTATTTAGTCGCGGTTCGGGTGGCGAACCGCGACTAAAGAGCTGGGCCCAGCGCGCTCGCTGGCCAGCTGGTGGACGGGAGGGGCTTTAGTCGCGGTTGGCCAGGCCAAACGCGACTAAAGGTGCCCGAATGCCTTCAGTCGCGGTTGGCCAGGCCAACCGCGACTAAAGCCCCACCCCTATATATACCGTTCAGCCCACAACACTTAGCCATTTGGTGCCACTTCTCTTCACAAGCTTCACACAGGGGGTGTAGGTTTGCTTTTGGTTCCTCTTATGCACACAAGGTGTTTGATAAAAATGCCCCAAGAGCATGAAACAAACATGATATGAAGTGTTGGAGCCACACTTGAGCTTCCTTATTTATTTTTTCCTCCTCGATCGCGGTTAGCAACTTGAACCTTTTCATGTGTCATTGATAAAATATGCATGTGTGTAGTTCATTGTTTAATTTATATTGTTTGTAGCTAGTTAGTTTAACAAATGCATGATGGTTAATTATATATTTTATTATAATAATGCAGATGAATCGGCAATGGACGTACGGTAACCGACTCTCCGGCGAGTTCACTACGGGTTTGAAAGATTTCCTCGTAGTGGCTAATGCGAACAAGCAGGGGGGTTTTGTTATCTGTCCATGTGTTAACTGTAAGAATCATACCTGGCGAGCGCCCTCTCACGCCGGTTGATGAAGAAGGCGTCCCAAGTATGCTGGTTATCGGGATGACAGCGGGGATTCATCCGCTGCTCCGGCGTGAGGTCGAGGTAGTAGTGGTTCGTGATGGCCGCCCGCCGCGCGCACTACGAGGGACGGGAGGGACCGGCACGCCGCCGGCGCTTAGGCTCCAGCCGGCGGGGACGCGGTAGCCCGGTGGGCAAGGGTAGTTCGAGGCGCAAAGCTCCTCCACCTGCTGGTAGGTTAGAGTGGGTGCGGTGGAAGCCATAAGAGAGTGATGAGAGATTGTAGAGATGTAATAATGCTGGCCAAGCCGGGCTACATATATGTAGTGAGAAATGGCGGGAAAAATGGGAGCGGGAAGACAGGAGGCGGGAATAAAGTGGCGGGAAGAAAGAGGCGGGAAGAAAGAGGCGGGAAGACAGGGAATAAATGGCGGGAAGAAGAGGAATCCAGAGCTGGTCACCTAATCTTTAGTCCCGGCTGGTGGGTGCAACCGGGACTAAAGGTGGTTTTCTATCATCTAATAAAACTGTCGGTGGGATAAGGACGTCTGGGTAAGCTTTAGTCCCGGCTGGAGGGTGCAACCGGGACTAAAGGTGGTTTTTGTGTCATCTATGAAAACTGTCGGTGGGATAAGGATGTTTGGGTAAGCTTTAGTCCCGGCTGGAGGGTGCAACCGCGACTAAAGCTGTCGGCAGGATAAGAACGCGTGGGTGGACGCACTGCTCGATGAGGTAAAGCATGTAGTGCACGACGCCCTGTCGGAGGAACAAGACAAAGCATCAGCGGCGCAGTGCCTATAAAAGGAGCATCGATACGCCTTGGCAAGCAGACCAACAAGCCAACCTAGCAGGTAGGGAGAGTTTCATCCCCATGGATGAAGTAGAGGGTTGGAAAATCTCCCGTGGCGCAGCTTCTCGAAGATGTCGTCGGTGCACACGTCGTACGACATCTTCGGAAGTTTCTCCTCTGGAAAATTTTCCTGCAAGCCCGTGAAAGACTTCATCTCCTCTAACAGTGTTGGGTAAAGGGTTGGAAAATCTCCCGTGGCGCAACTTCTCGAAGATGTCGTCGGTGCACACGCCCTACGACATCTTCGGAAGTTGCTCCTCGGAAAATTTTTCCTGCAAGCCCGTGAAAGACTTCATCTTCTCTAACAGTGTTGGGTAAAGGGTTGGAAATTCTCCCGTGGCGCAACTTCTCGAAGATGTCGTCGGTGCACACGCCCTACGCGACATCTTCGGAAGACAGAGGCGGCCGGTGATACGTCTCCGACGTATCGATAATTTCTTATGTTCTATGCCATATTATTGATGATACCTACATGTTTTATGCACACTTTATGTCATATTCGTGCATTTTCCGGAACTAACCTATTAACAAGATGCCGAAGTGCCGGTTCTCGTTTTCTGCTGTTTTTGGTTTCGAAATTCTAGTAACGAAATATTCTCGGAATTGGACGAAACGAAGACCCGGGGGCCTATTTTGCCACGAACCTTCCAGAAGACCGAAGAGCATACGAAGTGGGGCCACGAGGTGGCGACACCACATGGCGGCGCGGCCAAGGGGGCCCGCGCCGCCCTATGGTGTGGGCCCCTCGTCGGGCCCCCGACTCGCCCTTCCGCCTACTTAAAGCCTCCGTCGCGAAACCCCCGATGCGAAAAACCACGATACGGAAAACCTTACTGAGACGCCGCCGCCGCCGATCCCATCTCGGGGGATTCCGGTGATCTCCTCCGGCACCTCGCTGGAGAGGGGATTCATCTCCCGGAGGACTCTACACCGCCATGGTCGCCTCCGGAGTGATGAGTGAGTAGTTCACCCCCGGACTATGGGTCCATAGCAGTAGCTAGATGGTTGTCTTCGCCTCATTGTGCTTCATTGTTGAATCTTGTGAGCTGCCTAACATGATCAAGATCATCTATCTGTAATACTATATGTTGTGTTTGTCGGGATCCGATGGATAGAGAATACCATGTTATGTTAATTATCAAGTTATTACATATGTGTTGTTTATGATCTTGCATGCTCTCCGTTACTAGTAGAGGCTCTGGCCAAGTTTTTGCTTTTAACTCCAAGAGGGAGTATTTATGCTCGATAGTGGGTTCATGCCCGCATTGACACACGGGACGATGATGAGAAAGTTCTAAGGTTGTGTTGTGTCGTTGCCACTAGGGATAAAACATTGGCGCTATGTCCGAGGATGTAGTTGTTGATTACATTACGCACCATACTTAATGCAATTGTCCGTTGCTTTGCAACTTAATACCGGAAGGGGTTCGGACGATAACTCCGAAGGTGGACTTTTTAGGCATAGATGCGGTTGGATGGCGGTCTATGTACTTTGTCGTAATGCCCAATTAAATCTCACTATACTTATCATGCCATGTATGTGCATTGTTATGCCCTCTCTATTTGTCAATTGCCCGACTGTAATTTGTTCACCCAACATGCTTTTATCTTATGGGAGAGACACCTCTAGTGAACTGTGGACCCCGGTTCATTCTTTTAATACTGAAATACAAATCTGCTGCAATACTTGTTTTACTGTTTTCTCTGCAAACAATCATCTTCCACACAATACGGTTAACCCTTTGTTACAGCAAGCCGGTGAGATTGACAACCTCACTGTTTCGTTGGGGCAAAGTACTTTGGTTGTGTTGTGCGGGTTCCACGTTGGCGCCGGAATCTCCGGTGTTGCGCCGCACTACATCCCGCCGCCATCAACCTTCAACGTGCTTCTTGACTCCTACTGGTTCGATTAAACCTTGGTTTCTTACTGAGGGAAACTTGCCGCACATTCCTCTTGGGGTTCCCAACGGACGTGTCAACTACACGCATCAAGCAAATTTCTGGCGCCGTTGCCGGGAGATCAAGACACGCTGCAAGGGGAGTCTCCACTTCTCAATCTCTTTACTTTGTTTTTGTCTTGCTTTATTTTATTTACTACTTTGTTTGCTGCATTATATTAAAACACAAAAAAATTAGTTGCTAGTTTTACTTTATTTATTGTTTTGTTTGCTATATCAAAAACACAAAAAAATTAGTTTACTTGCATTTACTTTACTCATCATGTTTCCTTTTAATTTTACCACAAAAGACATACCGGTAGGACAAGGGTCTATAATTGGGAGGAACAATATAGAAGAATTTTTCACCCATGTTAGTACTGTTGAAGATTTTGAAGATAGGCACTTGGTAGAACTTGCTCCTACTTATGAAATTGCTGCAAGTTGCTTTAGTTCGCTCTGTTGGAAACTAAATTTGTTAATCTCAATCCTATAATCCAACACATGTTTCTTACACTTGGTGATATGGAAGAGGGGAAAAGAAAGATTTTGTGTTAGAAACCCTTCTTAGAGAATTTGGTGGTCTAGCAAGAGAGGCTAGAAAGGTCTTTGCTAAATTTAATATGCTTGGTTCTCATACTAATTTTGTTGGTCTCCTTGAAAAAATGGACATGGATAGGATAAGGTACACTAATAATGCTAATGATGATGGGGAGATTAAAGCACCAATACCATGTAAGCTCCTAGCAATACATGAAGCTCTAGAAAATAATTATGCTTGGCTTGTTCCTGAAAATTTGTTTGATGAGAATAGCAAGCCTAAGACTAATGAAAAGGGAGACGCTGAAACTTATGTATCTAATATACTATGCATGGTTGAGAAAACTCCAAACCCCGCTGTAGGTGCACCACCCTTCGATGTTACTTGAGATACACTTTATGCGCCTAGCTGAAAGGCGTTAAAGAAAAGCGCTTATGGGAGACAACCCATGTTTTTACTCCAGTATTTTTGTTTTATATTTGTGTCTTGGAAGTTGTTTACTACTGTAGCAACCTCTCCTTGTCTTAGTTTTGAGTTTTGTTGTGCCAAGTAAAGTCTTTGATAGTAAAGTAAGTACTAGATTTGGATTACTGCGCAGTTCCAGATTTCTTTGTTGTCACGAATCTGGGTCTACCTCCCTGTAGGTAGCTCAGAAAATTAAGCCAATTTACGTGCATGATCCTCAGATATGTACACAACTTTCATTCAATTTGAGCATTTTCATTTGAGCAAGTCTGGTGGCCTAATAAAATCCATCTTTACGGACTGTTCTGTTTTGACAGATTCTGCCTTTTATTTTGCATTGCCTCTTTTGCTATGTTGGATGAATTTCTTTGATCCATTAATGTCCAGTAGCTTTATGCAATGTCCAGAAGTGTTAAGAATGATTGTGTCACCTCTGAACATGTGAATTTTTATTATGCACTAACCCTCTAATGAGTTGTTTCGAGTTTGGTGTGGAGGAAGTTTTCAAGGATCAAGAGAGGAGTATGATGCAATATGATCAAGGAGAGTGAAAGCTCTAAGCTTGGGGATGCCCCGGTGGTTCACCCCTTCATATTCTAAGAAGACTCAAGCGTCTAAGCTTGGGGATGCCCAAGGCATCCCCTTCTTCATCGACAACATTATCGAGTTCCTCCCCGAAACTATATTTTTATTCCGTCACATCTTATGTACTTTGCTTGGAGCGTCAGTTTGTTTTTGTTTTTGTTTTGTTTGAATAAAATGGATCCTAGCATTCACTTTATGGGAGAGAGACACGCTCCGTTGTAGCATATGGACAAGTATGTCCTTAGGCTCTACTCATAGTATTCATGGCGAAGTTTCTTCTTCGTTAAATTGTTATATGGTTGGAATTGGAAAATGCTACATGTAGTAACTCTAAAATGTCTTGGATAATTTGATACTTGGCAATTGTTGTGCTCATGTTTAAGCTCTTGCATCATATACTTTGCACCCATTAATGAAGAAATACTTAGAGCTTGCTAATTTGGTTTGCATATTTGGTTTCTCTAGAGTCTAGATAACATCTAGTATTGAGTTTTGAACAACAAGGAAGACGGTATGGAGTCTTATAATGTTTACAATATGTCTTTTATGTGAGTTTTGCTGTACCGTTCATCCTTGTGTTTGTTTCAAATAACCTTGCTAGCCTAAACCTTGTATCGAGAGGGAATACTTCTCATGCATCCAAAATCCTTGAGCCAACCACTATGCCATTTGTGTCCACCATACCTACCTACTACATGGTATTTATCCGCCATTCCAAAGTAAATTGCTTGAGTGCTACCTTTAAAATTCCATCATTCACCTTTGCAATATATAGCTCATGGGACAAATAGCTTAAAAACTATTGTGGTATTGAATATGTACTTATGCACTTTTTCTCTTATTAAGTTGCTTGTTGTGTGATAACCATGCTTCTGGGGACGCCATCAACTATTCTTTGTTGAATATCATGTGAGTTGCTATGCATGTCCGTCTTGTCTGAAGTAAGAGAGATCTACCACCTTTATGGTTGGAGCATGCATATTGTTAGAGAAGAGCATTGGGCCGCTAACTAAAGCCATGATTCATGGTGGAAGTTTCGATCTTGGACATATATCCTCAATCTCATATGAGAATAATAATTGTTGCCATATGCTTATGCATTAAAGAGGAGTCCATTATCTCGTTGTCCATGTTGTCCCGGTATGGATGTCTAAGTTGAGAATAATCAAAAGAGAGAAATCCAAAATGCGAGCTTTCTCCTTAGACCTTTGTACAGGTGGCATGGAGGTACCCCATTGTGACACTTGGTTAAAACATGTGCATTGCAAAGATCCGGTAGTCCAAGTTAATTAGGACAAGGTGCGGGCACTATTAGTATACTATGCATGAGACTTGCAACTTGTAAGATATAACTTACATAACTCATATGCTTTATTACTACCGTTGACAAAATTGTTTCATGTTTTCAAAATAAAAGCTCTAGCACAAATATAGCAATCGATGCTTTCCTCTTTGAAGGACCATTCTCTTTACTTTTATGTTGAGTCAGTTCACCTATCTCTCTCCACCTCAAGAAGCAAACACTTGTGTGAACTCGTGCATTGATTCCTACATACTTGCATATTGTACTTGTTATATTACTCTATGTTGAAAATTATCCATGAGATATACATGTTACAAGTTGAAAGCAACCGCTGAAACTTAATCTTCCTTTGTGTTGTTTCAATACCTTTACTTTGATTTATTGCTTTATGAGTTAACTCTTATGCAAGACTTATTAATACTTGTCTTGAAGTACTATTCATGAAAAGTCTTTGCTTTATGATTCACTTGTTTACTCATGTCATTACCATTGTTTTGATCGCTGCATTCACTACATATGTTTACAAATAGTATGATCAAGGTTATGATGGCATATCACTTCGAAATTATCTTTGTTATCGTTTTACTCGCCGGGACGAGCAGAACTAAGCTTGGGGATGCTTGATACGTCTCCGACGTATCGATAATTTCTTATGTTCTATGCCATATTATTGATGATACCTACATGTTTTATGCACACTTTATGTCATATTCGTGCATTTTCTCGGAACTAACCTATTAACAAGATGCCGAAGTGCCGGCTCCTGTTTTCTGCTGTTTTTGGTTTCGGAAATCCTAGTAACGAAATATTCTCGGAATTGGACGAAACGAAGACCCGTGGGCCTATTTTGCCACGAACCTTCCGAAGACCGAAGAGCATACGAAGTGGGGCCACGAGGTGGCGACACCACATGGCGGCGCGGCCAAGGGGGCCGCGCCGCCCTATGGTGTGGGCCCCTCGTCGGCCCCCGACTCGCCCTTCCGCCTACTTAAAGCCTCCGTCGCGAAACCCCCGATGCGAAAAACCACGATACGGAAAACCTACCGAGACGCCGCCGCCGCCGATCCCATCTCGGGGATTCTGGAGATCTCCTCCGGCACCCTCGCCGGAGAGGGGATTCATCTCCCGGAGGACTCTACACCGCCATGGTCGCTCCGGAGTGATGAGTGAGTAGTTCACCCCCGGACTATGGGTCCATAGCGGTAGCTAGATGGTTGTCTTCTCCTCATTGTGCTTCATTGTTGGATCTTGT
The DNA here is from genome assembly GCF_022539505.1 of Lolium rigidum. Lineage (NCBI taxonomy): Eukaryota > Viridiplantae > Streptophyta > Magnoliopsida > Poales > Poaceae > Lolium > Lolium rigidum. Next base: position 72,400,761 of record NC_061509.1, read on the forward strand.
GAGCTGCCTAACATGATCAAGATCATCTATCCGTAATACTCTATGTTGTGTTTGTCGGGATCCGATGGATAGAGAATACCATGTTATGTTAATTATCAAGTTATTACATATGTGTTGTTTATGATCTTGCATGCTCTCCGTTACTAGTAGAGGCTCGGCCAAGTTTTTGCTTTTAACTCCAAGAGGGAGTATTTATGCTCGATAGTGGGTTCATGCCCGCATTGACACTGGGACAAGTGACGAAAGTTCTAAGGTTGTGTTGTGCTGTTGCCACTAGGGATAAAACATTGGCGCTATGTCCGAGGATGTAGTTGTTGATTACATTACGCACAATACTTAATGCAATTGTCTGTTGCTTTGCAACTTAATACTCGGAAGGGGTTCGACGATAACCCGAAGGTGGACTTTTAGGCATAGATGCAGCTTGGATGGCGGTCTATGTATTTTGTCGTAATGCCCAATTAAATCTCACTATACTTATCATGCCATGTATGTGCATTGTTATGCCCTCTCTATTTGTCAATTGCCCGACTGTAATTTGTTCACCCAACATGCTTTTATCTTATGGGAGAGACACCTCTAGTGAACTGTGACCCCGGTCCATTCTATTAATACTGAAATACAAATCTGCTGCAATGTTTTACTGTTTTCTCTGCAAACAATCATCTTCCACACAATACGGTTAACCCTTTGTTACAGCAAGCCGGTGAGATTGACAACCTCACTGTTTCGTTGGGGCAAAGTACTTTGGTTGTGTTGTGCAGGTTCCACGTTGGCGCCGAATCTCCGGTGTTGCGCCGCACTACATCCCGCCGCCATCAACCTTCAACGTGCTTCTTGACTCCTACTGGTTCGATTAAACCTTGGTTTCTTACTGAGGGAAACTTGCCGCTGTGCGCATCACACCTTCCTCTTGGGGTTCCCAACGGACGTGTCAACTACACGCATCAGCCGGGAAGAACTGGTGGGAAGAGCGAGGAAAGAACTGGCGGGAAGACATGCCGGGGAGAACTTATGGGAAGACAGAGGTGGCCGGGAAGAACTGGTGGGAAGCGGGTTTTGCTGAATTTTATGATATATTATTAGTATTTTTAACATTTTGAATTGAATTAGTTTTACTTTTCTAATTTTTTTGATATACTATTTGTATTTTTAACATTTTGAATTGAATTAGTTTTATTTTTCTGAATTTTTTGATATATTATTAGTATTTTTAACATTTTGAATTGAATTAGTTTTACTTTTTTTAATTTTTTGATATACTATTTGTATTTTTAACATTTTGAATTGAATTAGTTTTATTTTTCTGAATTTTTTGATATATTATTAGTATTTTTAACATTTTGAATTGAATTAGTTTTATTTTTCTGAATTTTTTGATATATTATTTGTATTTTTAAGAATTTGAATTGAATTAGTTTTATTTTTCCGAATTTTTTCATATATTATTTGTATTTTGAATAATTTGAATTGAATTAGTTTTATTTTTCTGAATTTTTTGATATATTATTTGTATTTTTAAGAATTTGAATTGAATTATTTTTATTTTTCTGAATTTTTTCATATATTATTTGTATTTTGAAGAATTTGAATTGAATTAGTTTTATTTTTCTGAATTTTTTGATATATTATTTGTATTTTTAAGAATTTGAATTGAATAAGTTTTATTTTTTTGAATTTTTCCATATATTATTTGTATTTCGAAGATTAAGAAATTAAAAGAATTTTAAAAAATACCTTTAGTCGCGGTTGGCCTGGCCAACCGCGACTAATGGGTGTTTCGGCGCGAACCGCTGGAATTCGGCGAAAACACCTTTAGTCGCGGTTGGTGTGGCCAACCGCGACTAAAGGGTACTCTTTAGTCGCGGGTCGCCTCCCCAACCGCGACTAAAGGGGGGGCTATAAATACGCGCGCGGCGCCTGAGCGGCCAGTTCCTCTTCTTCTCCGCGCGAACGAGCTCTGCAGCGAAGTCCTGCCCGCCCCGCCGATCGACCGCGCCGTCGTCGCCCCGTTCCTCACGCCGCCGTCGCCGTCGCTCCTCACGCCGCCGTCGCCGCGCCCGAGCCGCCGACCGCGCGCCGCCCGTTCTTCGACCGCCGCCGTACGTCTCGCCGTTCCCCGACGCCAACGACGCCGCCCGATCCCGCGCCGCTCGCCGCCGTTCCCCGCGCAGTGCCGCGCGCTGTGCTTGCCGGCGCCACCGCGCGCCCCCACTCGCAGCGCCGCCGCTTGCCCGCCGAAGACGACCGCCGCCGCCGCCCACCGTACCGCGCTGCGGGAGAGAGAGAGAGGGCGCGGGGAGTGCCGATACACGGCCGGCGCCCCGCTCTCTCTCGTTTTTTTGTTTTTTTTTTGTTTTTTTAACTTAACTAAAATTTTGTATACTAACAAAATTTTGACTTAACAAAATTTAACAAATATGTAATATATAGTATAATGTATATAATTTTATACTCCCTCGAAATTTTGACATAACAAAAATTTACTTAACAAAATGTGTTAGGTTAACAAAAATTTACACATGTAATAGTATAATGTAACTAAAATTTTACTTAACAAAATTTAGACTTAATGTAACTAAAATTTTACTTAAAAAAATTTAGACTTAATGATCAAAATTTTACTTAACAAAATTTAGACTTAATGATCAAAATTTTAACTTAACAAAAATTTTACTTAACAAAATTTAGACTTAATGATCAAAATTTTAACTTAACAATTTTTTTAACTTAATTAACAAGAATTACTTTATTTTGGGATCGAGAGGGGGCGGCGAGGGTTATGTGTCCTCGGCACCGCCACCGCCCTCTCGGTCACCGCCACACCGGTCTCTCGGTCACGCGGTCACCGCGTCCCCCTTTCAATTCGCCACCGCCACCGGTCTCTCGGTCACGCGGTCACCGCGTCCCCCTTTCGCCACCGCCACCGGTCTCTCGGTCACGCGGTCACCGCGTCCCCCTTTCGCCACCGCCACCGGTCTCTCGGTCACGCGGTCACTGCGTCCCCCCTCTCGCCTCCCTCGTCGTCCTCTCTCTTTATATGTAGAAGAGATGTGATAAGGCATATACACAATTAATTTGTTTTTACTACATGTTTTCAGGACTGACATATGGCGGACGATAGAGCTGGCCCGATTATGGACAACTATGATCCGGACGCTGAAGAACATATCTTCGGCATCATAAAAGGCGATGTTCTATATGTGCCGACCGGACAAGAAGAAGATGATATCGATTCTTATCTGAACCTTGACGGTGAAGATGAAGGGCGCCGTCAGCAAGATGATGCCGAAGAAACGTCGATAAACGACGATCTTCAATTGGAAGTAGCAACCACCTCCAGCGCCGAGGTATATATATATACATTGAGCCTCTGGTGATACAAACTAACTGATTTGAATAAATATGTGTGTACTAACGCGCGTGACTCTCTTTCTTATTTTAGCCCTCGGCCGGATCGTCGAAACAATCGAGTACGTCGTCGTCAAAGCGTGGCGCAACCAAGACGATGAAACAAGGAGAAACATGCACCATCGAGGTTGTCGAGGAAGCAACCGGCAGGCCGCTGGAGCCCCGCAAGAACGCCACCAAGTTTGTCAGCCAATGCAGAGCCATTGTTAGAGACAACGTCTCGATCACCGTCCGAGAGTGGAATGAGCCAAAGAAGGCACGAGTTGGTTTCACTTTTGTCGATAAGAGAACAAAAAAGATTGCTTCAACAAGCTTATGGAACATTTCGTTCTACCTCCGAATACAACAAATTCGATGAGGAGGGTAACAAGATTGAGGAAAACAAGGAGAGGAGGAGGCTAGTCAAAGAGTTCGCTCTTCATAAGATGGCCAACGCATTCCGGAAATACAAGCAAAATCTAGCCCCATGACTTTGTCAAGGAGAACAAGACTCCGGATTTCAAAGGACAATATGAGAAACTGAAACATGATTGGCCAGAATTTGTGAAGCAAAAGAAATCGGAGCAGTTCCTTGAAATATCGAAAAAAAATAAGGAAAATGCGGCTAAGAAGGAGTACAATCATATTATGGGGCCAGGAGGGTATCGCCTTTGGGAGCCTAGGTGGGAGAAGATGGAGAACGAGCTGAGGGCGCGAGGAATCCGTCCAATTACGGAGGGATGGGACCCAAGGGCCAAAAGCTGGTGGTACGGGCATGGGGGATCGGCTGAACCCGGAGACAGGGGAGTGTGTTTACCGGGGCAAAATAATTAAACCCACCCAAAAGCTTATTGAGGCAATGAGGGATGCTCAAGAGGGGAAGATCAAGTTCAACAGAGAGAACGACGCGCTGACAAAAGCCCTCGGGAATCCTGAACACGGAGGACGTGTACGAGGCATGGGGCACATTCCGTGGAAAATAGGGTTCCCCGAACGATGACCCGTACGGTTACAGAAGCCGTAAGAGAAAGATGGATCGGGAAGCAGATGTTGTGGCGCGGTTGGCATCGGAAATGGATGTGATGAAGAAAACCGTGAGTGCACTAGTAGCCGAAAGAGATGCAGCTCGGGCGCAGCATGAAGATCATCCATTGGATCTCGGAAGCCGTAGCGCAGAAGCAGCGTGGCTTCCACGGAGGCCCCACCGGCTGGTGCACCGACGATCGAAATTACTGCACCGCAGCCTCCGGTGGTCGAAATTACCGCACCGGAGCCTCCTCGCTACCCCGTGGACGATATAAAGGAGATGAAAGAATGTCATCTCGTATTATCCTATCGGGAACATGTTCATGAAGGTAGCCATCGGCAGTGCTTTACCATGTTTACCCGGAGCACTCCACCACAACAACCCCATTCAAGATGGCTATGCTCGTGTCACGGTGGAGGACATAGTCCAAGGGTTTGAGGACCTGGACATTGACATTGCTACACCTGAAGGGGCGAGAAGACTTGGAGATGTCAGGCGCCCGTTCATTCTATGGCAAAAGAAGTTTATCAAGTTTCCAGGCAAGGCGCCAACAAGTCCACCCCCCTACGGTGGTGGTGGCGGTGGCGGTGGTGGTGGTGGTGGTGGTGCTTCACCTACACCTCCTTCACGAGGGCCGACGCCGCCCCCCAATTCACCTCCGGCGGGTAAGCAGCCGCCGCCCCCCAGTCCGCCCCGGGCGGGTAAGCAGACGCCGCCCCCCAATCCACCTCCGCCGAAGAAGAAGAAGAAGTCCTGAACTATCAACCCGGACCCTTATGTACCTAAGACCGCAAAGGTACCGGAGCCATCACTGAAGCCTCTCCCCACGAGGCCTTGGGAACGTACTGCCGAGGAAGTCGACGCGGCCTTGACTCGCGATTATGAGAAATGGAAGGCGGAATGCAAGAAGAAAAGAGAGCCCAAGCCAGTATTTTCTGATGAGCAAAAGAAGTGGGCTAAGTCATTTTTGAGCACACCGTCCCAAGCCGCGAAGAATCTACCTGACGACTATGCACGTGAACTTCGTAATCAGGCACGCATGTTGAAGGAGAAGAAAGAGGAGGCCGAGAAAGCGGAATTAGAAAGTAAAAAAAGCGGGAAACGAGTTGCCCAGCTCGGGGAACAAAGTAAACAATCGATTGCCCCGCTTATAGTGACAGCCGCTGGTTCGGATGCCCCCGATATCATAGAAGCTGCGGCAGCATAGGGATTGACCGTAACAAGTGCCAGAGAACAAGCGACCAACTTAGGTATTACTCTTCGTGAACAGGTTAGGCCTTGATGAGGCGCCGGTGAAGGAGGTAGTACTTACATATGTGAAGAATGGGCCTCTCGTCGAGCTCGCGCAGGAAGAGGATCTACCTCCACAAATGAAAGGTCTCGCTGAAATGGTACAAGGGTTACATAAAAAATAAAAACGCCAAAGAATATATTTATGCGGAAGTTGGATATGAGCATCACTTCAAACGAGTACTCGTACAAATTCATCCGAGTGAATTGTTCCAGCTTTTCAATCTGCGCGAGCTCGACAAATCTATCATCGGTTGCTACGTTCGTAAGTGATTTATTTCTACCCCATCTCGTTCATATTGCCTGCACAATATATATGTCCTAACTATATTGTTGTGTCCGCTATTATACATGCAGATTGAAGATTAAGGAATGCGAGTAAGGAACATCCATGATGTTGGGTTCATTGACCCACACATCGTTAATGGATATACGTTACAGCATCACCCCACCGATGTGGAGGAAGACTCGTGGCAGTTTCTTACAAAGCAGGAACTCAAAAGTGATATTCTATTTCCTTACCATTTTGGGTGAGTGTTTATGTCTTGAGCACATTCTCTTTTATTTACTCCATGCATGGTATGTGGCCGGCTAATCGATGAGTTATGCATGACGTATCGTGCATGTATCGTGTCCGCGAGGTTCCACCGGATTCTGCTAGTAATTAAAGTTGACAAATCAGAATGTCTCATCCACGACTCTCTGAATATGGATCCGGCGCGTTGGGCCGACATGAGAAAAATGATTCAAAAGTAATTGTTTTCATTCATTTGCGCTCTATATCGATCGGCCTATTTCGTTCATTTCCTAATTAATTAGCTTCAAGTAATTAACTAATAACTCTCTTGTTCATTTAATTTTCTTTGCCTCGTAGGGTTTGGAGACGGTTCTCGGATACAAAGGTCGGTGAATTCAAAAAAGAGCTACATTTCACGCGGTCAAAGGCTAAGAATGGTGGCGATATTCAGCCACCGGGGATCAATCTATGTGGATACTATGTCTGTGAGATGATCCGGAGATACACCTCTGAGCGCGTTCCGAGTGATACCAATGCTCAGAGGAATAACCTCCGGATGATGCTTAGTCCGAAGCTCGCTTCCGACCACTTCAAGAGGAACTAGTCGGATGGTTCAGGAGGAAGTCCTCGATCCTAAAGGAGAACACCATTACGAGGACGTAGAACTATACATGCATTAAATTATGTATGGAAACTTGTTCAAACTTGTATATGGTCATCCGATGATATTGAATATATATTGTATATTCCTCTTGAATTCTTTTTGGTTATAATTTCAAATTTGTTTGAAATTGTATATTCATATGCATGTATGTAGTACCGTAGAATATGTGAAACTCCTTCAAAATTACAATAAAGCACAAAAGAAATAAAACAATACAAATTAAACAGAAAACATGTTTAGGGGGGGGCAGGTTTAGGGGGGCCTAAAACCCTAAACCAGCGGCGGCCTTTAGTCGCGGTCGGCCGGAAGAACCGCGACTAAAGGGCCTCCGCCCCGACGGTCGCCCGGCGCCCACGTGGACGGGCCTTTAGTCGCGGTTCGTAAGCAACCGCGACTAAAGGGTGGGGGCTTTAGTCGCGCCTATTTGGTCGCGGTTGCGCAACCGCGACTAATGGCAGTTGCGAACCGCGACCAAAGGCCCTTTTTCCACCAGTGAGGGGCAACGTGGAGTTCGTGCTTCTAACGTTAGCCTAGCTATAAAACCTGATGTAATGTTCGTGTGTAATGTGAGCTGAAGAGAAATAAGAGTAGGGTGTATGTGCGCCCACGGCGGCGTTCGTGCGCCGGCCGGGAAACTCTATGTCTCCACTCCATCGTCTCCCTCCGTTCTCGTCCGTGCGAGAGAGGAAGAGGAAGGTGCAGCCCGAGGCTGCACCAACAAAGATGAGGTGGAGAAGCTTCAGCGCGTGGAGCAATGGTGAGTGCATGTGAAAATAGGCTAGGCAAAACCAGTTGTGGGTGCTTCGAGGCTCGAAACCCGATGAGCAGCAGTAAAAATTAATGAGAAGCAGGTCTACCTTATCGCACGGCTGAATTTTTAGGTCCACACTGCCCAGCTACCTGCTGCAGTATGCTGTATGCACAGTTCGAACGTATGTTGCTGGAGTATTATTGTATTCTAGCATTTCGTATTCAGTGGAAACTGGTGCTGGCACAGTATCAACACAAAAAACAACCAATCACAGAGCTACATATGGCGGGAGCACTGAAGCCCATGTGCACGAAATCTTCATCCACAATCATTTGCACTAGCTAAACCACCAGATCATCTAGCATATCCTCCATCCATTAGGTACAACAAGAACACCACCCATATAGTCAGGAAACCAGCAGAAGCAGCGGGGAGGAGAAGGGATGCCACAAGAAGATGAGCACCCCAGCAGCAAGAAGAACTAGCTATCAAGCTACAAAGTGCATCAGGTAGAAACCCAATGATAGGATAAATAGATCATATAGTATCTGTTCTTAGCTTTCACATGATCACACGAGGGAGAAATAGAAGGGTAAGAAGCAAAGTAAATAATTCCAACTACCCTGCTACTAGATCTGGTCTAGGAGGATCAGGAGGAATTATTTCTCTCAAATTGCATAGAAGTGCTATGTTGAATCATCATAGAGAATTTGGAAGCCATCTCTTAGTATCTGTTCTTATCCAATATTGAGCCTCAGCCTTTGCATCACAGGCAGGGCCAAGAAGTCAAGCATAAGATCTATTCTCATCAGTTTATAGCTAGAAAGACCAGAACCACCAGTGAGGGTAGCAAGATCCATGAGAGAAAGCCAGCAATTTGACAACATATTCACTTTGCCCAACACCTAATAAAGACATCTGAACCCAGTAGCAAAAGCACCATAAGCATGAATATAAGCTTAAAAGTAAGCCCTCCAGCAATTCACCAATCTGCAGGCAATCGTGGTTGCATCCTGTATATTGGAACTCACCAATAAGGTACACCAAAATATAACTGAATTTCTCCAATTAACTACACTATAAAAATATTTAGTTTAGACTCAATTTCAACAATTACAAGATAGCACTACACATGCTGGGATGATCCACTCATCCAAATTGAGGCACCAACTTAAGCACAAGGCATTGACCAATTTGATCAAGGCTTTACCAGCACAAACAACACAACAATTACAACTTGTTTAACCTATATAAATATATGTGGATTATATGCATTATAAGATGCATATAGTCATTTTACCCGCAACAACATTTGTCCTATTTATTTCTTCATCCCAGAAGTTACCAAAACATGTAGATCAATCTTTATCTACTAGATGAATTAAAAAACACTAGCATCAGAAAGTCAATTTTGAGCATTTGCTTATGCTCACTCGTAGGAACCAAGAACCACTTCACTATAAATTAATTAGTGTAAGATCAGCAGCCTATGACCATTAGAATTATAGAACCAGTTCAAACACCCGCAGATTCATGACCACCAAATTTATGGTCTAGAGAGAGAGAGAGAGAGTGGAGTAGCTCACAGTGCTGTAGCAGAGAAGTGGTAGTCGACGCCGAGGTTGCATTTGCAGCGCCGTCCATCGGTGTCGAGCACAACATTTCACAGCACCACCACAAGCACCCCATCACCAAAACGCCACCAACCACCTTCACCACAACACCATCCCCAACGACACACCACCAGGACACCACCACTTGAGGAACCACAGCGGTCGGGCATGGCGAGCCGAGCTGGGGCTCGATCGGGGCGCTCAAAGAGGAGGTCCGGCTCGCCAAGGAGAGATAGCCGGAGGCGCGGGAGCGCGAGCGCCGTGTCGGCGACCTAGCCGAAGCAAGCTAGGGTTAGCCACAGGGCCGTGTGTGAGCGCAGGACGACGTCGTGGCGGCGGGTGGCGGCGGAGGAGTTCATGGAAGTACTGGGCCGTCCGACGGCGGCAGTGGATGTGACCGGCGAGCCGTACAGCAGCGCGTGCGTCGGCTACGCGCAGGCGCGGAGCGCACAAGTGGAGTTGGGGAATCAAATCGAAGAGGGGAGGTGGTAGATCACGTCGAGGGGAGCCGAAAAACGCCTCGCCGGCGTCGGAGGCGGCCGGGGCGAGTAGCGACACAACGGCGACCATGCCAACCCGCGGACTAGGGTTGGCCGCGGGCACGAGTGAGAAAGGAGGCTACTCCGAAGAGGAAGGAGGAGAGATACCGTGGCGGAGCAGAGCCGACGGTCAGCGGCGGAGGACGGGTTCGGTGACGGCCGGCAGCGGCCGGGGCGACGACAGACGACGGCACACGCACGTCGCGAGGAAGGGGATCGCGCGAGGCCGTGCGCGTGCGTGCGGTGCTGGTTGCGTGTGTTGGCTTCGTGAGTGCGTTTGGGTTTGACCCAAGTCCGTTAGACTAGTACTACTGGTAAATCACCTGTGTACTAATCCCCCAATTAAATCTATCGATCAACTAACCCATTAGCTCGAGCCAAATTATAACTAGCCTACTAATATGTGTACATGCGTGTAACACTATTGAATGCTTGTGTTTAGTTTTAATACATATACACAGTTGCATCTGTTTAATATATACTCATTAAATAAAATTATTCACTAACCTTATATAATTGTTTGAATATGATGTAAAGATATAAGATTACTTTAAAGTCCTAGAAAAATAATTAGTAATACCTACAAATCTCAAATAGAATCTCTAAATGCTTGAAATATTATTTCAACCTTAATAATCTAATAAAAAGTTATCATTATGATTTGAACATGATAAACTAAATAAACCTTAGTTTTTATTTAAAAAAATATCAAGTAAAGAAAAAATAACTAATTCTAAATAATATTCTATCACATGCTTGTATTTTTTTATGAATATTTTTTTAACTTAAATCAATTAATTAAATCCAAAACCATTTAGTACCTCTTAGGAAGTGCTTAAAATCTTACAAAAATAAATTCCCTAACCATAATATATAAAACCCTAAAGTTTGACATTACTAAAGGTTAACTATACCTAGAGTCACCTATTACTTTTAATTAACTCTTAAACCATGTATTTCCCTTATAATTAAGCATTTACTTTAAACCCTTAGAGCCACTTCAGATACTTATATGATACACTTCGGAACCTTAATCCTAAAGTAGTATATGTTAAGAACTCAACTACTACCGTTGGGTAATACCGTACCTAAATCTAGTATTAAAAAGTCTAATACCTATCTAGGGAACTAAATTGGGAATCATGGTAAACCCTAGAAGGACATAGCTCCTATTTGAAGTATTTCTTGTTCATTAAGAAACCTGTTCTTCAGAGGTTATTCTTTTGAAGTAAATAACACGTAATCATTAACTATACTCCATAGGACTTAAAATTGACAAATGCTATTTACATATTAAGATTATATCAACCACTATTCCATAGAGTGCTATTATGATTATTCTGATGCATTCTACCACTTGTATGTGATACCAAGTTAACCAAACCCTAATAAGAACCTTGTTTGTGAAACCATCTCTAATAGTGAAACACACTCTAAAGAAATCATTACAACTAAACAATTCTAAATCATCGGGGTTAGGTTACACTCAGGACGATTGCATCTCATACTTATGCATAATAGCATATTTGCCAATCTTATAAACATCGTCCTTACCGGACGATGATGCTATTTCAGAATTTGGAGTTATTGCGTATCGAAGACCTTGATCGCATAATCTTGCAGTCAAGAAAGGCAAGTTCATCACTTGCTCATGTCATTTGAGTATTTCTATCAAATTAATTGCAAAGTACTATGGTTATCACTATTGCATAAAAATCAAAACCACTACTTTCATAACTATGAATATGACTATGTGGTGGGCAATGGAACCATGGATTGTGTTGATATGGTGGAGGTTCCATTGCACGGGTTTATATCCATCTAGGATTAAACAACAAATGTCGCCAGTGATTCTTGTGCCGTAACACCTGTGTTAACCATAAGATCCGGAGTGGGACGGAGTAGTCAAAAGTGTTTCCACCTCTCGTTCATCAACGGATGCGCTTTACCGTAGTACACTTGTGATCCAAGGGGGCAAGCGGTGAGGCTGGGGAGTCCTAAGTCCCCACGGCATTTTCCGTAGTACACTTGTCGCCCGAAGGAGCAAGCGGTGAGGCCGGGGAGTCCTAAGTCCCCACGGTATTGCGGTCTATGATGGGTTGCGGCTACCGGCGTAGGAGTGTATGGTAGAGCCCAACACTGTCGTCGTGGTCGGGGTCCACCTTGAAATCTACAGGAATAATGGGACCGGCGTGGACCCAGGGTCGGGGCTTGCAACAAAGGGTGGGTGTTCGAGGTAGCGGAGGAACATGATTGGCTAGACCTTATACCGGGCCTCACACCATAGGAAGTGTGGACGGGGAAATTGCCCGGTTGGCACCAAGGTTAAGATCTCTTATGGGTAAAGCAACACACCTCTCCAGAGTGTAAAGAACCGTGACCTGTCACTCCCTGTTCCGGGATATGGAACTGCGAACGCTGCCGGAAAGGAGCTCCATGAAGTTCTAGTAAACCGGTGAAGGCCGACGGACATAGTTCTTCCGAATAAAAGCAACCTTTTGAAGAAATGGTTATGAAAACCTGCATTGGTATTAGACTTTCCGGTCTAATGCCGTAGCTAGTGCATTAAACACCTCTTTCCTATAATGAACTTGTTGAGTACGCTCGTACTCATCCCACTCTTAAATCCCCTGCTTAGATATGGAGGCATCGAAGGAGGATCTACCATGCAACTCAAAGGCCGAGGAGTCAACAACTACTTCAAGAGACAGGACCCTGTCAGTGGAGTCAGATATCACATCCAACGAGGAGAAAACATAGTTTAGCCATAGAAGGGAACTAGCTTCTTAAACCTAGCTCCTATTTAGCTAGAATCTATTCATAGCCCTATAGCTAGTCAAATACTCTACAAATAGAGTTCGTGATAAGATTAGACTACGAGTCGTTCTTCCGGAGTTTATTTGCAGCTTTACCTCATTGTAAAGTAGGAGGCTGTGATGATCTTATGTAACGAGTCGGTGTTGTAATTCTATAGACATACCTTGGACCCGCATATGTTTCGTTGTACCACTCGAGCGATATAATACTAGTGGAACGGTGTTTCATTGGTGTTATATCGGACTTGCATAATACACCATGCGAGTGGTATGCCTGGGTCACCACAGTTGGTATCAGAGCAAATGCTTTGACCCTAGGATTAAAACCCTTAAAAGGAGACCTATAGGTTTGGTAGTGTCTATAGGAAGTTGTCTTAGCTAAACCAAATATTTTATGACTTGAGATGGATATTCACTTGAGAATAATCCTGACACACTTGAGTCAACATTTCTTACCTATATTTCCTAAGTAATGTTAGCTAGCTAATCTCAAATTATGTAGGATACTCTTAAGACCCTAAAATAATTATGAGTAGACCACAATTGGTATACAATACATGGTAGTCCAAAGAGAGGATACAACCACAAGGAAGATATCCTAGTGAAAGATGTGTACCAACATATGTTATGATTAAGTAAGAGTTATCCAGACTGGTAATAGGAGTTATATCAATTGATGAAGATAATTATGATATCCTATTAGAAGGTATAAACCAATACAAGTAATGGGTAAGTAAATTATCCAAACTTGTGAAACAACTGATAGTAAGTAATAAAAACAAGTGATATGAGGTAGTATAGACCATGATGAGTCAATCATGGAAAATAAGGAAGAGTGATAGGAATAATATATGTCTACTTACATGGTAGAGTTGCTAATCATATATGATTCACCTGAGAATCATTATATGATGGAATAGAACATCATAAACATTTAGGAGAAGAAAAATAAGAATCCAGTAGTTCAACAAAAGTGCAGGAATTGTGTTCCAAAACCATGGGAAGTGTGTCAAGCACATCATGACCATAGTTTTACAATAGTATAAACACTTGAAAGTATAGGAGCTATATTCCAATAGTTATGTGTTTAGATGAGCCATGTTAGAACCTAGACCTATCATGTGAGATAGTCCTCAATATAATGAAGGTTAAGTAGTACTTCCAAAGAAAATTAGGTTAACCTTAACCATCCCCAAACCACTTTGTGTCAAGTTTATCCCATTGCAATTGTGCAATTAAGGTAAATATTGAGACAAATAGTAGAATCCCATATATTCGTGCTAAATATCACGATATAATCCTATATTATGTGGTCTTATATGCTACACATCTCAGCCTGATGTTTAGAGATGTCTTACTCAACTATTATATTCAGGCTTATGATGGTGTGTATTATAAACACAAAGCTGAATCTTCTTGGATTTTATTGGATTTTCATTGTTTGACTAGATCCATACATGAAGTTTGACGTTGATATGCAAATGCATGTTGCAATATCAAGTCCTTACTTGATGCTATAGATCTAGAGGGTAATGGTATTCGTGTGAGGAAGTGACGAATTCTGTATATTTTGAAGACAAGATGAAGGTTCATCAAATAAAGGAAACAAAGTTGTGGGAAGCAACCACAATACTCGGAAGGAAGTGCCAATCAACATTCATGCTTTACCTCAACAGAGGAGTACTTTAGTACATGAGAAGCATGAAGGTAAGAAATATGGTGATTATGGTGAAGCTCAAGCAGATCCATAGTCAACATAGAAGAGGGAATGCAAGGGAAATCACTTAGGATACTATAATCATAGTGTCAGCTAGTGGTTTTCTTGCAAAATAAACCCTGAATGAAGGAAGGTGATATATGAAATCATAGCAGACGTAAGAAGACCATAGTTGATATCAGAAAACCACAATTGGTATAATATTAATACTGCGAGATAAAGTAGAAGATGTCTCGTCCAGTTGATCAGAACCTATAATATAATCCATTTTTAGATATCAAATAGCCACGATTGGTATAATAACCACAAATTGGTATCGGTTGGTATTACAAATAGTCCACGATTTAATTAGTTGTAACAAAAGTTTGTGAACAAATAAAACTCTTGTCAGCCAAATAGCTAGATCCATAAACATTTAGTCGAAGGATTCACATTGGATGTCCATAATTGAGTGGATACACCACAATGATTCTTCACAAGACCTTAGAAGAATATAAACCACAAGCTACACCTAGACCAACTATTCTAATCATAAGTCCAATAGTTGGAAGAAAATGAGTTGAAGAACATAAGTAAACTCTAAGGGGTAGAGTAAAAAATTGAGTTGGATGTACAATGACTTAATACTTTGAGCAAAATAGAAGAAGAAGGTCTGAACTGAGAGGAAGTTCGATCTTATTCTCATAAGATTATCGAACACTACTTTCAGAAGGATGTCAGACCAGAAGCCGAGGTTCATACCTCAAGGAAGTAAGAATTGGATAATAGCTTGAGTAGGTGAGTACTTACTCAGAAGAACGAAAGCTCAAGTCAGCTAATGTTAATGAAGTTGGATGAAGAAAATATCATAGACCAAATACAGCTCAAGAAGGCCAAAGACTGAAGTTGATTCACCATACCAAAATCAAAGACTAATAGAAAGATTCCTTTCATGGAACCTAAATAACCCTAAATAGTTATAGGTATCAACTATAAACCATGATTGGATGGACTAATTGAGTCTAATCCATTCTTAGAGGAATAAACCATCATGATTATATCCATGTTAAATACCTTACTTAGTACCATTATTGCAGTTTTGGTACTAAGGGAAAACAAAGACCTATTTTATCAAAGAGGAGAATGTTATCCAATTAGTCTTCAATTAAGACTAGCAGCACCAGAAGAAGTCCCATCATTGATTCTTCAATGAAAAAGGAAACAAGCTTATAGAGTTGAAAGAAAATAAATAATTAAAGTTAGAAGCCATGGCTCAGAGATAGGTATCGGAGAACTGGAGTAAGAAACTAAGGTTCGAGACAAACTCTAAGGGATTCCGGGAAGAATCTGGACAAGGGATATATTCAATTATATCCAAGTAAGATCAATACGGAGTTCAAGAAAAGTCGTAGTCCGCACAAGTCGGATCCACACTTCGGAAACGTGAGAGAGATCAAACTTCGAGGACGAAGTTTAGTTTAAGGGGTAGAGACTGTAATATCCCAGGTATTGGGGTTACAAAATAGAGGAAACAAATGTGTGCATTGCATTCATGCATAGAAAATCCAGGGAATTTTCGCGCATTCATCTAAAACACAAAGTGATCGAGGTTTCTCTTGTGTCGATGGAATTGATGTGTGTCATCGACACAAGTGCGATAAATTTCGACATGACCTTTATTGATTTATTATGTTTTCGAGGGAAATAGTTTGAATTCAAATTCAATTATGAAAGACATAATTCAAATCATAAATTGAATTGGAATTTGAAATTAAACAAGTATATAAACATAATATGTAATAGTAAACACATTTGATAATTCCAAATGAATAAATAATTCAAACTTTATTACAAATAACATTATTCAATAAATTACAAGTAGAAAAGAAATAGAAAATTATAAAAGAATACAAGAAATTTCTAACTAATATTCATATTCCAAATCTTCCCAATTTTCTTATCCTTTATCTGCAAAATAAACAATAAAGACAAAGAAATGTTGTGTTAAGGTTAAAATGTTTGTCTCCGCATTTTGGGAGACATTTTAATATTGGAAACTAGCTATTAGGAATTAAGAACTTGTCTTAATACCCAAACGGTGATTAGAGGGAGTAAATCTTTAATAGGCAACAAGAGACAATCCGAGAAGGCTGATCACTATTCCATTAGAGACAACAACGAGGCATATTCATTGACAATCACTAATCATCTCTCGGGCAACAAGGGACAAGTAGACAACAATTGATTGATTCCATTCAATTCTAGGCAATCATGCTATATTATCTTAATCTCCCTCTAATCTAGCTAGAAACCATAAAACCCACAAAAGTATTTATCTAGATCACGATTGACATTGAAAAGTCAAAATGATCGTAACATTTAAAAGCATATGTTAATTAAGCGAAGCTTAATTAACATAATAGTCGACTTGATCTTATCTAGCTCACATAAGACTCTCAACCAATCAAGATTAACCACTTGGTAGTACAAAAAAATAAAGGTCAATACAAGATAACTACAAGCACCAGCCGTGCCTTGCACATGAGGTAAGCCAAATATCTACTTGACCACATGCATTGTACCGAGGACACACATGCAAGCATAGTCACTCGCATGCAACTATGTGTCATCAGCAGCACAAGCAACAGCCAAGCATATAAAAGAAGGAGCCAGCCGTACCAACATTCTTTTGCCTCACTAATCAGCATTCCTAGCACACACATCTTTCTCACATTGGCCAAACCAACCAGCAACAAGTTTAGCAATCATTTGCACTAGCTAAACCACCAGATCATCTAGCATATCCTCCATCCATTAGGTACAACAAGAACACCACCCATATAGTCAGGAAACCAGCAGAAGCAGCGGGGAGGAGAAGGGATGCCACAAGAAGATGAGCACCCCAGCAGCAAGAAGAACTAGCTATCAAGCTACAAAGTGCATCAGGTAGAAACCCAATGATAGGATAAATAGATCATATAGTATCTGTTCTTAGCTTTCACATGATCACACGAGGGAGAAATAGAAGGGTAAGAAGCAAAGTAAATAATTCCAACTACCCTGCTACTAGATCTGGTCTAGGAGGATCAGGAGGAATTATTTCTCTCAAATTGCATAGAAGTGCTATGTTGAATCATCATAGAGAATTTGGAAGCCATCTCTTAGTATCTGTTCTTATCCAATATTGAGCCTCAGCCTTTGCATCACAGCGAGGGCCAAGAAGTCAAGCATAAGATCTATTCTCATCGCTTTATAGCTAGAAAGACCGGAACCACCAGTGAGGGTAGCAAGATCCATGAGAGAAAGCCAGCAATTTGACAACATATTCACTTTGCCCAACACCTAATAAAGACATCTGAACCCAGTAGCAAAAGCACCATAAGCATGAATATAAGCTTAAAAGTAAGCCCTCCAGCAATTCACCAATCTGCAGGCAATCGTGGTTGCATCCTGTATATTGGAACTCACCAATAAGGTACACCAAAATATAACTGAATTTCTCCAATTAACTACACTATAAAAATATTTAGTTTAGATTCAGTTTCAACAATTACAAGATAGCACTACACATGCTGGGATGATCCACTCATCCAAATTGAGGCACCAACTTAAGCACAAGGCATTGACCAATTTGATCAAGGCTTTACCAGCACAAACAACACAGCAATTACAACTTGTTTAACCTATATAAATATATGTGGATTATATGCATTATAAGATGCATATAGTCATTTTACCTGCAGCAATATTTGTCCTATTTATTTCTTCATTCCAAAAGCTACCAAAACATGTAGATCAATGTTTATCTACTAGATGAATTAAATACAATAGCACCAGCAAGTCAGTTTTGAGCAATTGCTTATGCTCACTCGTAGGAACCAAGAACCACTTCACTATAAATTAATTAGCATAAGAGCAGCAGCCTATGACCATTAGAATTATAGAACCAGTTCAAACACCCGCAGATTCATGACCACCAAATTTATGGTCTAGAGAGAGAGAGTGGAGTAGCTCACAGGTCTGTAGCGAGAGAAGTGGTAGTCGACGCCGAGGTTGCATTTGCAGCGCCGTCCATCGGTGTCGAGCACAACATTTCACAGCACCACCACAAGCACCCCATCACCAAAACGCCACCAACCACCTTCACCACAACACCATCCCCAACAGCACACCACCAGGACACCACCACTTGAGGAACCACAGCAGTCGGGCATGGCAGAGCCGAGCTGGGGCTCGATCGGGGCGCTCAAAGAGGAGGTCCAGTTCGCCAAGGAGAGATAGCCGGAGGCGCGGGAGCGCGAGCGCCGTGTCGGCGACCTAGCCGAAGCAAGCTAGGGTTAGCCACAGGGCCGTGTGTGAGCGCAGGACGACGTCGTGGCGGCGGGTGGCGGCGGAGGAGTTCATGGAAGTACTGGGCCGTCCGACGGCGGCAGTGGATGTGACCGGCAGAGCCGTACAGCAGCGCGTGCGTCGGCTACGCGCAGGCGCGGAGCGCACAAGTGGAGTTGGGGAATCAAATCGAAGAGGGGGAGGTGGTAGATCACGTCGAGGGGAGCCAGAAAAACGCCTCGCCGGCGTCGGAGGCGGCCGGGGGCGAGTAGCGACACAACGGCGACCATGCCAACCCGCGGACTAGGGTTAGCCGCGGGCACGAGTGAGAAAGGAGGCTACTCCGAAGAGGAAGGAGGAGAGATACCGTGGCGGAGCAGAGCCGACGGTCAGCGGCGGAGGACGGGTTCGGCGACGGCCGGCAGCGGCCGGGCGACGACAGACGATGGCACACGCACGTCGCGAGGAAGGGGATCGCGCGAGGCCGTGCGCGTGCGTGCGGTGCTGGTTGCGTGTGTTGGCTTCGTGAGTGCGTTTGGGTTTGACCCAAGTCCGTTAGACTAGTACTACTGGTAAATCGCTGTGTACTAATCCCCCAATTAAATCTATCGATCAACTAACCCATTAGCTCGAGCCAAATTATAACTAGCCTACTAATATGTGTACATGCGTGTAACACTATTGAATGCTTGTGTTTAGTTTTAATACATATACACAGTTGCATCTGTTTAATATATACTCATTAAATAAAATTATTCACTAACCTTATATAATTGTTTGAATATGATGTAAAGATATAAGATTACTTTAAAGTCCTAGAAAAATAATTAGTAATACCTACAAATCTCAAATAGAATCTCTAAATGCTTGAAATATTATTTCAACCTTAATAATCTAATAAAAAGTTATCATTATGATTTGAACATGATAAACTAAATAAACCTTAGTTTTTATTTTAAAAAAATATCAAGTAAAGAAAAAATAACTAATTCTAAATAATATTCTATCACATGCTTGTATTTTTTTATGAATATTTTTTTTAACTTAAATCAATTAATTAAATCCAAAACCATTTAGTACCTCTGAGGAAGTGCTTAAAATCTTACAAAAATAAATTCCCTAACCATAATATATAAAACCCTAAAGTTTGACATTACTAAAGGTTAACTATACCTAGAGTCACCTATTACTTTTAATTAACTCTTAAACCATGTATTTCCCTTATAATTAAGCATTTACTTTAAACCCTTAGAGCCACTTCAGATACTTATATGATACACTTCGGAACCTTAATCCTAAAGTAGTATATGTTAAGAACTCAACTACTACCGTTGGGTAATACCGTACCTAAATCTAGTATTAAAAAGTCTAATACCTATCTAGGGAACTAAATTGGGAATCATGGTAAACCCTAGAAGGACATAGCTCCTATTTGAAGTATTTCTTGTTCATTAAGAAACCTGTTCTTCAGAGGTTATTCTTTTGAAGTAAATAACACGTAATCATTAACTATACTCCATAGGACTTAAAATTGACAAATGCTATTTACATATTAAGATTATATCAACCACTATTCCATAGAGTGCTATTATGATTATTCTGATGCATTCTACCACTTGTATGTGATACCAAGTTAACCAAACCCTAATAAGAACCTTGTTTGTGAAACCATCTCTAATAGTGAAACACACTCTAAAGAAATCATTACAACTAAACAATTCTAAATCATCGGGGTTAGGTTACACTCAGGACGATTGCATCTCATACTTATGCATTATAGCATATTTGCCAATCTTATAAACATCGTCCTTACCGGACGATGATGCTATTTCAGAATTTGGAGTTATTGCGTATCGAAGACCTTGACTGCATAATCTTGCAGTCAAGAAAGGCAAGTTCATCACTTGCTCATGTCATTTGAGTATTTCTATCAAATTAATTGCAAAGTACTATGGTTATCACTATTGCATAAAAATCAAAACCACTACTTTCATAACTATGAATATGACTATGTGGTGGGCAATGGAACCATGGATTGTGTTGATATGGTGGAGGTTCCATTGCACGGGTTTATATCCATCTAGATTAAACAACAAATGTCGCCAGTGATTCTTGTGCCGTAACACCCGTGTTAACCATAAGATCCGGAGTGGGACGGAGTAGTCAAAAGTGTTTCCACCTCTCGTTCATCAACGGATGCGCTTTACCGTAGTACAATTGTGATCCAAGGGGGCAAGCGGTGAGGCTGGGGAGTCCTAAGTCCCCACGGCATTGTCCGTAGTACACTTGTCGCCCGAAGGAGCAAGCGGTGAGGTCGGGGAGTCCTAAGTCCCCACGGTATTGCGGTCTATGATGGGTTGCGGCTACCGGCGTAGGAGTGTATGGTAGAGCCCGAGACTTGTCGTCGTGGTCGGGGTCCACCTTGAAATCTACGGGAATAATGGGACCGGCGTGGACCCAGGGTCGGGGCTTGCAACAAAGGGTGGGTGTTCGAGGTAGCGGAGGAACATGATTGGCTAGACCTTATACCGGGCCTCACACCATAGGAAGTGTGGACGGGGAAATTGCCCGGTTGGCACCAAGGTTAAGATCTCTTATGGGTAAAGCAACACACCTTTGCGAGTGTAAAGAACCGTGACTCGTCACTCCTCGTTGCGGGATATGGAGCTGCGACACGCTGCCGGAAAGGAGCTCCATGAAGTTCTAGTAAACCGGTGAAGGTCGACGGACATAGTTCTTCCGAATAAAAGCAACCTTTTGAAGAAATGGTTATGAAAACTCGCATTGGTATTAGACTTTCCGGTCTAATGTCGTAGCTAGTGCATTAAACACCTCTTTCCTATAATGAACTTGTTGAGTACGCTCGTACTCATCCCACTCTTAAATCCCCTGCTTAGATATGGAGGCATCGAAGGAGGATCTACGGTGCAACTCAAAGGTCGAGGAGTCAACAACTACTTCAAGAGACGAGGACCTCGTCGGTGGAGTCGAATATCACATCCAACGAGGAGAAAACATAGTTTAGCCATAGAAGGGAACTAGCTTCTTAAACCTAGCTCCTATTTAGCTAGAATCTATTCATAGCCCTATAGCTAGTCAAATACTCTACAAATAGAGTTCGTGATAAGATTAGACTACGAGTCGTTCTTCCGGAGTTTATTTGCGGTTTTACCTCATTGTAAAGTAGGAGAGTCATGTGATGATCTTATGTAACGTAGTCGGTGTTGTAATTCCATAGACATACCTTGGACCCGCATATGTTTACTGTATGCCACTACGAGCGATATAATACTAGTGAAACGGTGTTTCATTGGTGTTATATCAGACTTGCATACTACACCATGCAGTGGTATGCCGGGTCACCACAGCTCGTGACGAGCCGACGATGAGGAGTCGAGCGAGAGGAACCAAGTCAACACCCGAGGGAGGAGGCCAGCAACCATCGGCCGACGATTCGGTGCGCAGGTATGGAATTCTCCGTTACTCCTTTTCATGACCAATCTTGGTCGATTTACCTCGGCCCCTGTCATCTCACCTCCTCTCATCCCTGTCAGGCAGCGGTGGATGCGGCAAGGATGGAAGCAGCAACGTCGACCACCGCACCTTCCCCTCCCCCTCCACCTCTTCCTCCTCGCACAAACAAAAATCGGCAGAACCGTGAGCGCTGAAGCCTCCTTATCGGCGCTGCAGACGATGTGAGCCAAGCGGGAGGAGCCAAGGCTGCTGTGGGCCGTGGAGGCTACGCCGGAGTACTTCGCGCCGTTCGGGCAGTTCATCGCCGCCTCCCCGGACGGCGACCAGTTCGGCCCCCACGACGCTCAGCTCGACGTCTACCGCGACATCCCTAGGTTAGGACACGACCACCTCTCCAGATTCTGCAGGAATCAGTACCAGCCAATCATCCTCAACTGTTCTTACCTGGGCTAGATCGAAGATTGTGACATTTTTCCCCTCTCCGCTTTCGCAGGTTCTACATCATGAGATTGGAGCGCAAGCCTCACAAGTTCTTGACAATCACCGACCAGGCCGGCGGCGTGACGCACCAGGTCTCCATCCTCCATCGGCGGCCAAGATTGGTACCTCGGCGTGGCAAAGCATTCCATCGTAGACGGGGCACCGGACCAGAGTGGTTAGCATGATGGCAGGAGTCCCGTGCAGTCGCTCGATGGGCATTACTACCTGCCTCCCGATCCAGCCGAGGTCTGCATCTTCTGGTCTCTGGTCCGAAATTTCTCAGGCTGCACACGAGTACCTGGCACGCCGTGCCACGGGACTAGATAGGTGTTGTGCTCAAGTGTTTTCTTAAGAGAAGATGTCACAGGTTGGCAGTGAGAATTATGCGCTGGCTATCCAATTTTGTATACATCTCGAGTGTCGGTGAGTCTGCTCCTTCCTAATGAGTTCAGGTTACTCAATCTTCCCATAGTTCACATTGGTAATTCGAGCTGAAATCGGATGCAGATGTATGTGTTGCTGCTATGGCTACTATTACTACTTGAGCACTTCAGCAGTTGGTTCACTATTCGATACTGAGAGTGATTAAGAAATAACTTCACCGAGTTAATTACATACATGGTGACGTAAAAGCTCACTGATGTGCACGAGATGTAGATGCATATCTATTTATATCTTCCGGTAGTACATTATGTAATTCCCAATCTTTGGTACATGCAGGTTCTTCATGTCAGGTGATCTGGCCATCTGGGGAAGCTTATGTAATTTAAGCCATGACATGTTTTTCGTTTGGTTAATTTACCTTGGTGCCAATCAAATATTTGTTCTACGGATGTGATGGATACTTTGATTTTCAAGGCTTTTACTATATCAGGATAAAGTGGTGAGATGGTGGGGGTAGGTTATATTATCATGATATTCATGTAGGCTTCTTTGTTCTTTCTTGATATACTTTTCCTGAATAACCGAGGATATGCAGAGCTAGCTTGATGCGGTGCATATACTAGGTGCGCAATAGTTTCATGGTGTAAAAGTAGAGGTAGCTTACCTCTTTATTTTCATGACCTGACAGGATTTTAGTTAGAATTCGGGGTGTTGTTTGGAGGAACAGAATGCAGGCTCTCATAAAGGTGTGTCCTGGTAAAGTTAAAGAAGTATCGTCTGCCGTACACTAGGATTTTCTGGTCTAGGTCCTAGATTACATAGACGTATTGTTAGTGTGATCCTGTTTCTACCGAACGAATAGACTAATCAGGAAATTTTGTGGTCACTATTACTGAGAAGCTCATTTTATTACCATCTAACAACAGCTGGTCTATTTCTGTTTCATGACCACTTTGGCGTTTTGTAATCTTTCACTTCTATCATGATCACTAACGTTTTTTTCTTGGTTTTGTAGCTACATAAAGATATGATGCATGATTTTAAGAGGGGGTGTGCTCCGGTGTCCCCCCCCCCGGCGAACGACGTTCAGGTGGGATACCCGTTCGAGAAGGTGGGGCCGTATTAGTGGCGTATAATTATACTCCACGTCATTTTCCACATAGATGGTCGGTTGCCACGTAGATATGGTACGTATCGTTGTTAATGACGGTTTGCGCCGGCCCCACATCATTAGAATCAGAGTTCGACCCGAAAACTACGTCGATCACGTGGATTTGTTGCCGGCGATAGGCAGTAGTTACGGGGAAAATATTTGAAACCTTGCCTGTGCGCCATTGCTGGTCCTCCTTAGGGTTTCGAAGGTTGTGTCGATCGGGAGGGAGACGGCAGGGACGAGGACGTTGGGACGGCAAGGCGTAGCAGGGCGGTTTCGTTCTGACAGCTCAGCCGCGTATCGTGGAGGCGGGAGGCGGCCGATCCGGCGACGACGAGGCTGGGCAAGGTCGGACGCGGAGGAGGATCGCACGCGGCAGGGTTGTTCCTGCTGCTATAGGCGGCGTTAGGGTTTGGCGGCTCCTTGGTGGTTGTGCGAGGTAATTGATTCAAAAAACTAGTTGCATGTTCATGATTTGGTTGACGTTAGGGTTTGGGTTTGGAGCTCCTTTTTTGAGATGTACTGATTGGGTTGTTAATTTGGATAGGCGATGGACGTTTCTGATTTGAGTTCAAGTTCAATGGAGTACAACAGCGGAAATACAGATGAAGAGGAATTCAATATTTCGTCTGCCAACGAGAATGCACCACCTGAAGATGAACACACTTCTGGAGATGATGATGTCGACGAAAGTGTGAGTGAAACGGAACTACTAGTTATATTTAGTACTTGCATGTAAGTAGTTACCTACTGATTGTGCTTATTTTTGCTATTAGATGGATGCAGATGGTATTGATCTAGAAGATGATAATGTAGAGCAAGAAGAAGATGTTGACACTGATAATGTGAGTTTGTAGTAATAAATGTATGATTGCATAAAAATATGGAATTGATCTTTACATGGTTTAAAATGAATTAGATCCAGAGTGATGTTGTGGATGGGCCAAATGATGATGAGAGATTGGACTCTGGTTTTGTTGACGAGGTATGCATTTTAATTATAGTAGGTCATATGTATGTTAAATTTATATTTAATAATCCCACAATTCATTTTATGTCGTCGTGACATGACCGTTAATCTTTCTTGTTTGCTCAGGTCTTAGTTGGCGATAATTCTTCTTACGACTATTACGGTGATTCAGACTTGGAGACTATAGAAGAACCTGTTAGAAGAAGACATGTAAGTTTTTTGAATTTATTCGTTGTATGACTCGCGGACATGGCGTTAAAAAATATTTATGTTTTCAATGTTATCAAATTGTGCATGCAGGTGAAATCGGTTGGTAAGAAAAAGAATGGATCAGATGATGAAGATGAGAGTGATACAGAAGATAAGAGAAAATTTTACTGGGAGGTAATGGAGAAGACATTTGTGTCTGAGGCAGCTGCTTATACTTTTTATAATGGATATGCTCGACAAGAGGGATTCAGTGTAAGAAAGTTCAAGTTCAAAGAGACTAAGGGTGCTAACAAAATAGTTCGCGAAGGCGTTTTGTGTGTTCACGGGAAGGAAAACGTAACAACAAGTTTCGACTATGGACAACCGCACCGTAGGTTGAGACCTTTGTCACATTGCAATTGTAAAGCGGAGTTGGATGTGAAGCTTGATAGAGGTTCGGGGCTTTGGCGAGTTGCAAAATTTGTTTACAAGCACAGTCATAAGTGTGCAGAACCGACCGAGAGCCCATTTTTATGGTCACATAGGAGGATAAAAGATTTCCAGAAAGCGGAAATATTAGCATTGGCAGCAGCTGGGGTTAGGAAGCATGTGATCATGGATACCTTCCTCAGGGGGTGTTTGTTGTGGCTTTTTTTGGCTTTTGGCTTTGGCAAAAGCCACCAAAAGCACCTATTTAGGTGCTTTTTTTGACTTTTGGATTTTGGAAGCCAAAAACAAAGATCCTATTCTTTTGGCTTCCAAAATCCAAAAGCCAAAAAAAGCACCTATTTAGGTGCTTTTGGTGGCTTTTGCCAAAGCCAAAAGCCAAAAAAAGCCACACCAAACACCCCCTCAGCAAGTATGGTCGGTACACCACTGTTGGGTTTACGAGGAAGGACTTGTACAACATGTGTTGCAGGGAGAAGAGAAAGTTACTTGCAGGTGGTGATGCTACCTCAGCCATTGCCATGATGGAGAACCTGGAGGAAGAAGTTTGCTGACTTTTTTTTTGAGTACGACGTTGATAGTAAAGGTCGTTTGAAAAGCTTGTTCGGTGTGATGCTCGGTCCTAGCAGGATTACAATGATTATGGAGACGTACTCGTGTTCGACAACACATATAAGATGAACCGATATGGTATGCCATTTGTTTCGTTTGTTGGAATTAACAATCACCGGAGGACGACAGTTTTTGCGTGTGCCATCTTATCAGATGAGAAGGAACGCACATATGTATGGCTGCGAAGACTTTTTTGAAAGCTATGTTGCGGCAGAAACCCAAGTCAATAATCACCGATGCCGATAGTGCGATGATTAGAGCTATTCGAAGTGTGTTTCCGGAGCGAGTCGCACCGTATTTGTTCATGGCACATTGAAAAGAACATGGCTCGGCACCTAAGTTTCAAGTCGTTGAGTGAGTTTCGGGCTCTCTTGTATTACACGACCACACCGGATATATTCGAGGAAAGATGGCACGCTTTTATCCAGAAATGGCAGACGGAGAAAACACAAACTTGGCTGAAAAGAATGTACAAGAAGAGGAAATTATGGGCAGCGTACCTATACGAGGGTTACGGCTTGGTATGAAAAGCAATCAGCGAAGTGAAAGTCTTAACTCATGTCTTCACCTACACCTAGACTACGGTATGACACTAGTGGATTTGATTTTGCACTACGAGAATGCTATAGTGCGCATTCGAGAGACGGAGGCAAAAGATGACTGCATCAGTTCACAAACATCACCTGTACCTGTAACCAATTTGAGGAGAATTGAGAGAGCTGCTGCAAAGGTATTCACTCCGGCAAACTTTTATATATTGCATCAAGAGATATATAAAATAGAAGGCATTGAGGTTATAGATCAGTATAAGGGAACAGAAGGTGAGATGCAGTTTGTTGTTGCTTGGAAAAAGAGAAAGCATGCAAAGTTTTATGTTGATTATAAAGCCGGCCAACTCGGATAAACTTGTAGAGTGCAGTATGTCGAAGGATGATCCGGAGGGGACTTCCTTGCAAGCATATTCGCATGTACTTGATGTCTTGGATTTGGATGAAATACCCAACTTGTTTAGTTACGCTCCGATTCTCTAAACAAGCTAGGGGTGGCTTGCCGGCGAGGCGCACGAGCGATCTATATGGTTGGGGTTTCCCGTAGCGGAGGAGCGACAAAGATTTATGGAGCTGAATGTGTTACAATCTGAAGCATTGCAAGTTGCATGCAAAGATCCACTGTTATTCGAGCGGACCAAGGCATTTTATGCTGACATTATTTCAAACAAGATGGAGTATGATAACGTACCCAACCGTCCCACAAACTCGCTGAATACTGATGTTAATAAATTGGGTGACCCTGCTAAAGTTGCTGGTCGAGGTGCGCCTAAGAAATGAAAGCGTAGAGATGATGGAGAAAGACCCGTGACAAAGAATGGAAGGCCATTATCGTATGACGAGCGGGGGTAGGGGGATTCGATGTAGCAGATGCAAAAAGGGTGGACACACCAAACGTAGCTTGAAATGTGAGCTGAATCCTAGGTGAGTATTAATTTTTGTTGGCGATCAATTATTTATGCATCCTTTTAAACTTTAGTTATTTACTTTATCATCTGTTTTGTGAATTGCAGGCATGTTGCGCATATGTTTGTAGGTCAGGAAGATGAATGCCTTATTTTGAAGGATGAACTTGGCACGACATTATGAAGCTTGAGTTGGCATGCCGATATGTAGTCATTAATCATTATGCTATATGAAGCTGGAGTTGGAATGGTGACATGGTTTTTTTAGTTATGTTTAGTGAAGTGGAGTGTGTGATGATATTTGAGAAATTCGATGTTACTTTGGTTGATGCATATTTGTCATACAAATTGTTGTTAAAATTTTGGCAACATACTTTTTGTAAAACTGACCCATCGGACAGGGTACAGGGGCGCCAGGATAGTCTGCCGGTTGCCGGCCGGTCAGACCGGTCCTCAGGCCGGTCCAACCGGGTCCTGGGCCGGACCATCTGTCATACAAACAGCTTGCTGGTTAACTGGTGTACACATTTAGTGCTTGCAGCGGACTAACAAGTATCTGTACTTTGTGTATCCTTTACATCCTGGCTATCTCCATGGTTGTTCACCGCACTGGGAAAAACTGGTCTATTTTGCGCACTTCTTGCAGGGCAGTACAAACCATCTCTAATGCACAGTTTGGTTTTACCATCCAACTGACTAACTGCGCGTACTGTCATATATACAGATTCACGCAATCACACTAGTTGCTTAATATATAGATGAATACTTAAAATCACACAATCACAGTAGTTGCCAACCGTACTTAACTGTCATAGATATAGATTCACAGAAGCTGAGATTCACACAAGCTGGGAAACCTTCTACGGGACTAAAACCCAACCTATGATCACTGCTGCTTTATCTACTTAGTAAATCTCTTGGAGATCCGGACAACCTTCGTTTTCACCGTCTCTAAGAGATTTGAAGTTGCTAGAACTATCTGTGCGTTAATGAGGTTCCTTGATCCGTTTATCATCTCCTGCAAACAATAGGCATCGGTTATTCATTTTATGTAGCACGGAACAAATGTGTTTGTTCACCATGTAGAAACCAGTACCTGTGATATTTCTTTAGTCCATTTATCTCCATCCCAATGTTCCATGCATTGAAGAACAAATAAGTCACATGAATTTCTGCAACATTAATTGGGTTCATTGAGTTAGTACATGCAATAGTAGTGTAATATGTATTTATTTGTAGTTTGCATGTACTGACCCATCTTTTTGCTGCGGCATATCGTATGATTTTATATTCCAAGATATCACATCAGGGAAAAATCCAGATGTAGATTTGTTGTACTCTTGGATGTCAGCAGATATTTGTTGTCTCTATACAAGTATAGATAATTAGATGTTTCTGTACGCATGCAATTTGAAGACAATATGTAGTAGAAGAAACAGTACCAGAGCCCTGACAGTGTCTATTGTCACACTTAATGGAAATAATGAGTCAAGAACTTGGAATTCTTCCTTTGGTATGTGCATGATCACGGTAGTCCAGTGATTGTTCGATATGTTAACTGGAAAATATGCCTGTGTCATAGGAAAAATTGTCATTGCAATGTAATTAAATTAGTATTCGTACTAAATTTCGTCATATTGATGGAATACTTTACCTTGTCCCGCCTAAAATATTTGTCGATAACTCGTTGAATGGTTCCAGTTCTTACAGCTAAGTGATCATCGTTCTTGTTACTTTTTTTTTTGTTTTGTGGCCTTTGCGATGTTTTTCTAGCAGGAATGATGACCTCCACGCTGCACATAAGTACCGATCATCCCCAACACGAAGAGACAAATCTCCAATGTAAACATCGATAACCTGAAAAACAAATGTTTGGTGTAGTTAACACATAAACATACATGTGCATAATTCAAACATCAAAAGTATGTGCATAGTTGAATCATCAGCTATATACTTACATCATCTGTACACCATTTATGGTCTAGAACCACTTTAAGCCGTTGTGATGTCAATGTGACGCCAATATCATTTTTGTAGACACATTTTTTTCCATTTTTCTCAGTCTTGCAGCAGAGTTGAACAAAAATCTCTGCTGCTGCAATGTGTTCCGCTGTTAACGCAGTAGAGTCTTGCGGAATTTCAACATCATTGCTGTACGGAGTAGCTGTACACACAAAATGCATTGTGGTTAGTATCAGATTAGTAATCAAAAAGTTAACTATAAAAATTCCATTGCGTACCTATTGCGGGAGTTGGTTTTTTTCGAGGTTGACGTTTTGTTCGATTCTCAATGATATAAGGATACTGCAGTTTAAGAGGGAGCTTTCGCTTCCTCTTTCCATTTACATCTTCATTCTTCCCGGTTGCACTATTGACGCTTTTTGATCCTTCAGAGGCAGCCTCTTTGTGTTCGTCTTCTTTGTTCATCTTTCGGAGCGCAGGTTCAATTATATTTGATGGCACCTCCGATGAAGAGGCCTCCTTAAAACCTTCATGAAGTTGCCAAGGATTGTCTGGCATGCCATCCCCTAGGAAGTCACACTTGGTCCTTGCAGGTGTGATGTAATCCTCTTCTTTATGGCCCTCTTTGGACACCTACGGAAAGGAAACATACAAGCACATGACGCAGGTCAAATATCCAAAGTATTACACAAATTGTATATTGTAAGCACTACATTGTATACTCAAAATAGTGGAAGCATGTTAATCTGCATTATTTGTTGTAAAACTAACCTTGTCAACATCTTCTTTAGGTAATGACACACTCCGGGTGTCACTTTTTTTGTCGTAAACAAATTCTTTCCGTTCAGGTACTCCGTTGAGGTAAGATCCGCAGCCTTCGTCATAACAGTACTGATCTGAAAGTGTTTCCGCGAATGGCTTGTACCTAACACCTGATTTGTTTAATAATTTGACAACATCCTGCAACAAGAAAACAAATTTTAGCATGTCAATAATAATTAAATACATGGTGAACTTTGTGGTTCAGAATTATTTCGGCCAAATCACCTTCGCGCATCTCTCTGGTAGTTCTTCCATTATATTCCTCTTAAAATCCTGCATCATCCTCTTCATGGTGGTTTCCATCTTTATTTCCCACGACGGGCCGGGTTTTCTCGAGCTACTAGCCTTCCCAGTGCTCCTTCCATTGCCCTTTCCATTGCTCCTTCCAGTACCCGATTTTTTAATTTCTGCATCCATGTTTTTGTTTCCATCAGTTTTCTTCGCATACTTTCGCCTATATTCCTCTGTGATGGTATCTTCAATCTAAAATTCGCAAATTTAATATGTCAGTACGATATTTGACAGTACATAGTTACATATAAAACAACTATAATAAATGAAATGGCCGGTTATCTATGATTACCTTAAGGATACCTTTGCCCCGGCCATTATCTTGATCATAGCTATCTCTCAAGGCTACAGCAGCTTCTGTCCAGTTGATCATAAGTGGGCGTGAAGAGATGCGAGCATATAGTGCTATCTCATCAAGAGGTTGCACTTTCTCCCAATACAAGTACTACATGAAAAAATATAAAGGACATTGAGTATATGTTCCAATAAATAAAAACGAAAACATTAAAGGACATGTACCTCTAAAATTGCGACATTGCCTTTCGGCCACTGCCTAACATATATTCCTCTCCGGCAAGTGCTGATCTGCTCGATGACATATGCAAGCGTGAATTGGTTCCAATTCAAGTTGTGTAACTTGTACATTGTTTCCACAAATGCATAGAACGGCTTGTAAACCGTATAGGTCGAAGTAGGAGCTAGAACAGTCCCTATAAGAATTAAGACAGCTCTTCGAAGGAAGTCGTCATTTGTGGCTTTAGAAGTAATGATTTCATCAATCAAATCTTTCATGACTAAATTGCCAGTTTTTTTACTAAGAAATCTAGTAGGTATGTTTGTTTTCCATTCTTCTCCTTCCTCTTCCAAAATATCAGCAGATGACAAGCCTTCATCTTCTAATCCTAGCAAGCATTCCACATCCTCATTTGTTGCCGATATTTCACCCACCCTAGGTTCAATGATGAACCTACCCTTTTCGGCGTCATAAACCTGCATCATGTATTTCACCAATAGTGGCCGTATCTTTCTGGATGGAATTTGGAGCATGCATCGGCCAACAGCACAAGTGCGTAATTTGTCTCGTTGCTCGTCGGTCTTTGCTGCTACGACTTTCTGCCACCTAATTATGTCACAGAAAATCTCCCCATCCGGGTCTTCCATCCTGTAGACCAATTGTGAACAACATGAAATTAATACGAGGTAGGAAATAAAATTATACTACTGCATCACATTACCCTGGGGTTTAATTACGTCATAACAGATTTGAACATCATGTCACAACAGATTCAGATTGGGCACATTAATCTAAATTACAATCAGGTTGGGCATGTGCTCACTAAGCATGTGCTAATGACTTCGTACTTCATGTCATAAGGGCAACTAGCCAGGCATGTGCTAACTTGAATACCAAAGATTAACATGGAAAAAATATGTAGTCACCATAGTTCATATAACTAGCCAGGCAGCCATCCAAGAGCAGCATGCCCAAACAGTACACTCACGGACACAACGAGTCAGTTCTTGCAATTCATACATTGCATTGCGAGAGAAAATTTAATACGTAGCATCTATTTCCTGGCACCGCCACTGGCTTCATGCTGTGCATACGGGAAAGAAACGACAACAGCCCGCCGCATGCTTTTGCGTCGATGCGAGACACGACCCCAGGATTTGCTCGGGTAACTGCTAATCAGCAGGGAAGTGTTTCATAGCGCCTGGCCACTACCGCATGTGCTTATGTTTCTATAGCGCATGTGCTAACCAAATTACGGTTTACGGAGATTATGGTGGCGGTAAAGATGACGGTGGACATGACGGTGCCTGCGGCATACCTCTGCTTGTCGTGCTATAGACGTCGGTGGCCGCCGCAGAGAGGACGATGGCCGCGGCAGATCGAGACCGACGGTGGCCGTGGGAGAGCTCTGCCTGTCGACCCTTAGACGACGGTGGTCGCGGCAGAGGTGTGCGTCTGACGGTGGTGCAGCTCGGGGGCGGCGGACGGTGGATCAGGTCGGGGGCGGCGGACGTGGTGCATCTCGGGGGCGGCGGACGGAGGATCAGGTCGGGGGCGGCGGACGTGCGAAGATGGAGGTTCTGACTTAGGTCAACGAGTCCACGATCTCCACCACATCTAACCGATCACGCCGCCCTTGTCGCACGTAATGTGGCAGTCAACGCATGGGTTAAACAATTAATGGGCCGAAAGCCCATTAAGTTGTCCCAACACATAATTACACAAATAACGTCCCATATTTGTAAACATTTCTCAACATGCAAAGTTTCATATTTCAAACTTGACATGCACATTACATCTATTTCTGTAATGTTAGAATTATCATGTATGATAAAAGTAACATTTTTTTATTCATACAAAATTTGAAATTTTTTGATTCATACAAAATTTGAATTTTTTGATGCAGTTATTACATTTTGTGCAAACAATAGTTCACAATGTGCACAAGGGTGTCAAATCATGCCCCAATCCATGGTGGTTTGGTCACTTTTTGGCCATTCCCCCCTCTTTTCGTCCGAAAACACCTCTTTCGACACATCTATACCATGGAGCCACCATGCCACCAACTCCAAAATGGGAAAATCCATAAAAACCAAGGATTGATGTCACAATGTGCACAAGGGTGTTAAATCATGCCCCAATCCATGGTGGTTTGGTCAGTTTTTGGCCATTCCCCCCTCTTTTCGTCCGAAACCCCCTCTTTCGACACATGTCTACCATGGGGCCACCATTCCACCAGCTCCTAAATTGCTAAAACCTTGGCAACCAAGGTGTCACATCACAAGGTGCACAAGTGTGCCAAATCATGGCCCATTCCATGGTGGTGTGGTCATTTTTCTGCCATTCCCCCCTCTTTTCCTCCGAAAACCCCTGTTTCGACACACCCTTACCATGGGGCCACCATGCCACCAGCTCCTAAATTGGAAAAACCTTGGAAACCAAGGTGTCACATCACAAGGTGGTCAAGTGTGCCAAATCATGGCCCATTCCATGGTGGTTTGGTCATTTTTCTGCCATTCCCCCCTCTTTTCATCCGAAAACCCCTCTTTCGACATATGTCTACCATGGGGCCACCATGCCACCAGCTCCTAAATTGCTAAAACCTTGGAAACCAAGGTTTCACATCACAAGGTGCACAAGTGTGCCAAATCATGGCCCATTCCATGGTGGTTTGGTCATTTTTCTGCCATTCCCCCCTCTTTTCCTCCGAAAACCCTTGTTTCGACACACCCCTACCATGGGGCCACCATGCCACCAGCTCCTAAATTTGAAAAACCTTGGCAACCAAGGTGTCACATCACAAGGTGGTCAAGTGTGCCAAATCATGACCCATTCCATGGTGGTTTGGTCATTTTTCTGCCATTCTCCCCTCTTTTCGTCCGAAAACCCCTCTTTCGACACATGTCTACCATGGGGCCACCATGCCACGAGCTCCTTGATACGTATCCAACGTACCTATAATTTCTGATGTTCCATGCTTGTTTTATGACAATACTTACATGTTTTTCTTGCACTTTATAATGTTTTTATGCATTTTCCGGAACTAACCTATTAACAAGATGCCGAAGTGCCAGTTCCTGTTTTTCACTGTTTTTGGTTCCGGAAAGGCTGTTCGGGCAATATTCTCGGAATTCGACGAAACGAAGACCAAAAATCATAATTCACCGAGACGGACTAGGACACCGAAGGAGACCCGGAGAGGAGGCCCCGGGGCCCCACACCATAGGGCCGCGCGGGCAGGCCCCTGGCCGCGCCGGCCTATGGGGAGGGCGCCCGGTGCCCTCTGCGCCGCCTCTTCGCCTATAAGACCCCTTTCGACCTAAAAACGCGATACGGATTGACGAAACTCCGGAAAGACTCCGGGGCGCCACCACCATCGCGAAACTCCGTTTCGGGGGACGAGAGTCTCGTTCCGGCACCCTGCCGGGACGGGGAAGTGCCCCCGGAAGCCATCTCCATCAACGCCACCGCCTCCACCATGCTCCGTGAGTAGTTCCCCCATGGACTACGGGTTCTAGCTGTAGCTAGTTGGTACTCTCTCCCCTATGTACTTCAATACAATGATCTCATGAGCTGCCTTACATGATTGAGATTCATCTGATGTAATCGGTGTTGTGTTTGTCGGGATCCGATGGATTGTTACATTATGATTAGTCTATCTATAAAGTTTGTGAAGTTATTGTTGCTGCAATCTTGTTGTGTTTAATGCTTGTCACTAGGGCCCGAGTGGCATGATCTTAGATTTAAGCTCTATACTTATTGCTTAGATTGTATCTACAAGTTGTATGCACATGTCTATGTCCGGAATCAAAGGCCCCAAAGTGACAGAAATTGGGACAAGCTGGAGGGGAAGGCTTAGATATGAGGATCACATGTTTTCACGGAGTGTTAATGCTTTGCTCCGGTGCTCTATTAAAAGGAGTACCTTAATTTCCGAGTAGATTCCCTAGAGGCCCGGCTGCCACCGGCTGGTAGGACAAAAGATGTTGTACAAGTTTCTCATTGCGAGCACGTATGACTATATATGGAAAACATGCCTACATGATTAATAATCTTGATGTTCTGTCTTAATGCTATTTCAATCCTATCAATTGCCCAAGCTGTAATTTGTTCACCCAACACTTGTTATTGGAGAGTTACCACTAGTATAGATAGCTGGGAACCCCGGTCCATCTCTCATCATCATATACTCGTTCCTATATGACATTGGAAGTAGTATCAACTATTTTCCGGTGCCATTGCTCTCATATTACCTGCTACTGCTGCCGTATTACTTGTTACTATTGCTCTCATATTACTCGCTGCTTTCACATCACCCACTGTTACTAGTGCTTTTCCAGGTGCAGCTGAATTGACAACTTAGTTGTTAAGGCTTATAAGTATTCTTTACCTCCCCTTGTGTCGAATCAATAAATTTGGGTTTTACTTCCCTCGAAGACTGTTGCGATCCCCTATACTTGTGGGTTATCAAGACTATTTTCTGGCGCCATTGCCGGGGAGGCATAGCTCTACTCATAAGTTCACGTGGGGAGTACACTCTACCTCTATCTCTGTTTTTATTTTATTTTATTTTGTTTTGCTTAGTTTACTTTCGTCTAGTTTGTTTTTGTTTTGTTTTACTTTTCTCATATACCCAAAAATCCATAAAATTTTGAAAAACCTAAAAATTAAAAACTGTTGTTATGGAAGAACCCACAACCTATTTGGAGCTTATAGAATTATATAATAATTATAGAGGACCAAGAACGGGAAAAGTTATGAGTGCTGTGATAGAAAAATTGAATACAATTGCTAAAATCTTGCTTAAACGCCATGATATAAACTGTTGCTCTAAACAGGATACTAAACATCTTAAATTTCAATGTGGCTTTAGTGAGGAAGTTTTAATTAAGAACTATAATTGGAATAGCTATATTCATTTTGTGTTCGAAGAGGTAGAACAATTTGTCTTATTTATGGGAGCCTCTGAGATAGAATCCTTCATAGCTAAAAATTATGAAACTTGTGTTGTTTGTAAGGACCTTAAAGATTATGTCTCTTCTATCCTTAATTTTTGCATAGAAAGCTACAGTGATAATCCTTATATCATTGATTATAAAGAG
Source organism: Lolium rigidum (assembly GCF_022539505.1). NCBI lineage: Eukaryota > Viridiplantae > Streptophyta > Magnoliopsida > Poales > Poaceae > Lolium > Lolium rigidum. The sequence continues at coordinate 72,437,246 of NC_061509.1, forward strand.
ACTCATTAATGCACAAGAATGCACTCACAATTTGCAGGAACCAGTGGAAGAAGAAATTGATGAACCTGAAAGCTCATTGGATGAAAAAGAGGAGGAAATTGATGAACCTAAAAGCTCATTGGATGAAAAAGAAGAGGAGAGTGATGAACAAAAGGAGGAAGAATGGATTAGCTACCCATGCCAACCTTCTAATGAGAGTAACTCTTTATCTCTTACACTATTTGATTGTCCTCCATGCTTATCAAAGGCGGATGAATGTTATGTTCCTGTGGATTCTCTTGAAATATTACCTATAAGTAAAACTTGTGAGAATAATTATGCTCCTGTTATCTATGATAATCCATGCTATTTTGATAAATCTTATGATAATGCTTTGTTTGTGCCTGATGTCGAAATGCATGGTACTAAAGAGTTTTGCTTGGCAAATGTTTATGATAAATCTTTCGGATGAAGCCCGGTGATCACATGGGTACGTGAGCACGCGGTGAGAGACTGACACGTATCTAACGGTGTTAGTTGTCCGTGAGATGACATTTGTAATAAAAAATTGTGTCACCCGATTAAAAAATCGCACATCCCCTTTTTAACCGCTGCGCCTTATCTCTCCGCATCTCTCTCCAACCACACATTTTCTATGTCTCTCTCTCCTTCACGCGAGCACGCGGCCGCAGGGGAGTCGCCGCCGTCGCCGCGCACGCATCGGGACGCCGCCTCCACGCGAGCACGCGGCCGCAGGGGAGGCCGCCGCCGTTGCTGCGCACACATCGGGACGCCTCCACGCGAGCACGCGGAGGCAGGGTGACGCCAAGGCCGAGGCCGAGAGGCAGTCGTTCGAGCTCGCCGCCAAGGACCACGCGCTCTCCGCCTCCATAGACCTGGCCGACGACCTCAACGCCAAGCGACGCCAGCATCCGGGAGCGGACCAGCGGGTGGGAGCCGCGCGAACCTCGACGCCCCCAACCTCCGGCTGCTTCCTTCCTTCACCACCGTGCAGCACCAGCTCGACGGGGGGCGCCTGGATCCCGCGCCATGGCTGGCACCGCCGCCACCCGATCCGGCGCGTTCGACACCTCCGCGCTGCACCGCAGGCCTCGGCGGCCGCATCCGCGCACGACCTCCGCGCTTCAAGTTCGCCGATGGACGCGCCTCGACCTCGCCGGCCGCATCCGTGCACGAACGCGCACTAACTGATTTTCACTACCGCCCTTCCTGATTCGTACCGCCTCCACGCGATTAAATTGATGCATCTCGCTGCAGCACCCGCTGCAGCACATCAAGGCCATCAAGCGTCTCTGCCACGAACGAATCCCTGCTACGTACATCTCACATCTCTCAAATCCTGGCTACACCCATCTCCCAAATCGAGTCAATCCAGGGGCGTGAGTGTGACCATTGCAGCCAAAATCAGTCCGCGGAAGCTCGAGGGGGCAGCCGAAATCAGCGCGCGCTCCATGCTCGAAGCCCTCTACAGCGCTGAACCGACCCAACACATCCGCGCGCATCAAGAGGAATTGGAGAGAGAGAAAGAAATTGGAAGCACCCAAAGCGGAAGAGTTGCTCCTTCCCCAGATCAACGTGGATGCGCCTCTTCTTCTGTTTTTGAGATGTGGATGTGCATCTTCGATTCCTGGCGGTGGGCGTCTGAGGCTGGCGGTGGGCGTGGAGGTGCGGCCGGTGGCGAGCGGTCGACGGCGGCAGAAGCAGGAGGCGACCAGCGCGGCCCCGTATGTGCGTGGGGAGACCAGCTATTTGCCCGGCGGAACTGAGATGGATGAGAGACTTGTGTCGTCACTCAACAGAGGGTCCACAAAAGAGGACAATAAACAAGCAAAAGCAGATTCCCACTAGCACCGTGTGTTGCCGTCAGTTTACAAGTTGAGATTGTGCGAATCTAAAGGCAAATCCAACGGTGTCTAGGGGGTGCTCACGTACCCCCCTGAACACCAAATCCACTCTCATAAATCTTTAGATGATGGTCCTATGTTACTTGATAATATTAATTGTACTACTAATGAAAATGGGATTGGAGAGTTTTTGACTTTATCTATGAGTCCCATATCTTTTGAGATTGATCAATCATCTTGTTATATTATTGATAAAAGTGAGTTTGAAAGTTTTGATCCTATTATTTTTGAGCTTGATAAAAATTATGTGTTTATGGATCATGAAAAGCATGCTGTATGTGATAGTTATGTTGTTGAGTTTGTTCATGAAGCTACTGAAAATAATCATGAGAGAGGAAAATATGGTTGTATAAATTTGCATGGTACTAAAACACCTCTCTATATGCTGAAAATTTTGAAGTTACTCTTGTTTTATCTTCTTATGCTTGTCACTTTGTTCTTCATGAACTTATTTGTGTACAAGATTCCTATGCATAGGAAGTGGGTTAGACTTAAATGTGTTTTGAATTTTCTTCTTGATGCTCTCTTTTGCTTCAACTCTTATTTCTTGCGAGTGCATCATTAAAGCTGATTGAGCCCATCTTAATGGCTATAAAGAAAGCACTTCTTGGGAGATAACCCATGTGTTTATTTTGCTACTGTTTTGTTGTGTTTTGGAAGTTGTTACTACTGTAGCAACCTCTCCTTATCTTTATTTTATTGCAATGTTGTGCCAAGTAAAGTCTCTAATAGAAGGGTGATGCTAGATTTGGATTTCTGCGCAGAAACAGATTTTTTGCTGTCACGAATCTGGGTATGATTCTCTGTAGGTAACTCAGAAAAATCTGCAAATTTACATGAGTGATCCTCAGATATGTACTCAACTTTCATTAGTTTTGAGTTTTATGATTTGAGCAACGGAAGTACCTCTTAAAAATTCGTGTTTACTGGCTGTTCTGTTTTGACAGATTCTGTCTCGTTTTTTGCATTGTCTCTTGTGGACTTTAAGCAAGGCTTTCTAGACGTGGAGAGCTGTAGCTAATGTTTTATTGAGTTCTTGCAATGTGTCACTACAGGGCCAAGGTGGATTAAAGTTTTTTTGAGTACTAACCCCTCTAATGAAGTTTATGAGAAGTTTGGTGTGAAGGAAGTTTTCAAGGGTCAAGAGAGGAGGATGATATATGATCAAGAAGAGTGAAAAGTCTAAGCTTGGGAATGCCCCGTGGTTCATCCCTGCATATTTCAAGAAGACTCAAGCGTCTAAGCTTGGGGATGCCCAAGGCATCCCCTTCTTCATCAACTTATCAGGTTTCTTCTATTGAAACTATATTTTTATTCGGTCACATCTTATGTGCTTTACTTGGAGCGTCTGTGTTTTTATTTTTTATTTTTGTTTATGTTTGAATAAATTCGGATCCTAGCAATCCTTGTGTGGGAGATTTACACGCTCCGCTTTTTCATATGAACACTTGTGTTCTTCGTTTTACTTTTAATGTTCAATGATAAAAGTTGGAAGCTATTGCATTTATTGCTATTTGGTTGGAAACAGAAAATGCCTCATATTGTCTTGGATAATTTGATACGTGGCAATTGTTTTGAGCTCTCAAAGTAGATCATGATTAAGCTCTTGCATCATGTAGTTTAAACCTATTAGTGGAAAAATACCATAGAGCTTGTTGAAATTGGTTTGCATGATTGGTCTCTCTAAGGTCTAGATATTTTCTGGTAAAAGTATTTGAGCCACAAGGAAGACAATGTAGAGTTTTATAATGCTTGCAATATGTTCTTATGTAAGTTTTGTTGTACCGGTTCATACTTGTGTTTGCTTCAAACAACCTTGCTAGCCAAAGCCTTGTACTGAGAGGAAATGCTTCTCGTGCATCCAAAACCTTGAGCCAAAACCTATGCCATTTGTGTCCACCATATCTACCTACTATGTGGTATTTCCTGCCATTCCAAGTAAATACTTCATGTGCTACCTTTAAACCTTCAAAATGCTTCTCAATTTGTGTCAATGTTTTATAGCTCATAAGGAAGTATGTGGTGTTTATCTTTCAATCTTGTCATTTACTCCTGACAGACTTTCATAATGGACTAGTGGCACATCCGCTTATCCAATAATTTTGCAAAAAGAGCTGGCAATGGGGTTCCTAGCCCCAATTAATTAACTTGCATTAATAATTCTCTTCACGTGTTTTGCCCTGATCTATCTGTAAGCAACTTAATTTTGCAAATAGTCACTCCTTCATGGTATGTGAATGTTGGAAGGCACCCGAGGATTCGGTTAGCCATGGCTTGTGAAAGCAAAAGGTTGGGAGGAGTGTCAACCATAAATAAAACTAAAATACATGTGTAAACAAAAAGAAGAGGGATGATCTACCTTGCTGGTAGAGATAAAGTCCTTCATGGGAGCCGCTCTTGAAAGTCTGGTTGATGAGGTAGTTAGAGTACCCGCTACCATTCGTTGACAACAACAAGCACCTGTTAAAAACTTTACTTTTATACTCTCTATATGATTTCAAAACTTAAAAAGCTCTAGCACATGATTTAATCCCTGCTCCCCTCTGCGAAGGGCCTTTCTTTTACTTTATGTTGAGTCAGTTTACCTACTTCCTTCCATCTTAGAAGCAAACACTTGTGTCAACTGTGCATTGATTCTTACATACTTGCTTATTTGCATTCATCATATTACTTTGTGTTGACAATTATCCATGAGATATGCATGTTGAAAGTTGAAAGCAACTGCTGAAACTTAAATCTTCCTCTGTGTTCCTTCAATGCCTTTACTTTGAATTTATTGCTTTATGAGTTAACTCTTATGCGAGACTTTTGATGCTTGTCTTGAAAGTACTATTCATGAAAAGTTTTGCTATATGTTATCTATTTGTTAGCAACTATAGATCATTGCCTTGAGTCAACGCATTCACCTCATATGCTTTATAATAGTATGATCAAGATTATGTAAGTAGCATGTCACTACAGAAATTATTCTTTTTATCGTTTACCTACTCGAGGGCGAGCAGGAACTAAGCTTGGGGATGCTGATACGTCTCCAACGTACCTATAATTTCTGATGTTCCATGCTTGTTTTATGACAATACTTACATGTTTTGCTTGCACTTTATAATGTTTTTATGCATTTTCCGGAACTAACCTATTAACAAGATGCCAAAGTGCCAGTTCCTGTTTTCTGCTGTTTTTGGTTCCAGAAAGGCTGTTCGGGCAATATTCTCGGAATTCGACGAAACGAAGACAAAACATCATAATTCACCGAGACGGACCAGGACACCGAAGGAGACCCGGAGAGGAGGCCCAGGGGCCCCACACCATAGGGCCGCGCGGGTAGGCCCCTGGCCGCACCGGCCTATGGGGAGGGCGCCCTGGTGCCCCTCCTGCGCCGCCTCTTCGCCTATAAGACCCCTTTCGACCTAAAAACGCGATACGAATTGACGAAACTCTAGAAAGACTCCAGGGGCGCCGCCACCATCGCGAAACTCCGTTTCGGGGGCAGAAGTCTCTGTTCCGGCACCCTGCCGGGACGGGGAAGTGCCCCCGGAAGCCATCTCCATCAACGCCACCCCCTCCACCATGCTCCGTGAGTAGTTCCCCCATGGACTACGGGTTCTAGCTGTAGCTAGTTGGTACTCTCTCCCCTATGTACTTCAATACAATGATCTCATGAGCTGCCTTACATGATTGAGATTCATCTGATGTAATCGGTGTTGTGTTTGTCGGGATCCGATGGATTGTTACATTATGATTAGTCTATCTATAAAGTTTGTGAAGTTATTGTTGCCGCAATCTTGTTGTGTTTAATGCTTGTCACTAGGGCCCGAGTGGCATGATCTTAGATTTAAGCTCTATACTTATTGCTTAGATTGTATCTACAAGTTGTATGCACATGTCTATGTCCGGAACCAAAGGCCCCAAAGTGACAGAAATTGGGACAAGCTGGAGAGGAAGGCTTAGATATGAGGATCACATGTTTTCACGGAGTGTTAATGCTTTGCTCCGGTGCTCTATTAAAAGGAGTACCTTAATTTCCGAGTAGATTCCCTAGAGGCCCGGCTGCCACCGAGTTGGTAGGACAAAAGATGTTGTACAAGTTTCTCATTGCGAGCACATATGACTATATATGGAAAACATGCCTACATGATTAATAATCTTGATGTTCTGTCTTAATGCTATTTCAATCCTATCAATTGCCCAAGCTGTAATTTGTTCACCCAACACTTGTTATTGGAGAGTTACCACTAGTGTAGATAGCTGGGAACCCCGGTCCATCTCTCATCATCATATACTCGTTCCTATATGACATTGGAAGTAGTATCAACTATTTTCACGGTGCCATTGCTCTCATATTACTGCTACTGCTGTCACGTATTACTTGTTACTATTGCTCTCATATTACTACTGCTTTCACATCACCCTTGTTACTAGTGCTTTTCCAGGTGCAGCTGAATTGACAACTCAGTTGTTAAGGCTTATAAGTATTCTTTACCTCCCCTTGTGTCGAATCAATAAATTTGGGTTTTACTTCCCTTGAAGACTATTGCGATCCCCTATACTTGTGGGTTATCACTCCTAAATTGCTAAAACCTTGGCAACCAAGGTTTCACATCACAAGGTGCACAAGTGTGCCAGATCATGGCCCATTCCATGGTGGTTTGGTCATTTTTCTGCCATTCCCCCCTCTTTTCCTCCGGAAACCCTTGTTTCGACACACCCCTACCTTGGGGCCACCATGCCACCAGATCCTAAATTGGAAAAACCTTGGCAACCAAGGTGTCACATCACAAGGTGGTCAAGTGTGCCAAATCATGGCCCATTCCATGGTGGTTTGGTCATTTTTCTGCCATTCCCCCCTCTTTTCGTCCGAAAACCCCTCTTTCGACACATGTCTACCATGAGGCCACCATGCCACCAGCTCCTAAATTGCTAAAACCTTGGCAAACAAGGTTTCACATCACAAGGTGGTCAAGTGTTCCAAATCATGGCCCATTCCATGGTGGTTTGGTCATTTTTCTGCCATTCCCCCCTCTTTTCGTCCGAAAACCCCTCTTTCGACACATGTCTACCATGGGGCCACCATGCCACCAGCTCCTAAATTGGAAAAACCTTGGCAACCAAGGTGTCACATCACAAGGTGGTCAAGTGTGCCAAATCATGGCCCATTCCATGGTGGTTTGGTCATTTTTCTTCCATTCCCCCCCTCTTTTCCTCCGAAAACCCCTCTTTCGACACATGTCTACCATGGGGCCACCATGACACCAGCTCCTAAATTGCTAAAACCTTGGCAACCAAGGTTTCACATCACAAGGTGCACAAGTGTGCCAAATCTTGGCCCATTCCATGGTGGTTTGGTCATTTTTTGGCAATTTCCCCCTCTTTTCCACCGAAAACCCCTCTGTTGTGGGTATACTTCATGGGTGTACCATCGACAGTGCCTAGATCCGGCAAGCCCGGGTGGCCCATAGATGGTGATGAGGCATGTGGCCCATCGGGCGGCCCAGTTGCTGTTGATCATGAAGGAAGAAGTCCGGCCCAGGATCAGTAAGCCGGATCCGTACCGACATTAGGAAGAACCCGGATCCGTGGAGGCCCATGAGGAACCCGGATCCGATGACGACGTATATGGAAGGCGGATCCGTGACGTACACGGCAAGACATTGTACCGTAGTTAGGCTATCTGTAATCCGGCTAGGACTCTCCATGTAAACCCTAGATCCGTGCGCCTTTATAAGCCGGATCCTGGGAGCCCTAGAGGCACAACCACAACTCATTGTAACAACGCGAAAGCGCCCGGATAATTCCGGACAAGCAGCGAGTAGGCCTCCGTCATCGTGCAGGTGTTCCGAAGCTGGGTAACTCGCGTACCACCGTCCCGTGTGCACTCCGCCCTATGGCCCCTACTTCTTCTCCCCCTCGTGAGGATCCCTCCTCCGAGGTACCGTCGATTAGGCAACGACAGTTGGCGCCCACCGTGGGGCCTGTGGCGTCTGGAGCCCGGGTTCCGCCATGGGAAGCTACGACGACTCCATCGCTGTGGGGCGTGTCCTTTACGCCGGAAATCTGCCGATCGTCCCCCCGGATGAGTGCTGGATTCCGGCTAAAACCGACCCCGTCAAGCTCTCCATCGTCCCAGTTGGCGGCATACACATCTTCATCGGGGAAACCGTCGATTCCGACGGAAACCCACTGGTAAGTAACGCTGACGCGACCGCCGCTGAGCAGGACGCTGTCGCGAAGATCCGATCTGAGACGCAGGAACTTCCTAGCGAGGATTCCGCCTTAGATCTGAAAAAATCAAAACCCACCCAATCCGCCCCTGAGCAGGAAATAAAGGTGGAAGACCAATGCAGATCCGCCTGGGTCTCCCAGGTGTTAGAGAAGCAAAGGTGTCACTTCGTGCACTTCTTGGCCCACACCGCCGGAACCGCCCCTCAAGAAGTCGGAGCTGGTCCCGAGCAGGTCGTGGCCCCGGAAAACAACGCTGCTCCGGATCAGCAAGAGGCTGTCGGAGAAACCGGAGATCCGGTTGAAGAGTCGATCTTGGGCAACCTAAGCCCAATTTCCGGAGACACCCAATCCATGGACACCGAAGAGTTCGATCGCAAGGTGAGGGAATATGGATACGGTGATCAGCCTGAAGTTGACTCCGCCCAGCCGAAGTAGGTACTTGCAACTGTCGCGACGCTAGGAGAACATGGATCAGAAGAGGCAGGCACCCAATCCGACCCCCAGCCGTCCCACCAGGGATCTCCAATGTCGCGGGAGCGCCCCCGCAAGGATTCTTCGTCGGAGGACCTCCTGTCGCCTGAAGAGATGGTCGCACAAGCAGGCATGAATGCGGTCTATCGCTCGGATATTCTTAACAAACCCATCACTCCCGAAGACGTAGAAGCATTAGAAGCTAAGAGACTGGAGCTACTGGCCACTGCCAAAAAATTTAAGCACACCGCAGCCGCCATGCTGGAAGAAAGGAAACACGCCGCAGTTTTTGTGGAAGATTTCATCCAGCGCGAGCGTGAGGTGGACGAAGGACTGGCAAAGGTCAAGGAACTCCGAAAGCATTGGGAGGACAAGGTCGTGGAAGCTCATCATGAGGTGGAAAAGGCCCGGCGGGAGTTGATAGCTCCTCGCAGGATCACCTTCGCAACTCCAACAGAGCAGCAGCCGTTCGCAACCCCAAAGGACAATATAACGAAGGCTGCAGAGATCTTGAAGAAAAAGAACGGGGAGATCGACATCGACTACGTTCGCACGCTCGTTGCTTCAACAATGATGCAGCAGAGCAAGGCAGACACTTCGCGCAAGTTGGAATCTAACCCGGAGCATTGCGTCTCCACTGCGCAGAAGGACGCCCACGACAATCGCCATCGAGATGACGAATCGCGAACCGGATCTTCGGAACGCAGAAGGCAAGCCAGAGAACACCCAAATCCGATCCCCGTACCATCGAAGACGCCTCCGTCAGATTCGAGAAAGGGAAAGGATGCAATGTACTCTGGACGGGACAAGTACCGCAACCCCTCTCCTCCGCCTAATGGTTACCCGCGTCCCCCTCGCCGCCGTAGTCCAGACGGAAACACCAGGCCTCAGGGGCATGGTGGAATCGTTATCCGCGACAACGTGCTGCCTTCAAGAAACAGAAACAGGGAGCGCACGCCGGAACCTCGCCGGAATCAGAACAACGATCGTGAGCCCGAGCCTAGGAGGAGTCGGAATGAGGAGCGCGACCCGGAACCCCGCCGGAGCCGGAACGACCAGGGCAGCCAGCGCCACGGTGAAGGCAGCCACAGGAGCCGGAGCCAGCACCGGGAAGGCCGAGGAGAATCTGAAGGCGGAAGCAAAAGGTCGGACCGGCCCCCTCGCAGGTCTCCCTCACCACCACCTAGCGGTGGAGGCGGAGGTGGAGGCGGAGGCGGCGGCCGGAGATCTCGCTCTCGCTCTCAGTCCCCTCGCCACGGCTCGCGCGACGCGCGGGAACGCCTCAACGAATACAGAACCGACTACATCGGTCCGAAGTGCTTTGGCAGGATGATTCGAGAGGAACCAAAGCCAAGGATGAACCTCAAGCTACCCGGAAACCTGAAGCATTATGATGGCACCGTGAGAATTGTGCCGACGTTCCTAGTAGGACCGGCAAGAATCTGGCTGAACAACTTGCCGGAAGGAAGCATAAATGGCTGGTTGGATTTTGAGGAAGCTTTTGTGAGTAACTTCAAGCAGACTCTACGTAAGGCCAAACAGGCCTCAAGCAACTCGCTTGTGCGTGCAGCGCCCGCAAGAAACAGATCGGGATTACCCGACCCGGTGGAACTCCACCGAAACTCTTGTGAAGGAGTGATAGAGGCACGAGCCATCGCTTGGTTTAGCCAAGGATGCCGGCGAGGTTCGCCTTTGTGGCAAAGGCTGCAGAGGAACATGCCAACAACGTTGGCGGAGATGATGCGTGTGGCGGATAACTACGCGTTGGGAGACCCAATGCAACCGGCGATACAAGCTGAGCCGGAACAATCAAACCCGCCTCAACAGCAGTATCGGGACAACCGGAACAACAAAAGGAGGGAAGATTTTCCAGATCGAAGGTATGGCTCGCAGCAAGTTGCTGCTGTGCAGAAAACTCGATGCCAGCGGCAGCCAGAGGCAAAGAACCGGATCGCAGCCATGGGCTGGTCCTAAGAAACAATGGGTCGAAAAGAAACCCTGGGGCCAGAAAAAGAACTGGCAAGAACCCGCGAAGTACACCATGGAAGCTGCCATGGATCAACCCTGCCGGTGGCACACGCCGAATCCGGCTCACCCATCGAACCACCTGACAAAAGATTGTACCTGGACCAAGTACTTGATGCAAAAAGGGGCAGTAAAAGACGCCCAAGGGCAAGGAGGCAATGCAATGATGCCACCACCGGACATGCCGCGTCAGCAGCAGCTACCACCACCACCACCGCTTACCGGGGCAAACGCCTTACCGGTACACCCTCAGCAAAACAGGCAGCAATATCAGCAAGTCAATCAGGTGAGAGAAGGCTACGGCCAACCACCTCCACCGACACCCTTGGGCAGGAACGTTTATAAGGACCCTGATGTGTGCTGTGTCGTGTTCGTGACCGAGCCGACAGACAAGCAAAGCCTGCGCCGTCGTTCCATGGAGGTGAACGCGGTGATGCCGGCAGTGCCAAAATACATGCCGTGGTCAGAGCAGGAACTCTCATGGTCATACCGGGATCATCCTAAAATCATGCCGAACCCGGGTGGCTACGCTCTCGTGGTGGACCCAATCATGAAGGGGCCCACGACTCGCGTCAAGTTCAGCAAGGTGCTGATAGACAATGGGAGCAGCATAAACATAATGTACAAGCACACCATGCATACCCTGGGCATAACAGAAAACATGCTTCAACCAACGCACACGACGTTCCATGGAATCGTTCCGGGTTTGTCCTGCGCACCGGTCGGAAAAGTCCGGGTGGATGTGTCGTTTGGAGGACGTGACAATTGCCGGGTTGAGAACCTGGAGTTTGAGGTGGTGGACTTAGATAGTCCGTACCATGCTTTGCTGGGGGAGACCGGCGCCGGCGGCCTTCATGGCCTCGACCCACACGGCGTATCTCAAGATGAAGATGCCGGCACCTCGTGGACCTCTGACTGTGGTGGGAAACTACAAGGTCTCACTGGAAACAGCATCTGCCGGGTCAAACCTAGCGGAATCGCTGGTGATCGCGGAAGAAAAAAGAAGAATGCAAACCGCAGTTGCGCTCGCTCAGTCCTCACAGTTGAGCTTAGCGGCAATGAGTGCAAGTCTAAGCGCTCCAGCGTTCAAACCGACAAAGGAAACAAAGGACATCGTGCTGGACCCGGCTTTCCCTGAGCGTACCGTTCGTATCGGTGCCGGTCTCAGTGAGGCATAGGAAAGCGCGCTCGGCAGCTTCCTCCGTGAGAATCGGAATATCTTTGCCTCGGTCTATCGATGACTTGGTAGGTGTTCCGAGGGAGCTGGCTGAGCACTCTCTAAACGTTCGGAAGGATGCCAAGCCGGTGCGACAACCATTGCGCCGGTTCGCTGAAGATAGGAGGAAGATTATCGGAGAAGAGGTGACAAAGATGCTGGTTGCCGGTTTCATCGTGGAGGTCACGCATACTGAGTGGCTGGCCAACCCGGTGATGGTTGAAAAGAAGAAAGATGAGAACCTGGAGGCAAAAGCTCCAAAAGTGTGGCGCATGTGCATCGACTACACCAACCTCAACAAGGCTTGCCCAAGAGATCCTTTTCCTTTGCCACGGATCGATCAAGTGATTGATTCCACTGCTGGGTGTGAGTTGTTGTCTTTCCCGGATGCGTACTCCGGTTTCCACCAAATCCCCTTGAAAAAGGAAGATCAAATAAAAACTGCGTTCATTACCCCGCACGGGGCTTACTCGTTATATCACTATGCCTTTTGGTTTGCGCAACGCTGGTGCAACGTACCAGCGCTGCATGCAAAAATGCTTGTTTGATCAAATCGGAAAGAATGTGCAGGTGTATGTGGATGACATCGTGATAAAAACTAAGGTAAAAGATACCTTAATCGATGATATCCGGCAAACGTTCGATAACCTAAGAAGGTTCCGGATGAAACTCAATCCGGCAAAGTGTACTTTCGGTGTCCCTGCCGGCAAGCTGCTGGGTTTCCTCGTCTCCAGCCGAGGCATTGAGGTCAATCCGGTAAAGATTCGGGCAATCGAGAGAATGACGGTACCGCAGGATCTGAAGGACATACAAAAGTTCACCGGAAGCTTAGCATCGCTAAGCCGGTTCATAAGCAGGTTAGGAGAAAAGGCCTTGCCGCTATATGCTCTAATGAGAAAATCCGATAAATTCGTCTGGACCCCTCAGGCGGACGCAGCGTTCAAGGAGCTGAAAACGATGTTAGCTACCGCGCCAATATTGGCTTCGCCGTTGGAAAGAGAACCAATGTTGTTATACATAGCAGCAACCAACCCGGTCGTGAGTGTCGTAGTGGTAGTAGAAAGAGAAGAGGAAGGAAAAACCGTCCAGAGGCCGGTATACTACCTGAGCGAGGTGCTCTCCCTCTCAAAGCAAAACTACCCGCACTTCCAGAAAATGACCTATGGCGTGTTCATGGCCGCCACAAAGCTCAAACACTACTTCGAGGAACATCCTATGAAAGTGGTGAGTGAAGCACCCATCTCTGATATCATGTGCAACAAGGACGCTAGCGGCAGGATTGCTAAATGGGCAATACAGATATCACCGTATGTTCCGGTGTACGAAAGAAGGGACGCCATCAAGTCGCAAGCTTTGGCTGATTTTTTGGTCGATTGGGCGGAAATGCAATACAAGCCCCCGGATCAGAGACTGGAGTACTGGAAGATGCACTTTGATGGATCCAAGCTCAAGGAGAGTCTGGGTGCCGGTGTGGTGCTAACTTCACCAAAGGGAGATCATCTCCGGTATGTTTTACAAGTGCATTTCAGGGCATCAAACAATGTCGCTGAATATGAGGCCTTGATCCATGGGCTTAAAGTCGCAAAAGAAATCGGTGCACACCGGATCATTTGCTATGGAGATTCAGACCTTGTGGTGCAGCAGTTGTTCCGGGACCGGGACGCAAAAGATGCCAACATGGCCTCGTACCGGTTTCACGTGCAAAAGATTGCCGGCTTCTTCGAAGGCTGTGAATTTCACCATGTACCGCGTGCAGAAAACGAAGCTGCGGATGCTTTGTCCAAGATAGGCTCATCCCGACAAGAAATTCCTCCCGGAATAGCCTTGGCACACCTGAGAGTACCATCAATCAAGCCAAGTCCAGAGTCGGAGTCAATTTTCGTACCGGAGTCACACATTGTACCAATGGATATCGACGAGGGAAACCCGGGGACCGTTCCGGTAAGCTCGGGGATTGTTCCGGTGAGATCGACCGCTGCCGCGCCGGTACCGGAAGAAACAATGCTGGTAGATAGCATGGACGTAGACGCACCGGTGTTTCTAGTTCGAGAGACACCGTCGTGGGTTAAACCTATTAAGGAATTCCTGATCAACGGCACCTTGCCGGCTGACGAAAATGAATCAAGGAGAATCCAAAGAAGGTCCAAGGCGTATACGTTCATCAATGGTGAAGTGTACAAGAGAAGCGTTACCGGTGTCCTTCAAAGATGTGTGGAACCGGAAGAAGGGAAAGAAATGCTCGAGGAGATTCACCAAGGAGAATGTGGGCATCATGCTTCGTCAAGGGCGCTGGTAGCAAAGGTATTTCGGCATGGGTTTTACTGGCCCACTGCATTGGAAAACGCTGAGGATTTGGTAAGAAAATGCAACGGGTGCCATAGGTACGCCAAGCAAAATCATACCCCAGCGTCCGGTTTAAAGACAATACCATTAACATGGCCGTTCGCCGTTTGGTGCCTTGACATGGTTGGCCCATTCAAGACTGCAAGAAGCAAGCATGACCCACATCTTGGTTATGGTGGATAAGTTCACCAAGTGGGTAGAAGTGAAACCTGTCGCAAAATGTGATGGGCACACAAGCAGTGAAGTTCTTAAAAGATGTCATTTTGCGGTATGGATACCCGCACAAAGCATTATTATCGACAATGGAACCAACTTTGCTCAAGGTGAGTTCAAAAGGTTTTGTGAGGATAAGAACATCCGGTTGGATTTGTGCTCGGTGGCACACCCACAAGGCAACGGCCAAGTGGAAAGAATGAATGCTTTGGTACTCTCCGGTATCAAACCCAGACTCATTGACGCAGGGGAAAAATCACCTGGATGTTGGCTTGATGAGATACCATCAGTGCTGTGGAGTATAAGAACAACTCCAAACCGGTCTACCGGATACACTCCGTTCTTCATGGTTTATGGAGCAGAAGCGGTCATACCAACCGACATCATCCATGATTCACCAAGAGTACAACTCTATACTGAGCAAGAGGTCAAAGAGGCCAGAGAAAATGATGTGGACTTGCTAGAAGAAGCAAGAGAGCTGGCTTTGGCAAGAACAGCCGTTTACCAGCAAAACCTTAGACGCTATCATGACCGGAAAGTTAATCCAAGAGTTTTCCGGGAAGGAGATCTTGTGCTTCGCCTAGTGCAGCGCACTGAAGGCCGGCATAAGCTCTTGCCACCTTGGGAAGGTCCCTTCATTGTAAGCAAGGTGCTTCACAATGATGCATACTACCTAATTGATGCACAGGAGTGGAAAGAAGGAAAGGCGGACAAGTCCGGAGAAGAAAGCAAGCGTCCATGGAACGTAGCTCTGTTGCGTCCTTTCTACTCTTGAAGTGGTGGTGTAAGAAGTTCCTTTTTTGTACCTTATATGCTATGAATAAAAGATGCCGAAACATGGAATGAATCTCGGGGACTACCCCATTAAGATTGCATGTAACTTGTCTATTTTTTCAGTTTTACCGGTTGCTTATTGAACGTTTTTTCTTTCCGGTTTAGTAGTGTGCTAAACCCTACCGGAGTCTTCGACTCTGCTGCTGTCCGCAACCCGGCTTCATGGCAAGCAAGATAAACCGGTAGGGGATAAGCACATGAACTGCGGAGAGGGAGAGCAGGAAAGAACAATCCGGAAAATTTAACTAACCCCGGTTAACCCGGTTTTTTGCAAAGTTTCGAAGTTATTTCTAAGTTCAAGAAAATGCTTGTTTGGTGAAAGAACCTTGTGCTCATACGCCAAAGAACGCCCGTAGAAGGCAGGCAGAGCCAAGGCAAAAGAACCAAGTGTGCATCAAATTGAATGCGTAAACAATTTGGAAATCTTTGCAAGGCAGGATAAAAGCGTAACCAAACGCAAAAATGCTAAGGCAAACCCAAGATAATTAGCCACCGGTATAACTTACCGGCATAAAATGTTGTACGGCAACCACAAGCAGACTTAAGTTTTACATCATAAGCCCCGGCATACCGGGGCAGAATTTAACAGAACATTGTTCTAAGCCACGCAGGGCCAAACAGGATAAATCTTAGAGCAGGTAATCAGGCAGCAGGAGCTTCCGGAGGAGCGTCGCCAGCATCAGCGTCGTCTTGAGGCTCCTCCTCGGCTTCATCCTCTTCCTCATCAAGATAATCTTGAACGTCAGGAGGGGGAGGGATGAAGGTGCGCATGTCGGCGTACTCCGCGATATGGTACGCACGATCCTGCCGCTTAGCGGTGAGAATCGGGTCCAGATCGGTTTCCGCGCCTTCGCGCACTCCGATGAGAGCACCCAGGTCGAGCTCCGGGTACCAGGAACAAGCGACGCGGAGGGCAGAATCTGCTCCAGCGCGGGCAGCAGAGCACTGCCACTCACGAATCCTCTTGCCGGCGCCCTTGAGACGGTCGCTGATAAGGGAGAAGGTATCCGGCACCTCCTCGCCAGGCCACAGGGTCCTGAAGAGCTGGGTAGCTACATCAGGAATGTCAGATAAATTGCGATCTATGGCGCGCATATGGGACACCCGCGCGTTGAGCGCGACCAGATGGTCATTGGGCGTCCATGCCACGGCAAGATCTCGCTTGGCCTTGGTCCTTGCGGCGCGCGTCAACCTTCTTGACAGCCGTACTTCCGGGAGTCCGGAAACAGGCTCGTGCGAAGAAAGAAGAAGACTAAGGAAAAGAGTCCGGAAGAAAAAGAGACCGGAAGAAAAGATAGACGAAAAGAGAAATGGGAATACGGAGGAAAAAAGGCTCGTATGCGTAGTCAAAGTGTATAAAAGAAAAGAACTCACGGTAGGCAAGTGCATCGCTTGCGGTGATTAGCTGGTTGCACTCTTTGTGCTCCTCCTCCAGCCCGCGCGGCTTTCTCCTCGGCACCTTTCCGGCCTTGGCCAGCTCCTCCAGCTCCGCCCGCAGCACTCACGTTGGCATTGCCGGCGTCCTCCGTGGCCTCCTCCATCTTGGCCGCTGCATCAGCCTTCGCCGGCTTTGAGGGCATTGGCATGATCAAGCCCCGCTTGGATGAGCTGGGCCTTGAGCTCCCGGTGGCTGGTCTTGAGGGCGCTCAGCTCCTCCTTATGCTGCCGGATGAGCTGGTCCTTCTCCACTGCAACCCGGAAAAGAAGATGTTAACAAGATTATGCTAATAAACATGAGAAGAAAATCAAGTTAACAGGAGAAAGGGGAAAAGTTATACGTTGAGCGGTGGCGAGCTGCTCCTTGAGAGCGTTAATGGAAGCTTCCGGGATCACTGTTAAGCAGAAATTGCGAATGTTAGGAGGGAAAAAGGTTTCCGGTAAGAAAGACGCCGGTAGAACAAAAACTTACCTTGGCACTTATCGTGCGCCTCAGCGAGCTCCCGATGCTCCCATAAGAGCTCCTCAAAGAGGGCCTTCCGAGCGTCGACCGTGAGCTGTTCAAGAAAAAGAGGTTAGTAAAGTTTTGCGCTAAGAACAAGGTTCTTAACCCGAAACTCCGGGATCGGGCAAAGTGCCGGTTTTGCGCTAAGTTTTTAAGTTAAGTTTTGCGCTAAGAACAAGGTTCTTAACCCGAAACTCGGGATCGGGCAGCGGCCGGTTTTGCGCTAAGTTTTTAAGTTAAGTTTTGCGCTAAGAACAAGGTTCTTAACCCGAAACTCGGGATCGGGCAAGCGTGCCGGTTTTGCGCTAAGTTTTTAAGTTAAGTTTTGCGCTAAGAACAAGGTTCTTAACCCGAAACTCGGGATCTGGCGCAGTGCCAGGTTTTGCGCTAAAGTTTTTAAGTTAGGTTTCGCGCGTTTCTAAGATAAGTTTTGCGCTAAGAACAAAGTTCTTAACCCGAAACTCGGGGACTGGCAGTGCCGGTTTCGCGCGCTTCTAAGATAAAGTTTTGCGCTAAGAACAAAGTTCTTAACCTCAAACTCGGGGACTGGCAGTGCCGGTTTCGCGCTAAGTTTTTAAGTTAAGTTTTGCGCTAAAAGCTGCGCTCTCACCACAAAATCGGGGACTGGGAAGATAGACAAGAGAGAAACCGGCATGAAACTGAAGAAAAGATAGAACAAATCCGGGAGCAAGGAAACCGGTAGCAATTGAGGAAAGTTAGAAAAACGTACCATCAAGTTGTTCGTGGCATCATACCACGCGCTGTCGAGCTCTTTCACGGCGCTGCGGAGCCGCATAAAGTGCTCCTCGGACGACCGGTCCCCAACTGGATCAGGTGCCGGCAGGCTGTCCTTGCCCAAGCCGCGGGTCGCCGGAGTCATGTCCGCGGCGTTCCACTTCTGGGCGTAGGGCAGGAGATGCCCCAGGTCCCGGCCTCGGCGTTGAAACTCAGTAATACGGCCAAGAAGACCGGTGGCCTTCGTGGCGGTATCCCTGGCGGCCTTGGAGACATGCAGCACCAGAGGCTGCTGGCCGGCGGAAGAGGCGCTGGAGGCCGTCGCCTTCCCCTTGATAAGCTTGGAGGACTTAGGCGGCGGCGCGGTAGGAGCGGCCCCGAGAGGTTTGGCGCGAGGAGCACCTGGTGGCGGCATGAGGATGGTTCGTGGAGATCGGGGAGCGCCGGGCGCGTCACCCGGTTTGGAACCTTCCGGCGCGGAGGATTCCGGCGCGGAAGTTGTCGTCTTTTCAAGGACGGGAGGAGCCGGAGGCTCCGCCCGCCCGGCAGCTTCTTCTCCGGCGCCGATGCTGCCGGCGCCGGTATCCCGGGTCTCCGGAGGGAAGGAAGGATCCTCCTCCGTGCGGTGATCTCGATGATGAAGGGGCCGCACGCCCCGAATTTGCTGTGCCCCCCGAAAGGGAGGCAGAGGTGTTGCCGGCACCAGATGGTGCCGGGCTTGAGCGAGGAGGAGGGGTTGAAGTCCTTGCGGAACCTTCAGAGCCCGATGGCCTTGAGCCAAGCTTGAGCGCTGGGCTGAGAAAAAGAAAGAAAGATGGTTGGAAAAAAGCAACCGGAAAAAGAACTTGGCAAAAAGAGGCAAACCAAAAGATGAAAGACTTACCCGGAGGCAGTGGGCATCGCCTTGCGCCCGTAGCGGCGCACGCCCACTTGCTTCTCCCCCAAGGGCTCAGTCCGGAAGCGCTTGGAGGGAGGGGCTTGGCTGGCACCGGCATCAGACGCCGGCTGTTTGTTCTTTTGGCCTTGGGCCATGAGTTTGTCCACAAACTCAGAGCCCGCCTCGGCGCGTAGGGGCGGCACGTGCTCGTGGATCTATGAAGTGAATGTGGCTAAGAAGCAATTCGCAGGAAGCCAATAATGGAAAAGTAAGAGAAACCGGAAAAGAAATTACCTCAAGCATGTTCAGGTCATCTGAGGACCCGGTTGGCTTTGGCGGAGACCGGCCAAGACGCGCAGCCGGAGTCTTGCCCATCTTCGCATCCTTCCAAAAGATGTAAGGATCTCGGGTCGAAGGAGTCAAGGGCGCGTTTCCGCAAGCTCCTCGCCTCTCGCTTCAATGAGAGGGAAGCGGTCCTTGGCCTAAAACATGAAAAAAGAGGGTTAACAAGAGCAGAAAGTCGCCGGCAAAAAACAACCCTAATCGCATAATCCCTTACTTCTTGAGTCGGGGGTTAGTAGTGCTGAGAGGAAGGAGGCCCCATTCCCTACCAAATGGCATAGCAGCTTGGCAAATCTGCTTAGCCTTGCGGACGACGTCCTTCTTGCTGCTAAGCGGACGGCCTGTGATCTTGGTAGGATCGCCTGTGCCGTACATCTCGCTCATCCTATGCGCACGGCGCTTCAGAGGAAGCACCCGGCGAGAGACGAAGGTGCGGATGATATCATCCGAGCAGATGTTGGTCTCCTTCTTCAAAGAGGCCAAGAAGCGTACCACCCGGCTGGTTTCAGCATGATCGACTTCGGGTTGTAGCCCCAGCTGGCCTTCGTGGGCGGCGCCGGATCAAAAGGAGGCAGATCAATAAGGTCCGCGGCGCCGTTGTTCTTCACGTAGAAAAAGGTCCCTTGCCATAGCCGGCATGACTCGAGACCGGAGAACTTAAAAAGGGGCTCCCTTGACGGGAGCCGATTATGCAAGACCCGCATTGCACGGGAGGTTTAGGTTTGGGGATATCTAAGCCCTGAACGGAGTTAATCCGAAGGGCAAAGAAGCGGGCAAAAGTCTCACGGGTGGGACGAATGCCGATGTAGGCCTCCATGAAGGTGGCATAACAAGAAAGGTAAAAGATGGCGTTGCCAGGAAGGTGGTGAGGTTGGAGTTTATAGAAATCTAGAAACTCCCGGAAAAAAGGGGAGGCAGGAAGGCCGAAGCCACGCTCAAAGTGAGCAAGAAAAACAACATATTCGTCGGGCTCGGGGTCCGGTTCACTTCGTCATCGGAATCCGGCAAGTGACTCCTGCCGGAATCCCGCGGGACCGGTACAACCAATCGATCTCATACTCAAGTGACACCGGAGCCCATCCAGTGCTCCACGGGTGATTGGGGAAGGCTCAGCCACGGATGATTGGCTAGAGTCTGCTAGAGGCTCGGCCGCGAGCTACTCGCTTCTTGGCTACCGGAAGCTTGGCTAAAGCTACCGGATTCTAGATGGCCACCGGATTCTTGGTGGCTACCGGATCCCTGCTGGTTGCCGGAATCGGTCTCCATCGGATCTGGAGCGGTGGATCCACCGGGAGATTGATTACGGTGTCTAGCAGAAAGGGAAGAAGAAGATGCGGAGGGAGGATTCGTCAGACATTGGATGGGAAGGCGAAAAAACAGAAATCCCACACTTGGACCCCACGCGAAGATCTACGAGTAAGAAGAAAACCAAAGAAAAAGAGGAAATAAGAACACCGTAGACCCAGGATCTGAAAAGCAAGCAAACAGCGAGCAAAGCAAGATTGGTACCAACCTTGAGCGGCGCGGGCGCTGAGGAAGGTGTTCGCCGGTGATGGAGCGGACCTGCGGTCGCCGACGAGCACCGTCGACGGCGAGGCGGAGAAGCTCGCGAAGGAGCGAGAATGCAGCGGGCTCGGTGGAACTGCTGCTAGAGATTTCCGCACAGCGAAGTCCGGCGGAGGCACGGCGTGAGTTCGTCGAGCGCCGGAGCTGGAGCAAGCGACGGCGGACGGAGAGCGGCGGAAGCACAAAGGCGAGGAGCACTGTGCGCGAAGGAGGAGGAATGCGAAGAAGAGGAAGAAGAAGGAGTAGTTGTGCTTATAAAGGAGAGAGAGGATGGGCTGAAAACCGCTGGGCCACGGCGGTTCGCCTCGCGGGCCACGACGGTTCGCGCCACGGGCTGCCACGTGGCGAAGAGATACACGCGAGAAAAGAGGAGGCCACACGGAGGCGCACACGGGATCCAAAGCGGTGAGTGGGATCCGCAGTGGTGCATTAAATGGGCGCGCGGGAGTCGAAACGAAGTGACAACTGACACTGGCGCGACAGTTACTGTGCGCATGTCACTGACAGGCGCGGGGCCCAAAATATTCTCGACTCCGCCGAGGAAGAAATAAATGCGGATGGTACCGGAGAAAAAAGGTGCCGGAACATGCTTTGTGAAGAGAGGAAAATGAAGAAGAGTAAAAGGTGCCGGAACCAAGCTAAAGCCTAAGGGATTAAACCGGTATCCTAAAAACTCTGAAACCTCGGCATAGTCTCGTGGGATAGGATCCTCCGTGACCGTACTCAGCTTCGGGGACTAATGTTGGGGGGATAACCCCCGGTATGCCAAAGGCATGCCAAACCGGATGGTTTGAGCCGTCAAGATACCGGTTTAATGTTCTTACCGGAGGCAAGGTAGGAATTCAGGTTAAGTGAGGCTAAGCCGGTATCCCCAAAGGGGTATGCCAGAGCTCCGTAAAGAAGATACCGGAGGGGAGGGCCTGTCGGCAGGACTGGTCAAAGATTCTCCTCGCAGCAAGAAGACAAGGATGAGCTAAGCAAAGTGACTTTAATCGTAGCCCCGGCGCCAAAGAGAGAGATGACGCCGAAAGAAGCCGGAGGACATCGCATTTCGATTAAAGAGGACTCCGGCGTCACCTATGATTAAAGTAGCTTTGTAAAGTAACTTTGTAAAGTAGTTTGTCCAGTCAAAGATGCCATTAGGGTTTCTTCCAATGTAAGCCACCCTCTCCCCTATATAAGGAGAGGGGGCAGCCCTCTATACGGGCGCGATCCAGTGCGACACCACAGAGAGATCAGTGAATAGAACTTGTAACCATGTTGAGATCAATGAAGCTAGCGATCTAGTCAAGAGTTCTTCCTCTTGTCTCTCTTCTTGTTTACCGACCTTTGGTTGTGTTCTTGAGGAAAGCATCCGGAAGTTCTTCCCATCTAATCGCAAACCCTCCCCCGAATCCTCTAGCGTCCATTCGGCCCCAATCTAAGCCATCCTATGGCATCTGTCTGTTCACCACGACGACGTAAAGGCCGGATACCCGGATCGAGGATTACTACAATGCAAGTAACCTTTGCCGGAGGAACCCCTAATATCGCCCGCCGCATGCTCCAGCTTGTACCTTGTAGGTCCAGCCCGGATCCGGCTCGCCGACCTCGAGAAGAACTCCATCTTTTGCCGGTTCGACCCGAAGACCGCTTTCGAGAAACACTTCGGAGGCACCTACAAAAGACCTCGCCACGGCAAGCGACTCTACAAGCTTGTATCCAGAAGAAGGGAGAATCCTCAAGAAACTTCCTCACACGATGGTTGGCATGCAGGAACGAGTGCGAAAACGTCGACCACACCACTGCCATGTACGCCTTCATTGGTGGACTACAGAGAGGAGGATTGCTGAGGCATAAGCTCACTTGTTTAGCTAACGCAAATAAACTGACTTTGGATGAAATGATCTCCATTGCCAGTGACCACACTGCCGCCGATGACGACGCAGGCGGTGATATCGCAGCTACAACAATCCCCCTACACCAACAAAAGAAGAACCGTGATAACGGCAACAACAGCGGCCATAAACGCAAAAACCCTGATGACCAGAAGAGTGGCGGATCCGACATGGTCGCCATGGCGTTCCAACGCGGAGGTTCAGGAGGCGGAAGAGGACGCGGCCGTGGAGGCGGAGCCGGCAGGGGTCAGCAGCATGGCACCGAGGTCACAGCTGGCGGATCCCGCGCCCCGCAAACCTACGAGGAGTATAGAGACATGCCCTGCCTGGCCCACTTGGATCCGGTTACAGGGGAAGTCCACTCACACCAACCGCAACTGCAAGTGGGTCAACGACCTAAAGAACGACCCGGAGGCAGGATACAAGCGAGCCCGGAAGCACCGCCCACGCGGCAAAGGAGGCAAGGGCAAGAACAAGGACAAAGAGGAGGACAGCTCCGAGGCGATGGACGAGGATGATAACTCGCCGGATCCCAAAGCCGGATCCGCAGGTAAATCCAACCCCTTCGAGAAAAAGAGCGTGGGGGCTTACCACACTTTCCTCGGAACCCCAACAGTCCGCGCTACAAAGTCAGCTACCCGGATCCTGAACGCCACAGCTTCCGGCCGTGCCGCAAGATGTCGGTGGTCGGAAGTTCCGTGCACATTTGACAGGAGGATCATCCCGCCATTGTGCCAAAAGAATGCTACGCCTTGGTTGTAAGTCCCCGCATAGACGGGTATGACTTCTCCAAGTGCCTCATGGATGGTGGAGCCAGCTTGAACATCATGTACCCGGAGACTCGGAGCGGATGAACCTCACCAAGGAACAGCTCAAACACAAGAACACCGAGTTTCACGGCGTGGTTCCGGTAAGAAGGCGAACTCCCTCGGCAGCATCACACTTCCCGTGGCTTTCGGCGATGTTCACAATTTCCGCGAAGAGAAGATCACGTTTGAAGTTGTGCCCTTCAAGAGCTCCTACCACGTCATCTTCGGCAGGCCCACCTACCACAAGTTCCACGCAAGAGCGTGCTACATCTACAACAAGCTCAAGATTCCGGGTCCTAACGGTATGATCACCATAACCGGAGACTACAAAAAGGCTCATGAGTGCGAGTTGGGCGAAGCCGCCTTCGCAGTCCGTGATATCCGGAGAAGAGCCGAAAGGCTGCGAGCCGCGGTGGATCCGACCGAGATGCGTACCACCAAGAAGCAGATCTCCGAACGTAAAAACTCCTTCAGTGGCCGCGATAGAGACCAAGAAAGTCAACTTCAAGGAAGATGACGCTACCAAGCAAGTCTCGATCGGAGCCAACATGGACCCCAAATAGGAAGACGCGCTCGTCGAGTTCCTCCGCGCTAACATGGATATCTTCGCATGGCAACCTTCTGACATGTCCGGAGTACCAAGGGAACTCGCCGAGCACTACCTCAACATAAACCCGGGGCTAAACCGGTGAAGCAAGCTATGCGACGCTTTGGAGATAAGAAGCGCCGCGCCATAGGAATGGAATTAGCAAAGTTACTAGAGGCAGGTTTTGTAATAGAAGTAATCCACACCGATTGGGTCGCAAATCCCGTCCTTGTACCCAAAAAGAACACTGAAATACTAAGAATGTGCATCGATTACTCCGGCTTGAACAAACATTGCCCGAAAGATCCGTTTCCCCTGCCGCGCATTGACCAAGTCATTGATTCGACGGCAGGGGCGGAACTTCTGTGTTTTCTTGATGCGTATTCCGGTATCACCAGATCCGGATGAAGGAGTCCGACCAAAAGGCGACCTCATTCATCACCCCATTTGGCACTTACTGCTATGTTACTATGCCCTTTGGCTTGAAAAACGCAGGTGCCACCTACCAACGTACGATGCAGCGGTGCTTGAAGGACCAGATCGGCCGGAACGTACACGCCTACGTCGACGACATCGCGGTCATGACTCGGAAAGGATCCGACTTGATCAGCGACCTCACGGAAACCTTTGAGAATCTCCGTCGGTACAAGATGATGTTGAATCCGCCGAAGTGCGTCTTTGGCGTACTCAGCCGGAAAACTCCTTGGCTTCATTGTCTCTAACAGGGGCATTGAAGTAAACCCGGAAAAAATCAAGGCAATTTTGTGCATAAAAAGGCCAACTTGTCTCAAAGATGTGCAACGGCTCACCGGTTGTGTCGCAAGCAATCAGCAGGTTTGTTAGCCGTCTTGGCGAGAAGGCACTTCCCCGTACAAGCTTATTGAAGAAAACAGACAAGTTTGTCTGGGACGAGGCAGCGGATGCAGCACTACAAGGGTTGAAGGAGATACTTACCTCCCCACCTATCCTAGCAGCTCCAGGAGAGTCAGAGCCTATGCTCCTTTACCTGGCAGCCACCAACAGGGTCATCAGCCTCGTCATCGTGGTGGAACGACAGGAAGAAGGTCACGAATATGGAGTCCAAAGGCCAGCCTACTATATTAGCGAGGTCCTTACGGAATCCAAACAGCGCTACCCTCACTTTCGAAGTTAGCCTACGGAGTATTCCCGGGCAGCAGGAAGCCGAGACATTACTTCCAAGAACATCCAAGAATAGCCGTGAGCAAGGCTCCGCCGTCAACGATTCTCAACAACGCCGACGCAACAGACGCACAAAGAAAATGGGGCATTGAATTATCCGCCTTCGATATCAGCCTACAAAGCCAGGATCGCGGTCAAATCACAGTGTCTTGGCGGATTTCGTTGCAGATTGGACGAAGCTCCGGATGCTAGTCCGGAGCCGGAACCGGAGACATGGGTTATGCACTTCGATGGATCCAAGCAAGCATCAAGGCTCAGGAGCCGGAGTCACCCCGAAGTCCCCTACCGGAGAAGAACCGCAAGACGTTTGCGCATCCACTTCGAAGCTACAAACAACATGGCGGAGTACGAGGCTCTACTACACGGACTCGCGCATCGCTAAGGAAATAGGGATCAAGCACATCATCTCGCTGCGGAGATTCCGACCTGGTGGCACAGCAAGTAGCCGGAACCTGGAACGCCAGAAATTCCGTCATGGCGGCTTACCGAGACGAAGTTGACGAGATCGCCAAATGCTTTCTAGGATACGAAGTCAAGTATGTCCGGAGAGACGACAACGCAGCGGCAGACATGCTATCCAAGCTCGGATCCGGCAGAAGCCAATTCCGCCCGGAATTTTCCTCGGAGCATCTACGGATACCCTCGGTGAAGGGCGCTAACCCGGAAAACCCGTAGGTGGCAGTATCTCCGGCCAGAGAAGTGATGGCTATCATTCCGGCTTGGACACAGCCTTTCCTGGACTACCTCATCGATCAGAAGTTGCCGGAGGACGAGGTCCTCGCGCGACAGATCATCAGACGAGCAAGATCCTACACAATTGTTGATGGACAGCTCTACAAACGAAGCGCAACAGGGGTGTTTCTCAAATGCGTCTCTAATCAAGATGGCATTGAAATCCTCAGAGAGATCCACGCAGGGATTGCGGGCATCATGCCGCTCCCGTGTCACTCGTTGCAAAAGCTTTTCGGCTAGGCTTTTACCGGCTCACAGCTAAAGAAGATGCCGACAAGATAGTCAAGACCTGCCGAGGTTGTCGATACTACGCTACTCAACCAAACGCTCCAGCCCAAGAGCTGAAGACCATACCTATCACCCGGCCATTTGCGGTCTGGGGGCTCGATATGGTTGGTAAGTTAAAAAGATCATCTCCTGGCGGTTTTGAATACCTCTTGGTCGCCGTTGACAAATTCAGCAAGTGGATCGAGGCAAAGCCAGTGAGAAAAGCCGACGGTGCTACGGCACTAAAATTTGTCTCGCAGCCTCGTGATGAGATTCGGCATCCCACACAAGATAATCACGTATAATGGCACAAACTTCGCTCAGTGGAGAATTGAAGGATTATTGTGAGACAATGGGGATTCGATTGGACCTTGCATCCGTGGCTCACCCACAATCCAATGGTCAAGTTGAAAGGGCTAACGGTCTAATATTATCGTGAATCAAGCCACGCCTTGAAGAACCGCCGCGACGAGCAGCTGGAGCTTGGGCTGACGAATTGGACGCTGTCTTGTGGAGTTTGCGAACTACCCCTAACAGGTCAACAGGGTTTACCCCATTTTTCCTGGTATACGGATCCGAAGCCGTGATTCCCTCCGACATCATCCACGATTCACCGCGAGTTTCCGCCTATAATGAAGAAACAACTGACGAGGCCGCACAGCTATCCGTGGACCCGATCGAAGAAGCTCGGAATTTAGCCGACCAGCGCTCCGCCATCTACCAGCAGAAGCTCCGACGCTATCACGCCGTCGAGTCCGGAATCGCTCGTTCATGGCCGGAGACCCGGTCCTCCGCCTTCGCCGGTGAAAGATCACAAGTTGCAATCTCCATGGGAAGGACCCTTCGTCGTTAGCAAAGTGCTTCATAACGGATCGTACTACCTTGTTGATTTCCGAGAGCTGAGGGACAGACCTGCTAATTGGCGCCGGAAACGCAAGCGTGAGGATCCGGATGACATCTACGACGAGACAGATCGCCCTTGGAACATTGCACAGCTACGTCCTTTCCACACTTAGCATATTATTTCCGAGTTATAAACTCGTAATAGTTATACATGATCAATGAAATAAAGCTTATGGTTCACTCTTCGAGTCTTTTACCTCCTTTACTTGTTCATTTTTAGATCATGTGTGTTTTCCGACTAAAACCGCAGAGCTGGATATTTCCGCCTAGGCGTGTATAAAAAGTTGTGATTTTCAAAAATCGTCCCTTAGGACGTAAGCTTAAGTTTTCTGATTAAATTGTTATCTGTTGCGAACTCGTGGATTCCTAGTAGCGATTTCCGGCACCTATGCTTGGGGGCTTGTTTCCGCGGTTATTGACGGATTACCATTGGGTTTCGTCGCCGCTGGCGAGCGTTTCCGGCTAAGGTCTTCCGGCTCGCGGAAGGTCAAGCGAGCAAGCCGGAAAACAACGAAATCAGCACTTGCTTTCCGACACAAAACGAAACATGCACATAATATTAACGGATAGCAGGATAAGTGTTTCCGCCCCATGCATAGTCGTTTCGTCCCTAGCTACTTAAGAATTTAAGTCTTATTACAAACCCACTTCGGGGCCAAAATGATGCAACTGTGTTTCATTGTTCAAACAGGACTCTACTCGGAGCTCTCCTCTTCGATTCCCGGTAGGCGGAGCCGCCGCTGTCACTGTCGCCGGAGCCGGCCTCGGAGCCATCGTCGAGCCCCTTCGATGCTCGACCCGGAGCCTTCCCCGTAAAACTCCGGCTCGCCTTCTTCCTCCTCTGCATCGGAAAACCCCTTGGGCAAAGCGTGCTTGCCGTACTCGTAACGAGTGATTCACTCGCCTGACGAACAACTGCTCGTACCCTTGGGTTTCCGCGAGGATGGCGCCCATGTCGGAACCTTTTGGAGCTCCGCGCGCAACATCCGCAAAGTTGAGCGAGGGGAAATGAGCCTTGCAGGTGGCCAAGACCAGAGAGGCGACTCCGCGCGCAGAAGATTTTTGCCAATCTTTGATGAAATCTGGCACTTGTTCCATGAGCTGAGTCATCGTGTCGATCACGGAAGTTTTGGCCTTCTTCAAAGACAGAGTCTTGGCAATTCCGCGACAGGCTTCAAACAGCGCGCCAATGGAAGTTCGCACCTCTTCGTATGCCTCCGTCCTCTTCAGGTTAGACTCTTTTGACCATTCAAAGCCAAGGCTCGCTGTGGGAAAAGGAAGCTCAGTTCCGTTTCGGAGAATAAAGCATACGAGGGTAGTCGGAACAGCCAGGCGGAAAAATACTTACGGAAGATGAGTTTGTCGATGGTCTCCGCCTCCGTCTCCAGAACTTTGTTCTTCGATACCAAGGAAGTCACACGACTCTGGTTCTTCTTGAGTTTGTCGTTCAGTTCCGCCAGGTCGCGGGCGTGTTTTTCGGAGAGCTCCTTCCTCGCCTGATTCTCCTTGTCAGAGGACTCTTTCATGAAGGTCTTGAGGGACTCGTTCTCCGCCTCCAAAGACTCGGACTTTGGCGGATAGCTCGTCAAACTTGGAGTGCTTGGCGCTCTCTTCTGTAGGCGGAAAGTTGCACATATTATGCATTTTGGACAATTATATCAGCACAAAAAGTAAGACCCGGATCTCGTACCTTGAAGGCGGGTCTCAAGCAGCTGGATAGCCTTTTGGCTGTTTTCCGCATTCTGGCGCAGCCCCTCGATCTCCGAGATTTGCTCCAGCACGTGCACGCGCAGATCTTCGTGCAATTTCCGCGTGGTCTGCGAAGCAGCAAGGAGTTAGCCGGATATTTAAAATCTTGGGGGCTAGCGAGGAATTCAAAGTCTTTGAGGTATAAAATTTTTAAATTTCCGCCTAAGGTACATTTTGGGAAAGCATCGGCTAATACATGTTACACGGAAATATATCACCCAATGCTTGGGGGCTAGTATTACCTGCCGCACTTCCTTGTGCTTGGCGAAAAACACCTTCAGGCCGTCCTCCAGGTCGGCGAGCTCTCGGATCTCCTCGTCCGGCTTTCCCCACACTTTGTTCAGCATGGCGGAAACTTCCGCGTGGCGCTGTGCGAGGGTAAGTTTTTGAAGGGACGGAGTCGGTCGAGGGTCGACCCGAGTCGTGTTGGTGACTTGAAGGAGCTTTGCCTTTTGCTCCTGTTCTTCCTCCGTGGGCTCCGCGAAAGCGCCGCTTGGTTGGTCTGGCGGAGGAGCGGACGAGGAGGCCCCCTTGGCGGAGTCCCCATGGTCAGCAGGATCTTCCGGAAGGTCATCAAGGTTGATGACATCTTTGGGATCCGGCTTGGAGGCGGATGAAGCCTTGGGCGGAACTTCAACTTCGGGAGTAACTGGAATTGAAGCCGGAGACGGTTTGGTTCTCTTCTTCAAGATCCTTGGAGCTTTGGGGGATTGGCTTCCGGAGCTTCAGCAAAAACATAAAAGTATAAGTAAGAGTTTGAGCGTGAAACCGGAACTTGGATCTCGGAAATAGGCGCTTACCCGGAAGGCTTGAAGAAGTGCTGGATGTCAGGCTGACCCTTGTTGCTGGTATTGATCAGTTTGAGGCGCTTCTTTTCCGCCTCCGCTTTCCGGGTAGCCGCAGTGCTAAGCACTTCGCGGGCGCGTTTCGCATAAGGGCTGGAAGGAGCAGGCTTCTTCCTCTTAGCGGGGCGGGAAGCCTCGGGAGCTTCCGCCTCCGATGCGGCTTCCGGATCCGTGTTGCCGGTGGAAGGAACCCGGATGATAGTTCCGAGTTCGCTTTCTTCGAGCGCCTCGAGCTAATACAGAGTTAAACACTTAGACAAAAGTTTGAATGCAAAGAGAAACAAGAGACTATAGTCAAGCCGACGTACCGCGGTTCCGGAACCATTCATGTGGATATCTTTGTTGCACACATGAACGTGAAGTTCACGCGGAGTTTTGATGAGGACCCGGATCCTCTTGTCGATGGCGTCGGCGGAGAGATTGTCTTTTGTGGCGCGCATCGGGTCATCGCGCCCTGTGTACTGGAACATCAAGCGGTCCCCGTGTTGGAGCGGCTGGATCCGCTTGGTGAACCAGGAAAGGGTCAAGTCCTTTCCCGTCAGCCCCTCCTCCGTCGCCTACAGATCCGCCTGACGGCGCGCGTGAGCTGGAGTGACTCGGAGAGGTGGGGGCAATGCGACCATGCCGGAAGCTCGGTGGCGGGGCAGTTCTTGAACGGTGGCAGCTTTCTTGCGCTCGCGGGGTCGGAGACGTCCTTCAAGTAGAAGAAACCCCCGGACCAGTACCGCGCGGATTCGTGGCGGTCGGTGTGGGGATAGACGCGGCCCGGGCGGATCATGAAGGTGATGGATCCGCATGTCGCCAGCTCGGTGGACTGCCGGATCCTCTCCTTCTTGACAGTGAAATAGTATTGAAACAGGGAGAGCTCGGGAGTTACCCGGAGATGGCCCTCGCAGAGGGTGACGTGATTGCTGATCGCAAGCACGCTGTTCGGCGAGATGTTGTGGGGCTGGAGCCCATAAGCCTTCAGGATTTCTAGGAAGAAGTCCGAAGGCGGAAATGAGAAGCCCCGCTCCACTAGCGCTTTCGTCAGCACCATCTCGTTGTCTTGGGGGACTGGAGCTAAGGCATTCGGAGTTGTCCTCCAGCTTCCGGGTTGCAAGAAGCCTTCCCCCTCCAAGTTCTGCAGCTCAGTCTCTGTGGTGGTGCAGGGCCACCATTTCCCTTTGGCTTCCGAATCCCGCTGGCGGGCTTTGGATTTCTTGGCAGCATTCTCTTCCGCCTTCTTCTCCGCCTCGGAGGTTTTCTCCGGGATAGCTGAGGTGCCCTCGGTGTCCTTGCCGGAATCCTTAGTGGGATCCAGCTGGACTGGGACGAAGGGAGGCGGAGCGGAGGAGATGGGCGTCGCCATGATCGGCTCACTGGTAGGAGGCGGAGTCGTGGAAGACATCTGAAGACATAAAAAGATCGCGGAAAAACGTTCTTTAGTCGGATCCAGCATCGTCTTCTCCAAATTCATCCCTACCAACTACGGCGCGAGAGCAAGGTTCGAGAACTCACCGTAATGGCTTCTGCGGTGGTCGGAGTCGCCGGCGACGAGGTTTCCGCGCGGTGGCTCGCTGATGTTAAGAACAGGATGAACTCGACGCGGCGGCGAAGCAGCTCCGGCGAAGCTCCGGCGAAATTCCGGCACGGCGGAGAAGGAGCTCGAGGCGGCGCTTGGCAGAGAGGTGAAGAGGGGGGTGAATGAGGATTGAGGCGTCGACGGCGGATATTTATAGGCCGGCGGGACGAGATTCGTGCTCCGCATCCTGTGGTCGGAACGCAAGCGTCGCACCGTTGGATGCGTGACACGTGTCCCAAACCCTAAACGGTAAAAATGGCTAGAGATAAGTTACCGCAGAAATCGCGCGAAAATGGTGCCAGAATTGGCGGAACCGTTTGAGTCTTTTAAAGATTCCGGGTAATCGCGTGAAAACAAAAAGCTCTCATTCGCAAGCATGGAATTAACCCGGAAACGTATCCAGTATCGTCGATGGATGAAGTCCCGCAGGATGGGAGCATTTTCCGACTAAAAGTTGGGAAAAGAAGAAAATGTGAAGTTGGAGTTCTTCAAGTTTCTCCGCGTTACTGATATTGTCGGAGATCATGATGGACTAACAAGGCGGAAGCAGCAGGCGAAACTCGGAGAACTCTGGGGGCTACTGTTGTGGGTATACTTCATGGGTGTACCATCGACAGTGCCTAGATCCGGCAAGCCCGGGTGGCCCATAGATGGTGATGAGGCATGTGGCCCATCGGGCGGCCCAGTTGCTGTTGATCATGAAGGAAGAAGTCCGGCCCAGGATCGCAAGCCGGATCCGTACCGACATTAGGAGGAACCCGGATCCGTGGAGGCCCATGAGGAACCCGGATCCAAGCACGACGTATATGGAAGGCGGATCCGTGACGTACACGGCAAGACATTGTACCGTAGTTAGGCTATCTGTAATCCGGCTAGGACTCTCCATGTAAACCCTAGATCCGTGCGCCTTTATAAGCCGGATCCCGGGAGCCCTAGAGGCACAACCACAACTCATTGTAACAACGCGAAAGCGCCCGCATAATTCCGGCACAAGCAGCAGAGGCCCCGTCATCGTGCAGGTGTTCCGAAGCTGGGTAACTCGCGTACCACCGTCCCGTGTGCACTCCGCCCTATGGCCCCTACTTCTTCTCCCCCTCGTGAGGATCCCTCCTCCGAGGTACCGTCGATTAGGCAACGACACCCTCTTTCGACACATCCCTACCATGGGGCCACCATGCCACCAAGGGAAAATCATGGTGTGATGTCACAATGTGCACAAGGGTGCCAAATCATGCCATAATCCATGGTGGTTTGCTCAGTTTTTGGCCATTCCCCCCTCTATTCGTCCGAAAACCCCACTTTCGACACATCCATACCATGTTAGCAACCACAGAATCTAAAAACCCATGGCATGCAATGTTGTCTTTTATTACAAACAATTATATCAATTCTTTTTTTAATACTTATGATAAAAATATATTTCAATAATTAATTACTATAAACTTACAAGGTTTCGTGTTTACAGCCCACTCAAGAACATGCCATCAACCCCATGCCGGCTACTATCCTATTATAGCTTGCTAAATAATCAATGTGTTGCTTCTATTTTCAACTCACTAAACTACATATATTAAAAAAATTGGCAAATTTATAACTATCAAAGTTCTTTTCTTAAATACATCATCTAAATTATGATCTCCACTGTCGCAATGAGAAAGAATAAGACATCCTGGAAGAATAAGTTGGATGTTTATTGTAATTACGACCTAATGTGCACATGACGGCAACCAACACGGGCTTTTTCTCCTCAAAGTCATCAGGATTTTTTCTCCTCAAAGTGAACGATATGACCAGATTCAGCACAATATGCATATGCCTCTACCATGCAACCACCATCATTCCAAAGACATAACTAACCATCAGCACCTAGATCATAATTTATTACACAACATAGTTTGACACACATTCACAAATTAAGACCATCACTATAATAGATGGTCTGATAGATCAGTTCAACACCACAACAAACATAGTTCAACACAACTGACAGCCATACTTCAAACTAGTTCAAGCAAAAGCAACATAATAACATGAGTCCAGAGCAACTAGGCTTCATCCTCCATAGCAAGCACCAACAGCAGTCCTTGATGCTCTGCCCTTATCAGCTTGGAGGTGCCAGAATAGGCTAGCTCTTCGCAGTACTACCTCAGGTTGACAAGCTTGCCACCCTTAGGCTTCACCGGGTGCCATGGGCAGAAGTAGTTGCCCCTCCTCTTGAAAGGGAGCTTCCCAGCCTCCAGCTTCTCCAGGAGCTTGCTCTTGAAGGAACCTATGTTCCTGCTGTCCACCGACTCAGCTGAATCCTGGGAGTCGTACTGGACAACAACAAAGTGTCCAAGTTATAAATTGAGATGGAAAGCTACCAGAAT
Source organism: Lolium rigidum (assembly GCF_022539505.1). Lineage (NCBI taxonomy): Eukaryota > Viridiplantae > Streptophyta > Magnoliopsida > Poales > Poaceae > Lolium > Lolium rigidum. The sequence continues at coordinate 72,470,834 of NC_061509.1, forward strand.
GAAATACAAGGAAGGGTAGAGAACAAAATTATATAGCTCACCTCCAGGGAGCCATCTGATTCCTCCAACTCCTCGTATGACCCAGGCACAGGTGGAGCAGGAACAGCTGGAGCAGGCACAAGTGGAGCAGGCACAGGTGGAGCAGGAACAGCTGGAGCAGCCACTGGTGGAGCAGCAAGAGCTGGAGCAGGCACATGTTCTTCCTCCTCCTGGATTGGAGGAGGCACAGGTACTTCCTCCTCCTGGTTTGGAGGAGGCACAGGTACTTCCTCCTCCTGGTTTGGAGGAGGCACAGGCTCCACCTCAAATAAGATTAGTCCCCACAGTTATTATAGCAAATCTATGCTAAGTTAGATTTAACAACACATAACAGTATTTATCCATTCATTCTAACAGTTAACCCATGACAAGTGCAAAGATTTGTTTTCTTCAAACAAAATTAAGATGCATGCTTCACATACATTTTACATGTGATACCTCTCTGCCAACATTCTCGTAACAAATTACCTAAATTGAAACCATACTTATTGTTCACAAAATCTAGGGTTAGTATTCATGCACCAACTATAAAACATGCTGGATCACATACACTTACTACTATTATGCCGAATTGCACATATAATGCAAATGACCTCATGTCCAAACATACCAATGTGCTATCACATTAAAATCAAGACCCTGAAAACAAAATAAATTTGCAATGATGCAAATCATTGCAGCATTTCTACTCAACTATAGTATCCAGAAGCACACTAGCTAACGAATGTCCAATTGCAAACTTTCAGCAATACAAGCAGATGCAGTGAATCCCTATAAATTTATAAATAGCATTTACCTTCAACATAAAACAATAACTAGATACTGTGCTTATAAACAATAACAAGCAGTGTGCAAACTTTCAGCCATACAAGCAGATGCAGTGAATCCTTATAAACACTAACAATTGGTTGTTATGATGCTATAATTAACAAGCATTCTAGTGTGAAATACAACAGGTAAGGATAGGATGATCGGAGAATATCATTAGCTCTTCTACGATCAAGATAATTTGCTATCTCCAACCAACCAGAAGTGAGAAAGAATATGATAAGAACTACCAAAACAAATTTCTACTCTTCAATAATAACTTCACTCTTTGCCGCTCTATGCAAAATCTTATCGGACGAAATCATTACTCACATATTACAAGGCACTTAAGCAGTAATGAGATGTAAGAACACAAAAATAATCAATTGGTAATTCTGATGCCATAATTGGCAAGCACCACAGTGTCAAATACTACAACAGATTAGGATGTATTATCAGAGCATGTGATTACCTCTTCTACCATCAACATACCGTGTTATCTCTAACCAACTAGAAGTTCCAAAAACTGTTAATCAAAACCTAAAATAAGGGACAGCGCACTTACCTCCATCTGCATGTCGCCCTTCACCTCGCAGACGTCGCCCGACGCCGGCGCACCCAACAGATCCGCCACCGCCTTCAAGGCCGCGCCCGATGAAGCTTCCTCCACCAGATCCGCCGACACCATGATGGCGGAGGTAGCTTCAGCGCATGCGACGCTACATGCACCCGCATCGGCCTTCCCTCCCCTGTAGCAGATTCGTCGGCGTTCACATCCGCCATTGCCGCCACCACCGAGCCGACGGCGACCGACCCGATGATTGAGGTCTCCACGCCGGTGTTCCTCGCACCGGCCGCCGCCTTGCTCGACTCTACAACACCGCCATCACCTCCAACAGCCTTCGGCGACGCATCCCCTTCCACGACCGCCAGCTTCTTAACATCGTCCGCGGCAGCTCCACCACCTTCCATCGCCGCCAGATCTAGTGAATCACCGACGATCTACAACCGCAACTACCGGCGGAGTGAGAGGGAGAGGGAGGAGGGTTTTTTGGCGGAGAGATGGGGTTCAGAGAAGTGGGGAATGGGGGGAAATGGAAGCGGCCGAGCGGTTCCAGGGCTTTTATACGCGCCGACGATTCCGCTCCCTCGCCACGTATGTCTACACGTCACCGACGCCTCCTCTCCCTTGCCACGTTGCTCGCCACGTCTTCCCCGTATGCGTACAAAATACCGTACAACTGAATCCCGCGCGGCCCGCTATACACAACGCCGAAGGGGTATCGGGTAATCTTGACCGTCCATGTGTTTTTCACCACAACGTCGTTCGCAGGGGGGGGGGGGACACCGGAGCACAGTCGTTTTAAGAGTATTGAGGTGGACATTGGTTTGAAAATTGCAAAATACTAAGTAGAAAGGTTTTCCTATTGATTTCGTTCATCTAATCCGCTGTAGGTAAAGATACAATATTCCATTGTTCTCTTTTTAAGGCTCACCATTAGTTTGTCATTTACTTAGTACTATATATATGATGAAGGGGGCATAAGATTTATGCTGCTATCTAGCAGGTCACAGTCTTGTGAGCCACTCAATTATATTTTGCGGGTAGAAAACAATTTTCCATTTTTCTTACTTTATGGCTTACACATAGTTGAAAATAAAATTAATTCATGAGGTAGAGTAAGGTTTGCTTAAGTTCTATGTTTTTTTCTTCACTCAGATTATTCTGTACTCAGAGTCACCGTCCGTGCATCCTTTAGTATAAACTCTATATGTGTGCTTAATAGGAGCTAATAGTCGTAGCTTATAATTTTTTTTTTACAAACTATTGATTCCATTGGCTCTGTTTAAGGAGATATACTCCAGACACGATTCGCATCAGGTTTAGACGAAGGTAAAATACCATGTTTTCAAACTAACAGTACCGAAACTCAGTTTGGACTTCTCATTTTAGTAGGTTGTTATAGTTTCTTCACCCTTGTGTTACTTCTTGAAATCAAGTGGTTAGAACTAAGTATGCAGTACGCATAAAAAGAGCTTTAAAATGCTTGAACCTGACACTACCAAGTAATATTGGCCCACCTTAATTATCCGTTATCCTGAGCAGAAGTATGAGTGATTGGCAAATAATCTGATACATACCTGTAAGTGGTTAAATACATTGTTTGTACATAACCATCAGCCATGCGGTTTTGTGCATATTATTCTCATACGGTGTACCAATTATTATGACCATAAATTGTTGTTGTCATTTTGGTTTATATAAAGATTATAGTGGAACAACTGCATGCTTGGTTGATATAAAATTCTGAATCAGAAGTTCAGAACTCATAACTAAGCTTGAACTATTTTTGAGTTTGTTCATTGGTACGAAACAGTGTATTAGCTAACAAATTTATATGTGGTGGACATGTAGTCTATTTCAACTTAACATACTACTCACCTGAAAAAATTTCAGCATAGCGTAATTTTGTTTTAAATTAGTTCTCTATAAATGGTGATCCCTTTTACCGAGTTGGCACACATGTTTTTGGTTGTTCATTGGCACAGAACAAAGTATTATCTAAAAAATTCATAGGTTGTGGATATGTAGTCTTTTAACTTAGCATGTTACTCCCTTTCAATTTCTTCGCCATTTCTCTTTTTTTTTCTTTCCTTTTTTGGTTCTCTATAAAAGGGGATATCTTGCACACATGGTAGCAGATTTTTCTGAACCGTGGTTATGAACCAATGCAAATATCTATCTTTTCTCTCTGTCACACTAAGATATTACTACTGAAACTTCCAAGTAGGGTATCCAGACCGTTTTGGTTAATCAGGTTCGTTATACAAATTCTTGACTAACTTGTTCATATTGTCAATTAATCTCTGGTCTTGCAATGATTATAATTAGCACACAATACTAGCAGTCTAGACAGTAATGTACCTCCGCCAGCAATTTTAATCCATAAGCAATTGTACCAAAATCTTAGTGACATATTCATGCCATCTCATGCATTTTCAGTTAGCCGCGGCGTGCCGCCGTGCCAGCCATTGCTAGTTACTTGAAAGACAGTACGAACAGTTACCTATCGGTGGTTCATACCCAAAACTACAGCGACGGGGCAATTAATTTTTTGCTTAGTTACAACCGTCGTGTAACTAAAAAAATTCAGTTGCAACACATGTGCAACTATGAAATCGCAGTTTCATCCCATTTGCAACTATATTTTTTATAGTTGCAAATAGGATGCAACTGGAAAATCTTAGTTGAAATGTATGTACACCTCCAAAAATCTCAGTTGCAACCCATGCATAACTGGGGAAATCTTAGTTGCAACCCATGTGTAACTGGAAAAATCCCAGTTGCAACCCATGTGTAACTCAGAAATCTCAGTTGCAACCCATATGATACTAGAAAAATCTTAGTTGCAACCCATGTGCAACTAAATTTTTTTAGTTGCAACCCATGTGTAATTGAGAGAAATAATAGTTCCAACCAATGTGTAACATGGACAGCCAGTTGCAACCTATGTGCAACTGGTAAAATCTCAGTCGCAACTCATGTGCAACTCCCGAGCTCACTATGCACCCTGACGCAATCCAACGACACGGGACATTTTTTCCTCAGTTGCAACACGTGTGCAACTATAAAGAAAACTTGAAAAAATCGTATTGCAACCCTTATGCAATTACAAAATACTCAGTTCCAACTCATGTACAAATACCTATGTCGACACTATTTACCAGTGTATCAAAACATCTGCCCAAATCACCTTTAAAACTAGATGATTCCCCGAGCGTTGCTGCGGGAAATTAATGTGCATTTTTTTGAAAAAGAAAGTGAGATGTATTATATGATGAAAATGTGGGAACAGAAATTTATGTTACACTCAGCTCACTCATGGTCCAATTCTTCAAATTATAACCAATTTTTTTCATTAATTAGTATCTTATGCATTCAAGTGGTGAAATTTTAGTATATCATGTAACCTTGGCAAACAATCGTGACAATTTTATTATACCATGTATTCAAGTGGTGCAGAGTTTAAATAGTATGACATCCAAAGGGGAAATAAGATCCAACAAAAAACACAATAACTGTATTTTCTAAAGGATACCGGTGTTCCATCACACAAACATCCATTAAATTTTATTTACTATTAACCAATTATGAAGCACATCATTTTGGTATTTCAGTATTGACTTTTTTGGATCTGGAACGATGACAGATTAGTACTGAAGCTTTGTATTATCTTCTAAAAGAGAACAGAAAAGATATCCGCATACAAAACTTGTGAAACCAAGGGGGAAACTCAAGGAACCCACCCGTTATTATATCAAGTCCAGATATCCAACACATATGATGCAATGCATAAATAATCGAATAGAGCAGAAGTGCTAACAATCTTTAAATACAACTATATCTTTGACAATTGAAGCGATAGAACTATTTTATTTTACCAACTATAAGACTACATAGCAAAACATACATCATTGTAATTGGCATGCCCGCTTCAATCTTTGCTCGCAACAGTTTGAGTGTGGTCTGTATTACTATGACGGTGACATAAGAAAGGATGGCATTCGTTAGTTATGGAATGATAATTACAACTCTAGTAGGTGTGGATAAGATGACTGCTACGTAGTGTGTAGAGTAGATTTAGCACGTGCAAAAGCAAATATTTGGATTCTAGAACCTGCTTGGTCGAGCCATCTCTGATGCATCACTCTGTCCTTTTAGATGCATTTTTCCTACATGTGTCCACGGAAGTTGTACAAAGAGAGAAGAAAATTAGGAAAGAGGGAGATCTGATTGGTAACATGTGGAACTGAAGATCATATTGACGCACTTGATGGTTGTCATGCATGTTCACCTTCTTAGATCCTGTGTGATACTGAAAGAAAAAGAGAATCAGATGGTACTCACCCAGTCAACCGCCATTCAAGCAACAGTTGTGGCATTGGACTCGGACGTCATAATCAGTGGTCCAACATGGAACTTGTGTGGCTTCCGGGACAGGTGCCCAGGAAGGGCGCGATGGATTAAGAAAACCGGTGTGCCAAGAAGTACGCTGACCTTGCGGGACTTTTGGTAAGAGCAGGAGGAGATCGTGTGACCTGAGCATCCCTATGCAGACTTTCCACATGAACTTCAGCATGGTCGATTTATATATAGGAAGACCTAGGAGGGGAGTGGAGAAGACGTCGGGTAGTATGTGACTGTTGGACTATAGAAATTGAATCATTCATGCATGGAACTAATGTACGTAAGCGGCAAGAGCCCGGAGGATAATAAAGAGGAGGCTGCATGTTGTCTCTGCCTCATCTACACGCTCGGGACGATTTAGTTTCTCCTAGAGGGAATTAATAGAAGTTGATGAGAAGAATGATAGGAAGAAGATGATAGGGCGCATGCCTTAAAAAAAATGGTGATGCATCATCATGAAAAGAATGTAAACAATAACTATTTGCTGATGTGGCAAACTGCCTAGGTGGATAGCTTGCATGTTGAGAGAATTCAACTTAGTGGGTTGCTCCTATTTAGATATTATAGATACAACACATTATGTACAAGAAAGCCCACATGCACAGAAAAGAAGGTACAACTTTGTGTAGTAAAAAGATGAAAAGACCACTAGAATGAAGACGAAGCCCAGATGTATGGACATAAAAGAAAACAAAAGGCCCAGATGAAACTCACAAACCCATACACGTGCGAACCAGTAACCATGTCACTGCCTAGAACACGAGAACGACCAAAAAGAGCACGAATCTTGACATCCAGATCCAACGGTTACATAATCGACTGAGATTTAATAAATCTCAGGCGTCTGAGAAATAACAATTCCGATGAAAAATCATTACCATTAATGATATTATCTTCTAATTTAGAAGAGAAACCGATTACAATTCATCATCATGAAAAAGTGAAAGCAACTTCTTTTTTTAAAGAGGAAAACTCGAGCGCTTGGGCTAATAGGCTGGAAAAAAATAGCGTGCTAACGCTATGAAGATTTAGCGTGCATGTTATTTCGCAAATAGCATCATAGCGAGCAAAATTACGAAAATTTAGTGTGGACCCGCTAAATATGCTATAGCGTGCTATTTTTGCTATTTTAAACCTTGGTTGAACTAGCTATCCACCCCTTCCCTATCACTTTTGCGTTGGCTTTCCGCTTCCGTGGACCAGCATCAGCTACCACCGAATCATCTGAACGACAGATGTAGCGCGATAGGTAGTCTACAGTCTTGCCCCCGCGGAAGTCATGCTGGATGCTTCCATCCAGCAGATGGTAGGCATCAATTCTCCAGCCGCCGTCATTCCGCTCGCTGCACCGGTAGACCGTGTCAGCACTGATGGACGAGGACAGCCCGACGGGCACCGAGAGCGCCGGACCATGGCAGCTTTCGCCGAGGAACACGGCACGCCCTCGTAGCCCCTGCATGGGCACCATCTTGCCGGCGTCCAGATCCACCCGGTACACCTCATACTTCCCGGGAAGATCGGCCATTCTCGGCCACGCGCTGCTGTTCACCAAGATTAGCTCGCCGTCGTTGTCCACTAGGTTCACCGTGTTTGGGGATGGCCACTTAAGCTCCGCCGCGGCCGCCACCACCAGCTCCGGCCGCTGGCTACCGGCGGCGACGTCCACTGCCATGATGCCTTTCTTTGTGGCGCAGTAGAAGCGGCCCGCGAACGACAGGGTTGCAAAGATCCAGATGGACCCGCACTGCGCCCGAATCCACCGCTCATCGTTGGGCTTGGCCACGGCTAGATAGTGCCAGCCGTAATGGAGCGCCATTGTTGACGAGTCGTCGACAGGCCCCGCGCCGAACGCTTCTAATCCGTCGAGATCAGCGTCCCATCCAGTAATCTGGCTCTCCGGCGGATATAGCAGAGTAGCCCCGCCTGGGAAGGCGGTGAGCTGCCGGGTGAGCGGGTTGAGGAGGCTGACGGCGTGGGAGCTCTTGTCACATAGCACGATAAGGCCGTCGGAGGTTGGCCCCAGCACGTGCCGGCGGCGGAGCTCGGGGAGGTCCACCAGGAAGCGCTCCCCGGTCGAGATGTTCAGCAAGCCACGGCGCTTCCGGATGGCGCCGAAAGTCTGCGGGAGCATGATCCACCGCCGGGGGTGGAACCGGCGGTCCAGGCTGCTGTGATCGTGCGGGGACGCGGTGCGTCGGCGCCACGAGCTGCACACCGCGCGGAAGCGGAGGTAGTTGGCGACGTCGTCCGCGAGGACGCGCTCGGCGATCAGGCCCGCCGGCCCGGCCGTGAGGTTGGCCCAGTCTCTCCTGCAAGACAAGTGTAAGGAATGTTAATGTTTTCTCCATCCTAAGATCATGCAGTATGTGGTCTCAAAGCGATTCATAGAGGTTTTGGAACCGGTTTCACACATAGTGAAGCATGGCACCAAAAGATCTGACAACAAAAACGCATCACAAAGTTGGTTCGGTTCATAGCTATTAAAGTAATGTTTCCAAATGAACAGCAAAGAGAGAGAGGGTTGCTCGTGAGTAGAAGTGAAGAACAGAGCAACATAAAAAACGATTTTTTCAGTGGTTAAAGGTCCATATCTGCATGTGAAGCGATGCTACACATAGCAGCAAAACTAGAGTCTCCCCCAACAGCATCTGATGGGATGTCGTCTCCCCCAAGCAACCTGGCGCCGCCGGCGTCCGCCACCGCTACAACCGCGCAGCCCAGCGCCGCCGACCTTCCTCTTCCGCATCCACCCCTCCTCATCCCCGAACCGCATGCTCCTGGAGTCTCGCGGCCGCTAGTTAAGCGCGCAGCAATTCTCCGTTTCGTTCGAGATGGGATCATCAGCCGCGTTCCTGGCATCGCGATTTGGAATTCTTCGATCTCTCGATTCCTTGATTTGAATAACAATCTCATTTCTGAATCTGCTGTCAATATTTCAGAGCTTGCGACCGGAGTCGCGCGGGAGATCAGCGGCATTCAAGTTTTGTTTGGCCCGAATTTGGGATGTGGGTTGGACCGAATTTTTCTGGGTCGAGCCCAACGCTCTCACTCGTCTACGGTCCGATGTTGCGAGCAGGTTTCTTCTGGCTCTCGAGCTTTTGCAATGGCGGATCCCGTTGGGCCTCAGCCCATTACTGCTCACCGAGCCTCGCCTTTAGCCTGTGCTGCGGATAGAATCCGAGTAAACCCTAGATCAGTTGGCTACGGCGCAGTTGTTTTCGTCTCATCGCCTCCCTCCCCCAGATCAGATCTTACCCAACCACCACCTCCTCGCCGCTGGTCGGGAACGTCCACCGGTGACAGCAGATCCTTCGCGCAGATCGCCGCTCTTCCGAGGATGGATCGGCGTTTTGGAGGACCGCGTAGATCTCCTCCACGAAGAAACAACTACTTCGGATATCGTCCGAGAGCCGGATCTGAGGCCGATCGAAGAGATGAACAGCGTCGATGGGAAGATGAACGCCGCCGAGATGAAGATTGGCGTCGTGAAGAGGAAAATCGCCGTCGAGAAGAGGAGCGGCGACATGCAGATCAAGAGCGTCTCCGCTTCGAGGAGCGCAGAAGATCCGACGAGCGTAGGCGCCTCGACGAGGAGCGTCAGCGTGAGGCGACCCGCATCTCGGAGTTGGTCGCCCGCGAACGTGCGCTGGCTGAGAAGACCCGCAAGGAAGATGAACTGCGCGCTCGAGATCGGTGGGCTCATCGTCCCGAGATGGTTCCTGGAGATTCCTCCAACCACAACTCTGCTCGCTCTGCTGATGTAAGTCCCGTTGCTCCATCCTTACCATCTTCTAGTACCGCAGCCGCAGATGCAGCGCGAACTGGCTCCCTTTTGCAATCACAGCATAGATCTGCGGTTGTTGCCGATAGCTCTCAGTCTCTCGTTTCTCTGCCGGAGCCGGTGGGGTCCTCTGTACCACCACCTGCTCCTGCCTCCATGCTGCCAGCAAGTAGAAGAATAGAGACTCCGCGTAGAAATCTCTCTTGTTTCAATTGTGGTGAAGATCATCATATTTCCGTCTGTCAAGAACTTGATCCGTGGGAATATAAGGCTCCTTTCTTTGGCAGTGAAGATTTCGGTTCTGGATTTTATTCTATTCCTGTCCCAGAGGAAGATAACTACCCTGTTGAACAGCTTAACTATGCTCATATCACTGTGGAGAAAGGGGAAGTTAATTGTAGAAATATTGAACATGAATTCAATGTCTGGGCCGAATCTATGAAAATCAATTGGCGTTTCTTTGCCAAGGAAGTGTCAGCAACTGAATTCAGGACAAGGTTCCCCTCAGCAAAAGCAATTGAAGAACTTGCCCACTTTGGGAAATTATTCATGAGAACCGTGCCTGGTGCTATCATCAGCTTAGAGAAGTGGGCTGGCGACATTGAACCAATTTCAGTCATGCAAGAGGCTTGGTTCAGAATCAAAGGCATCCCAATGAAATTCAGGAACAAATCCACTGCATATTATGCTGCTAGTCTGGTGGGCAAGCCACTTGCTCTGGACAAAAATTACTTAAGACACTTTGCCTTTGTTAGAGTGAAAATTGGCAGCCAGGACCTAGCTCTGGTCCCCAACTCCAGAATTGGAGAAATCAAAAAAGGTTTTTATGAATTTCAATACTCCAGAGAGTTGTTTGATCCCTCATCTAATGCTAGCAACAAAACTGCTGTTCCTGTTGAGGCCCCTGGTAAGGAAGGTGATCAAGGTACTCCTAAAAGACAGAGGATGGGTATGCAAGACTCTGATGCTGGCTCTCAGTCAGCCCCTCCTAAAGTTTCAGGCAATCACACTGGTTCTCATAGACAGTCTGCTCTGCAAGCTTCCCCTCTGTCAAAGAAAGATTCTGGTAAAAGGAAGCTGTTCGAAATGGAGCTCCCTGGTACTTCTGAAGAGATTTTGACTCCTTCTGCATGTGTTTCTGATACTCCTCTTCCTCTTTCTGGAGTTCACAGAGAGGTGGTTGATGCTCTTGCCTCCCTCCCATCTCACTCAGGAGAGGGATCCTCCTCACATAAAGCTGCTGACTCTTACAAGCAATTCCTTAATTCCCTGGTGAAATCTGGCAGTGACAAGGTTTTTACAATTCAGAAGGAATACAAAGATCTTCTTGACCCTATTGCTGAGAATGTGAATGAAGGAGATGACTCCTCTGATGAATTAGTTGACTATGGTGACAGTGACAACTCTCAGAACTCTGACACTCCATTTCTGTCACAGGGGCAAGGAATTCTTGCCTTGGCTGCTCCCTCCCTCAGAAATGAAAGAACTGCAGTAGTTATTCCAGTTGATGGCTCTCAGCCTGAACCTGAATCTCAGGAAGATCCTCTTTCTCAGGTTGATAACCCTCTTATTGATGATGAATCTTCAGGTGGTGGCAACCTTTCCAGGGCTGATGGAGTTGAACAACAACAACCTGCTCCCAGGATGAGCTCCAGGATTGAATCTCTGGGAGTTCACAATACCAGGATTGATGCTAGGGCTACTGGGGTTGCTGAAGCTTCTAACATCCCAGGTACAAATTTGAATACCTATAATTCCTTTGCTTTACTAGATGATGAGGAAATTATCACTAGAGCTCTAGAAATGGGAGTTAATTCTGCTTCTTTCACCCTTGAAAATGTTAGTTATTTGAAAGATTTAGAAACTGCTAGACATAATATTGTTACTATGCAAAATCATTCTGTGACTGCCAAGGATGATATGTCAAACCAAGTCCTCTTGCTGGAGCTTGGTGATGATCTAAGTCAGAGTGACAAGGATGAAGATGGAGATGATTTCACCCCTGTTTTATCCAGAAGGAAAAAAAGAGCTAAAAGATCTGCTTGTAAGATTGGGAGGAGTGGGTCACAGTCAAAATCAAGTGACTCCACTGTGGGAGCACAGTCAAGATCAAGTGCTGCCCAGGTGAAAGCCATCAATGACCACCCTTTGAGTGGCATTGTGGCTGGAGCCAGAAGGAGGAAAAAAAATCCGAAATATCTATGATTGGTGCTTCTTTGAACTGCAGAGGGGTGGGGAAGAAGGGTATGGGCATCTTCTTAGCTGACTTGATTAAGGATCAGCAGCTGGATTTTATTGGGCTTCAGGAGACCATTAAGAAGGATTATTCTCCTGCTTTCTTCAGGAGAATTGACCCTGGTGGGAATTTTGACTGGAAATGGATCAGTTCAGTTGGCAGGAGTGGTGGTATCTTGGGTGGTTTTAGGCTATCCAGATTCACCATTTGTGATACTTCAGTGGGCAGGTTTCATATCAAAGTAACCTTGCTTGATTTGAAGCTAAATGTGAAATGGTGCTTGATTATTGTCTATGGAGCTGCTCAAGCCTCTGGTAAAGAGGAATTTCTGGTGGAACTTGGTAATATTTGCAGTAATCAGACTCTACCAATTTTGGTAGGGGGAGATTTTAATATCATGAGATTTTCCAGTGAGAAAAATAAAACTATGTCACAAAATAAATGGTCTGACATTTTTAACTCCATCATTAATACTTGTGCTTTGAGAGAGATTCATATGGCTGGAGGTCAATTCACTTGGACCAACAATCATATTGATCCTACCTTGGAAAAACTGGACAGATTCTTAATGAGCAGTTCCTGGGAAGATCTTTTTCCCCTTGTAACGGTTCATAAATTGGTGAGAGAGGTGTCTGATCATAATCCTTTAATTCTTGATACTCTTGATATCAAGGTTAAAAATAGAGATTTCAGATTTGAGAAAAGATGGCTAAAAGAGGACAGTTTCTTAGACAGAGTGAGAAGATGCTGGGACCAACAGGTGTTTGCCAGTGATAGCCTGGGCATTTTAGTTAAAAAGTTGAAAAATGTCAAGAAAGCCTTGAAAGGTTGGGGTGCTAATTTGAGAGGTGCTGACATCAAAAAGAAAAAAGATATTTCTTCTGAATTGAATGATTTAGAGGAGCTGGAAGAGTTGGGTCCCTTATCTCCTACTCAAAGAGAAAGGAAAACTTGGCTTCAGCAAGAAATGCTGCATGTTTTAGATAATGAAGAAACTTTCTGGAAACAAAGATCAAGAGAAAATTGGCTCCTCCATGGTGACAGTAACTCTGCCTTTTTTCATAGAGCAGCTAATGGTTGCAAAAGGAAGAGAACCATTTTTTCTTTGAAAAAAGGTGATTCTATTGTTCAAGGAGATGCTGCTTTGTTAGAGCATGCAACTGCCTTTTACAAAGATTTGTTTGGTCCTGTGACTGATTCTGGGATCAGATTGAATGATGATGTTTGGGCAGAAGATGAAAAACTTAATTCCTTGGATTGCGTGGAGTTGGATAAACATTTTTCCTTAGAGGAAATCAAGGATGTTATTGATCACATGGAGAAAAACAAAGCACCTGGCCCTGATGGCTTCCCCATTGAATTCTATCAACACTGCTGGGATATTATTAAGTTTGATATCATGCATGTCTTCAATGATTTGTTTGAACATAGAATTGGCCTGGAAAGAATCAATTATGGGATTATAACCCTGATTCCCAAGACTGCTGATGCTGATATCATTCAAAAGTTTAGAACCATTTGCTTGTTGCAAGTTTTCTTCAAGATTGTAACCAAAGCCCTGACTGTTAGAGCAAATCCTGTGATGAATAAACTTCTGCTCCCCTGCCAGACTGCTTTCATCAAAGGGAGATATATTGTTGATGGTGTGATGTTGCTCCAGGAAATCTTAAAAGAAGATAAATTCAGGAAAAATCAGGGGATTGTCTTGAAAATCGATTTTGAGAAAGCTTATGATAAAGTTAATTGGAGATTTCTGTTTGATTGTTGTAAACAAAAAGGGTTTAGCAATAACTGGCTGACTTGGATTAATAAGTCTGTTTCTGGTGGGACCCTCAGTGTCAAAGTTAATGACAAAGTGGGCCCATATTTCACTAGCCATAAGGGAGTGAGGCAAGGTGATCCCTTTGCCCCCTTCCTGTTTAATATGGCAGCCAATAGTTTGGCCAAAATGGTTCATTTGGCTCAAAATAATGGTCTGGTTACTGGCTTAGCAGATCATCTGATTCAGAATGGGATTGCCATTCTGCAGTATGCTGATGACACCATCCTTCTACTTCAAGATGCTCCCAAACAAGCTGTGCATCTGAAATTACTGCTGTACATCTTTGAATCTATGTCTGGGTTGAAGATTAACTTTGAGAAAAGTGAAGTACTGATGATTTTGGAGGATGATATTAAACAAAGTTTTTATGCTGATCTGTTCAAATGTCAAAAAGGTAGCTGGCCTATCAAGTATTTGGGAACTCCTGTTTGTGCCAAGAGAGCTTCTGTTGCAGATATGAGTTTTTTGGGAGAAAAAACTAAGAAGAAGATGAGTGGATGGATTGGAAACTCCATGTCCATTGGAGGGAGGGTGATCAAGATTGATGCATGTCTTGCTAGTACTGCTGTATACCAGATGTCTCTGAGGCTCTTGCATAAAACAAACATAGAACAAATTGATAAGCCTATCAGGTCATTCTTTTGGGCTGGGAGTGCTGATAAGAGAAAATATCATTTTGTTAAATGGAGATGGATATGTAAACCAAAACAAAAAGGTGGCTTGGGGATCAAAGATTTGTCCAAGTTTAATATTAGCTTGATGTGTAAATGGTGGTGGAAATTGGAGCATGATCCTGGCCCATGGCAGGATTTTATGAAATTGAAATACTTGAGAGGCAAAGGCATTTTTTATGCAAAACATAGACCTGGAGACTCTCCACTTTGGTCTGACATGTTGAAAGTTAGGGATATTTACCTCTGTGGTAGAAGAATGAAAGTTGGGAAAGGAAATATGACTAGTTTCTGGGGAGATTCTTGGTGCAGCTCCAGTCCTCTCAAAGATATGTTCCCTGTCCTTTTTGATATATGCAATGAGCAGAATGTCACTGTGGCTGAGGCAGCTACCATGGGGTGGAGATTTTCTTATAGGAGATGGTTGACCCCTGATCTTATCATTCAGGAAGCTGGGTTATTTCAATTAATGACCCAAACTCATTTATCAGATGTAAGTGACATGCCCAGATGGAAATGGTCCAAGAAGGGCAATTTCACAGTGAAATCTGTTTATAGAAAGATTTGTGGTGGAGGAAGGGATAGATCCTTTAAGCATCTTTGGAAAAGCAGAATTCCACTTAAGATCAAAGTCTGGCTGTGGTTGATTTGGCATAATGCCATTGCCACTAAAGACAATTTGCTGAAACGCAACTGGGCGGGGACCCCTACTTGTCAGTTCTGTGAAGAGCAAGAAACCATTAATCATCTTTTCTTTGGTTGTGCTGCAGCCAAATTTGTTTGGTCTGCAGTAGCCACTGCCATTAAGTCTCCTACCCGACCTGGAAGTTTCCTGCAATTCTTCTGGTGGTTCCCTCAGTTTTTTCGTGCAAGCCGCAATACACAGATAGCTGGCTTGGCAGCTATTTGTTGGGCCATCTGGAAGCTTAGAAATAGGGCTTGTTTTGAGAAAAAATTGATCAACTCCCCCTTTGATCTAATCAGTTACGCTGCTGTGTTTATGAACTACTGGGCAGGTTTACATGGCGATCGTGATGCTTCTGAGCTCCGTGCAGGCGCTGATGGCCTCTTACGGCTAGCTGCTGCAACTGGAGCTAGGAATCCCTCTACAAGGAACAATGGTCGTGGTGATCAACTTCGCTTGGAGAATATGGAGATTGATGGATCAAAAAGAGATGGCGCCGCTTCTTGATGTCGAGCTGAAGTTCTTAGCAATCAGTTTGTCGAAGCTGGATTTGTTTTGTTCACCTAGATCCCTTCGTTGTTACCAAGGGTTGCTTTAAAAACTCCTTAGCCTGCTTCTGTAATAAGTTCCTGAACGTTAGCAGTAGGCGGCGAGCCCCCCCCCCCCCCTTCCTTTTGTTTTTCTTTTGTGGTAAACTGTGTTGTATTTTCGTTATCTCCATGGTAATGAAAATTCGATCCCCCCTGGAGGGGTCGTTTGGAAAAAGCAGCAAAACTAGAGCGGTTTCAAATCCTGACAGCTTTTTTAATGAATCGATTCAATATAGTATATGACCTAAATTAACTGACTCAAATTTGTCCAAATTCGTAGATATACACACTAATTCTCTCGTCTACATTCGCACATTCGCACACATGAAAATCTTGACAATTTGGAACGAGGGGGTAATTCTATCGCGTAAGACTGAAACGTCGGTTATCGGATCTCGGTTGGAGAATACTCCCTCCAATCCTTTTTAATTGACTCAAATCAATCTATTATAAAGTTGTACCAATCCGAGTTAATTCAAAAAGACCAGAGGGAGTATGTCACTTCTTTCATGGACGACGACTGATGGAGAGGAAGACGAAACCGTGCGTACCAGTTACAGTCCGGGTCGGCGGCGGGTTTGCCGGAGAGCGCGCGCGGCCGGCCGGCGACCTCAGTGCGTGCGCGCTTTGCGCTATGGCAGCGCGTTTCTACAACCGTGCAGCTGTTAGGCGGCGCCGCCGCCATGTTCTGCGAGTCGACGGCGTGCGGTTGGGTTGGCGGTTCTATTGGGATGCTTGCGCGGCAGGCTTCGCGGGTGGGCCGGTGAAGCGGTGGTTTTATTGTGGGGGTTCGATCGGGAGTTCGGGACTTGGGGAACGGCTCCGCGATGGATTCTAGTTTGAAACCAGACCATACTGCCATGGAAAACGAGATACTGTCGCGGACTCGCGGACCACTTAAGACAGAATCAGATATTGATATTGAACCGGCCACTGAATGAATCCATGGTGGCTACTCTTCTTTTTGAGGCAAGAATCCATGGTGGCTATGCAGTTGGCTTTTCGCTTTGGCATGTTGAAGCAGAGCATCTCCAACGGTCAGACGCATTTTTGTGTCTAAAATATTTTTCAATTATAATATAATAGTTTACATAGTGTTGAAAATAAGTAAAAAGATTAGAAAATAGCCCTAGCTAACTAGGCCGCTAGCCATGGTTGCCTACTTGTCGTCTTCATCGTCGACGAGGTCGATGAAGACCGGAGGCGCCCAAGGCCACGATAAATGCACGCGCCGAAGCCAATGCTGGTGCGGGCGGAGGTGGTGCAGGTGCGGGAGGAGTCGCCGGAGAAGTGGGTGGCCTTCCTGGGGCTGGATGGCGAGGCCATCCCACTAAGTGAGTTGATAGCCATTTCGATCACCTCCTCCTCCGTGAGGTTCGGCGGTTGGAGTTCCTCCTCCTCCTCCTCCTCCAAGGTGTCATCCTCGTCGTCGTTGAAGCGGGGGCGGTGCTCCCGGTTGAAGAAGTCGACGTCACCTAGGTAACCCGTGTGGCGACGCGGGTCAAACTCCCAGGTCCCGAAGGTGGACCAGTTTTAGGAGTCGAGGGCGAATGCCGGATCCTCGCGCAGATCCGGCGGCAAGATGAATCGGCGGCGACAGATCTCGTACTAGCGCTGGCGTCCCTTGTGCGGCACCGAAGGCACCGGGACACGGCGGTGGTTGAGGTACAAGCCCCCGCTCGGCAGGCACACAACGGGCTAAGGCACTGGCCAGTTCTCTTCTAACTGCTGGTGCACAAACTTCACATGTACATATCGGCGGTTGTGCAGGGTTTTCTCTTTATTGATGCCAGAGGACCCGGCCTCGCGGTCGTGCTTCATCTTGCGGAATGGACATCCCTTTTCCATAGCGATGTCGGTGGCCGTTGGCTGTAGGCAAGTAGTGGCCAGACTGGTCCTCTTAAAAAGGATGAGTGCCTCCTTCAACTGGCGGGATGCCCAAGCGCCGCTCGCGCCATGCGTGTGGGGAGGCGGGACAACACCATTGACACGGCGTGAGGAACCAAATCATCACCGGAGCCATTACTCACGCGCGGATGACGAAACACACACGGTCGGGCAGGCCCGAAGGACAACGAGGCGGACGCATGCGCTGACCGCGTTGAGTCCGCAAAGATGCATTGCATGCTCATATTTGGATCATGAATGCGTCCGCATGGACATGCCGGTCAGCTACGCTGAGATTTTTCCTTTTTTCTGTTCGACCAGTCACTTTGCTTCCGTTTGTGTGGGACGCTGGAGATGCCCTAAGCAGCAAGCTATGGGTAACCCTGCAATGTTGGTATGTCTGGTTGACAGAATGAGTCAACATGGCTAGCATACTTATCAGCAGGCGATTGACCAATTTGCGGCCCAATTTGCATCCCTCTCAGCATAGGATGCAGCTAGAACTGGTCGAGGCAAATTTGCAGTTAACACTAGATCGCTGTAAAGTTACCCATTGTCTTGTTTATGCTATTTGGTTATCTCAACAAATTTGGCCAGTGTTTTGCAGTCCAGCATCGCAAATTTACCCATTTTCCTAGGACCGGATTCCCCCTCCCACAAACACAAAGTTAGTTTCGTGGCAGGCTGGCAGCAAATAAGAAGCTGCAGCATACGAACTGGTGCATGCATTATCAAAGGGAAAGGACGCCCTGGGTCTTGGTTAGAGCGTCCAACTTGTTCAAACAACTCAGGAAGGATTGAGGACAGATGGATTACATGCAACATTGGTTCCTGGATCGAAACCAGATGCTACTGACATATTGCTGCCGCAAGTCCTTGGTTTTAAATTTTAAGTCGCTACGATTCACACCAGCTTTCTCTCTGTTTCAAACTTCAGTATATGTTTACAACAGAAAAGGAAGAAAAACTACACTACATGCTACTCTGGCAATGTGGGCTAGATAAAAATTCCTTGACAAGAACTTGTATCGACATTGCAAAGACATGGTAAGAAATGGCACCATTCCTACGAGCGCCAAATACTCAGTAGATCAGATGGAGGATCATCTAGATTAAATAACAGCCCCTCGGACAGGTTAATTTCTGTGGCCAGCCCCAAAGTGAAATCGTCCTACTTGTTGATCGTTGAAAGCGTACTCGACTCTGAGAAGCCCCAGCGGTGAGTTCATGCGGATGCCAACACCATACCCGTAACCACTTCCTGGATTCCCATGGGCTCCTGCTGGGTTCCCTGAATAAAGAAGAAACCATGCGAGATTGTGGAACTGAGAATATAGTTTAGTGGAAAGCTGTGCCAGTACATATGCATAAAATAAAAAGTGTAGCCATATCAGGGCAGTTTCGCCAGCTGCAAAATCTTATTAATTAACTACCTAAAATAAGAGGCAAAATCTAATAGTACAACAGGGTAGATTTCCTCATGTAGAACCTGAATTGGATACTTTTCTTCAAACCCAAAACAAGGTTTAAAGGATTTGAGTACATGTACAGAACTAGCCCTTCTTAGGACCAAAGACCAGATATGGGCTACAAATATATCAAAAGCAAAACGCCAGTACAGCATGACTTACCAGGAACATTTAGACCAGAGCCAAGATCACTACCATAGTCACCGAAGATGACACCTTCAAAGGGACCAAACTACACAGAGAATAAAAACAGCGAGTAATCAAAGCAACGGTTTAGAAGGCTGATTTTTCATGTTACTGCAAACACGATGTGTATCAGAGCAGCACAGGAATTAGTCATTGCCATGTCATTTTTTTTTACAACTTAAACAAACATCAGAAGCTGTCATTGCAGGTAGCAATCATCAATAGTACTTGATTGCAGCTGTACTAATTTTTTAGCGATGAAATCGTGTATGAGTGTATGACAAGTAACAAAATCATTCGATCGTTCACACAAGTACATAAATCAGTAAAAATAGTTCGTCACTTAAACAAACATCAGAAGCTGAAGAAAACCATGATAGATTAACATTTTATGGTTGGCAAAGTAAACAATCCTAAGAAAGGAGAACTGAAAACCAGGCATCTTTTGAGGGTTATGGGATAATTTCTGGATAGCGGCTTGTGGGTAGCAAAGTAACAGTATAGACAAAGGAGAACTGGATGTTAAGGAGTATAAGTATTGGTCTAGGTCTCTACTCTCTAGGAGTCCGTATTTGTCTAGGTTTACTATCCTTGTATCTCAAATCAGATGTACTATATATTGTGGCCTTTGCCCCCTGATAATACAGGTTGTTGTTTGTAAACCAGGCATCTTATCGGGGGTTATGGAATAATTTCCCTTTAGATAATTCTTCAAATACTCTTCTACGCGTGGCTAAGAAAGGCCACACATGCACACATGCACACATGTACCAGGTTTCCCATGTACGTGATGCAACTGATCTATGTCCAACATGGGTTTGAGATGTTACACTGATCTGACATGGACGAACTGAGCCATGTGTCAGGTGGGGTCGTTTGTCCTAAACAAGATAAAAAGCACAACTCTACCATATTTCAATGGTACTACATACAACAAAGATACGGTAAAAAAATCGTAACCTCTGTATTGGCTTGTTTCCTTCACCTGTCTAACTTTATTCTTAAATACATGCAACCCATCAAAAAGAAAACATCATCTTAAAAATTATCATAATAAAATCAAATACTACAATTTTAGTTTCTTATGTGTATATTGATGTTGCCGATTATGTATTTATGAGAAAATAGCATATGGCTCTTTCTGTATTTTATCTTATGTTCTTTTGATAAAAACAAACAACTTAATAATACGGGAAAAAGAGGCAAGACCTACCAAGCGGCAAGAAACTTCTCCACTGCCAACTGCATATGAACGGCCAGTACCAATAGCACCTTCTTCATATCCTCTTACACTGTTTGTCCCACCAATTGAAAATGCTTCATGAGGGGAAAAGTTTCCCTCCACGTGACCGCCAGAAGCGCTAGATCACAGAATAAGTGTTACAGAAAGTAACATACCAACAAAACGTAAGTCCACTGCTATGCAAAACCTCCAGGCAACACATATTTTCATTATAAGTCCATCAATGGCACGATGTGCACTTAAACATACCTTAGAATAAGTCGGGCAGGACCAATTTCATAACCCTGCTTCAAGTGTGATGTCACTCTGTTGAATCTAAGCCATTGTGGAAGAATGGGCAGACCTTGTTCGGCATTAAAAACAAACTGGAAGCAGTAACAATGGTAGGATATAACCAACTTTCACAATAAAAAAAATTAGAAAGCACTAGAATGGTGTATGATTAATAGTAACCATTGTAGAGCTATGATCTCCAGAGTCTCTGTAGACACCTCCAAGCTTAGCCAGTAATGTGTAGTCATAAGGATTTCCGCTGCATTGTCATGACAGGATTATAAGATTTCAAATAGTAACTTAATCTGACAATTATATTCACGGTGTACCCAATTGTGTATAGACATCTGGTGCAAACTAAAGTTGAACGAGACATCAAGATTTGAGACCTGACAGTTAACTGGTTGTCATTGACATCTCCGATCACAGGGTTGCCTTCTTTATCACGAGCACCAGCATGCTGCATAGAAACTAGAAAGTGTCAATAAAACACAATTACGCTATTTTTCGTAAAGGAGAAGTAAGCAAATGAATAGTAATGCATCTTTATCTGTTTCAATCAACAAGGTAGTACTAAGTACTAACAACATCACAGATTCCAATGAGCACATGACCATGTCTACTTTGGACTTTTGCTGACAGGCTGGTAGTGGGGAAAAGCAAATTGCTTAACAAGCAATATGACTCACGTGTTTACCTGAAATATGAATCCAAATGTACCACTCCATTTAGGCCTTAATGGTCGACTATATTCGATGCCAGCAGTTACCCGTCCTATTGTAATAGGCCCATGATCTGGATGGTCCCCACCATCGATAAGTGTTCCAGAAGTTGAAGAGTTCTGGAAAAGAAAAGACTTATAAGAGCATGCACATGATTCTCAGCTGATGGGAATGATGGAACAGTGAAGATGATATCATATTAAAGGTACATACCTGAACCATGACAGTTCTAGACGTCCTCTTATTGTCACCGTCAATCCAAGGGTCAGTGTAGCTTAAATGATAAAGCGAATCTATTTGGCCCCCCTTTAGTAAGAGATTCAACTTCTTGTTCCTCCCAAAAACATTACAATGAGAATATCCCAAGCTGTTTAGAAACTCCAGTATGAGGGAAAAAAAGTACATGTAGAATTTCTGCTGATACGGGTGGATAAGATGAACTAAGAAATTTAAAATCAAATGTTTAAAAATGCCAGCTCATAAAGGCCTGCTTAGGCTTTGGAGGGTCATCTTAACTTAGGGGCTCCAATACAACGGTGGGGCTTGAGAACACCTTACACCTCCTGTCATAAGCATGAGCCCCTTTCTAACTCATACTCCCTCCATTCCAATGAATAAGCCATATAAATTTAGTCAAAAAGTCAACACCCTCTAAGTTTGACCAATGTTCTAGAAAAAAAATGAACATCTACAATACCAGATCAATATTAGTAGATTCACCGTAAAATATGTTTTCATAATATATTTGTTTCATGTTGTAGATGTTTATATTTTATTCTTATATTTGGTCAAACTTCTTGGAATTGTTATTTCAGAAAGGATCAAACCCAACTGGAGTGTAAAAAACATGATCTCAAAAACATTACTACAACAGTATCACATGCCATAACAAGCTACTCCCTCCGATCCATAATAATAAGTGTCGTGCGGCATTTATTATGGATCAGAAGGAGTACTAGATTCCTTTCCAGAGAAAATAAGATAATAATGACTCTGAAAGAACCTACTAACCCGCCAAGAAGCCGAGAAAGAAGCCCATTTGTTGTCCTGCAGAAAAACAGAATGTCATTATGGTAACAATATATGTTAAGCTCAAAATTCAAATGTAATTCACATATAGGCTACATGCAATATTCCAAATCCAGTACATAATAAGTAATAACCCACGTCAGCACCTTACAGGCTAAGGAACACATTTTATGAAAGCATACAAATTCACTAAATTGGTTCAGTGACCAAGCAGTACTACTTGACTATTTGTACTAACCGACTCGAAATGCCAACGTCAGGAAGGATCTCACCAGCGGTGCATTCAACAAGATTCATTACAAGATCAACTTTATTAGAATCTGCACAAGATCATAAGTAACACTGGTACTTGAGAAAGAAGGGCTTGTTTAAAAAAAATGGGAGCTAGATAAATTAGCTTCACCTCCGACAGGCTGCAGAGTTATTGTAACATCCTCCATTATTCCCATAGAGAGTATTCTTTCAACATCCCTTTTCACCTGTGCTCTATTGTAAACCTATTTTCATCATTAAAAGTTAAAACAGATAAGATGTCCATCACAGCAACAAGGCTACAGGACAGTAGTTTCACATTGACATCAATCCAAGCTTACGTACACAAAAAAACTATACAAGCATGATCCAAACACACTTGTAGACATCCGCGGTGACAATAGTACTTGTGGTTTTGGTTATAGCATTTGCATCAGAACTTCCATACAACAGCAAATCAATACTTTACCACACATGATAGTGTGAAGTGTGAAATAAGAATGGTTCATAAAATCATGTACTGCAAAATCGTGCACCCAGGACAATCTATACACACAGTTATAAATACCATTAATAATCCCCAAAAGTAGATTAAACACAAATACGGCAAGGAAGCTTCTAAAAATGCACTGACCTGACCCTTCTTGGTGGTAAGTTGCCGTAGTATGGTATCTAGTTGTGTCTTTCCAATAGTTGGTTCACCACTAGTTAACAGAGAAATGGAAAGACAAAGAAGATACAAATGATCAGAATATTACATGGCTATAAAAACAATATTCAGTGAAGAGAATGTCACTAAGTCAAGCTAGGATTCTCACGTTCTTCTATCCAGAAAGCGAAAATTTATATCATTAACCTCGGCTTCAGAAACTTGTAACCTCAGAATTCCTCCAGAAAGGATCTCAGCAGACGAAACCTGAGACCAAATCAAGCGCTAAAATATATTTGACTAGTTAAAGCTATAAACATTGTTGCATTTGACGACCTAAAACGGTAGACGCCTAATACTTTGGCATACTCAACTAACAGGTTAGCAATTACGGCAAATTCATATTTTCTTATCACTACTTATGGGCGTGAGCTCAAAGTATAAAAGCAGAGATTCACATACAAAAAGGGGAGCCTCTAGTCACTTTTTGTTTTCACGTACACAGAAGTCTTTACTCTTTACACAAGAGCAATAGATAACTTGATACATATCATGTTTCTAGTTCTGTTACAATTGAGAACATGTAGCATCAAAAGCAACAAAGCAAAGCTTGGGAATGAAGTTCTATATGCATAGCTGGAACCAGGCAGTAACTAACAACACAGCAAAATAGAATACTATGTTGTATGCCCTACCAATTTGATACTGGTGACACTGAGATGTAACATGTAAGCAATGACAAGTGCATTACAAAAGCAGAAGATTAACAACTCAAGTCCAGCGGTAATAGGCCTCTTGAAGGCCAAGAAAATGCATAGTATGTTCACTTGTTCCTTAGCACAAGGGCAGAAGATGCCTGTTGTCTGGCAATGTTCTCAAACAATTTGCAATACAGCACCAAATAGCAGAGACGGCAAAATTAATGAACAAAGTTAGAACTTGAATTACGTTATTTAATTGTCCACCTACCATGCCAGTAAGACTGTGCTCCTGATACCATTCGTTAATGGACTTAACCACTTGATATAAATGTCTTATGTTGATTATTTTCCCTGCATAATGTAAAACCAAACAATAAATTATGTTTCAAGAACAAATCTAAATGTCATTGCTTACATCTCAGTCTCACCAGTATAAAAGTTGCTAGGGCATACTAATAAGAGTATACATAGATTACACGAGGAAATCAGTTCTATTTTATGTCCTTTTTTTCTTTTAGAGAAACAAAATAAAATTGAGAAACATGTAGGAGGAACGGCATGATCTATACTAATCCATTTCTCTATAAAGAAATGATACAAAGATTATATCACAAAGATCGACCTTTATACCATATATTTATGTGGAGTGTGGAAAAAAGTTATTGGTTTTAAAGTTTAACACAATGAATATCCATGACAATGCGACACACAGTAAAGATGTGCTTTATTTGCGGTGTCACCTTTTCATTGGATTTTTCTCGTAATTATACTGCATAGCTTAATCTAGTGATGATATCATAGTATGAAGAAAAGCTCAAAAGGCCAATAATTCTGGCCTCATTCTAGACCAACGTTACACACTCTTGATGAGTCCTTGCCAGAAAAAAAAATGTAAATCTTAAATGGCCTAAAGCTAAGCTAGCATGTCGTAACAATCCATGTAGCATTGTGCAAAGCAAATCAACTAAATGTAACATACTCCCAGTTAAGCAAATTTATGATGTCGGTAAACCTCATGTAACATAACAGACTCTTAAACACAAGAAGAACAAAAAAGACTACCATGGCGGTCACGAAATGAGTCAGTTAGGAACTTAGAAGGCAGCATCTTGGCACCCTCACAGACCAGACCGTGGAATTCCTGGTTAGGCTCCACCTAAACCACAGAGAAAAAACAAATTTTGCAACCTTCAGCTCCAAAAATAAGCCATGGAAAGGGAATTGGGGAACAAGAAAAAAACCTGACCTCGAAGACAAGGCGAATGCCGTCACCGGTGTCGACAGCGACGGGCATGCAGGAGCGAAAGAGACCGCTCTCCACGACGCGGCGCACATCCTCCTGCACCTCCCGCGCCGTGAGCTCCGCGCTGGGGCGGCACGCGCGCAGCGCCGCCGCGGCAGCCTCCTCCAGCTCGGGCCGTTCCAGGGGAACCCCGTCCTTTCCGCGCACAGACACCTCGCTGATCAGCACCCGCTCCTCGCCCCCGCTCCAGAAGCCATCCTTCTCGTGCCTCCGCGGCAAGGGCGCGGCCGCCTTCTCGGCCCAAGCGATTGGGAAGCGGGGAAATGACGCGGCGAGGCGGCGGGACGCAGCGTCGATGGCGCGGCCGATGTGCGAGAAGGGGAGCGCGGCGGAGAGTATAGCGTGCGCCGGGGCAGGGGCAGGATCCGGGGAGGCGCTCGGGAGCTTGACGCCGGAGGAGACGAAGCGGACTTCTCGACGGGACCCCATGGCGGCGGAGTTGGCTTGTCCATGGACCATCCGAAAAGAAGATGCTGATTTCCTCTTAAAACCTTGTTCAAGTTCAAATTTTGAACGTCTCACGTGGGAGAGCACTCGACATAATTCTTTTTTGATAATTGATAATGTACGTTTTATTATTTAAAAATTTAACCATTACATCTACCCCTACATATTTAAGATGCACACAACTGCATAAATCTACAAGTCTAAATAGAAATGAAAAAGTCACAGGATAACATGTAAGATCAACTCCAGCAGACACCGCAAACCCTAAATCCCAAATACGCGTATGAAGGTCACCTCAAAAGACATTTGCGGGCTGAAAAAATAATCGCACAGACTAGAAGCTGCAAACTAAACTGCATAATTGGAACAAACATTCGCGCCAGATTGTTCAGTACATTCAATAGAGAAAGGAAATGAATAGCGGAGCCTAGTGCTCCACTTTCTAAGTTAATGGCGCTGCTGCGGCCGCTGACTACAAAAATATAGCCTCGGATACCTCACCGGAGCTTCGTGACGCGGCGGCGGAGCAAGCTGCAACTCACTCGGAGTCGCAAAGCTCGACGTAGCAGCCGTCTTGTGATTCCTGCTCGCGAAGCCATTCCGCCTTCTTGTCCGCGTCGCGGCGGGTCTTGTCCTCCATGAGCTTGGTAATAGTGCCCAGGGCGGAGTCGGGGATGAAGTCGCCGGCCATCAGTGCGGGGGTGGTGTGCTCGAGCTTGGCGACGAGCATCGGGATTCACCGTCCTCCGCGTAGTCGCCCGGGTTGAACCGCGGCACCGGGGGCGACGCTCGAACTCGACGACTCGCTGAAGCTTAGGCGGCGCGGCGGCGGATCGCTGGAGCGTGACGTAGAGTCGCATGAGCTCAGCGGCAGATCCCCATTATACCATGATTTGCGCCGCTCGAATGCCGCTGGAGGCTTGCAGCCTTGTCAAAGGTAGCGGTAGGAGCTGCGAATGCGTGCGTAGTTGGAGACCCGACATTGCCGCTCAAGCTCATCGGCGGCGAACAGCGCGCGGGCGTGGGCAGTGGCGGAGTCACGCTTTGGCTATGTAGTCATTTGACTACCCAGCTTTTTGGCAATACAAGCTTGAAGTATGTAAAAAATAATTAAAAATTTAGATAAATATATGTATTTGACTACACAACTTTAACATGACTACACACGGTTGGTGGTCTGGCTCCGCCACTGGGCGTGGGGGGAAGGGAATCCGGCGATACCCACTCTCCCTCCATCGCGGCCTCCTCGACCTTCGCTGAACACCATGGCTGCCGCGCGTGGTGGATCTGCTCGATTGCTCGTCGGAGGTTGGTCTCGAGGCGGTGGATTTCTCGTCGGCGGGGAGTGGAAGCGGCGGCGACGCGAATAGGGATTGACGCACATCGAGGTCTCCAACCAGAATATATAGCGGCCGAGAAACGTTTTGAGCCGTGGCCCGAAAAACTTATCCAGGCCACACCACCAATGTGGTGTATGGTCTGACCGAAAAAACAGCGAAAACCCGCATATCAGCCCAAACTGCTATATATGGTGTCTGCTAGAGTTGCTCTAAGAATCTGTAATGGCGCATATGGTGAAGGAAGTCCAATTCAAAGATCATGTGGCCATCTATCTGAAAAAATAGCATTTCTTGTATCTTCCAATCGAGTAGATACATCTGTAAGCAGATTATGATGCTCCACACGTTGTAGAGACGATCATGAAAGAAGTGTAGCTACCGTATATGACATGCATAAGAGAATTATTATTATCAATAAAAATCATGTCATTTATATATAGTCAAAGCGACCAAATAACAGCGATCGTTTTCACCCTAATAAGTAGCTTAAATCTAGTTTCCACACCATGAGCCAACTATCAAAAATATTCACAATGCTACGTGATGGGTATAAGGTAGAACCTATCTCGATAACTGACCATATAGATCTAGCAAATTTGTATCGGAAGAATAAGTGCTTTATAGTATCATCATGATGGAAAAAAACATGTTTTATTTCCCTGTTAATTCCACATTGCGTGAAAATTACCCCGCGACAAAGATACCACGCAAAAAACCTTTGTTTTAAGCCAGATCTTCATTTTCCAAATTTTATTAGTGCTATCTGTAAGAACATGTTCATTACCCCATGTGTGGTTTTGGTAATTGATGACAATCCTTATGGACTAACGGTTGCTTTGAGAATCAATCTTAGGTCAAGTCCATAGCTATGTGTTGGACTCAAGGTTGTAAGATGGAGAAGACGGAGTACAATGATGAAGATAGTGTCGAAGAGAGACGAAGACGGTGTTGAAGATGAAGAGAGAAGACGGCGTAGAAGATGAAGAGAGAATACGGCGTTGAAGATGGATGAAGACGGTGGCGTGTATGTTGAAGGAAGACGGTGGCATGTACAATCATGAAGAGTATGAAGACGGAGCTTGCCGACTTGAGAGGAACGCGCGAAGACAAGGTTTGTGCTCAATAGGTTAGCGGGTCGCATCATCGGAGAGAGCTCAAACCTTTCATGCGTTGCATCGTGTTTCTTGGTTCTTCTTGGTTCTTATGCATGAAACGGATTTAGGTTGCATCGCATGTTGCATGTGCGAGGGTGATGATTTTCCCGATATACCGTATTGAGAGGTGATACGTCTCCAACGTATCGATAATTTCTTGTGTTCCATGCCACATTATTGATGTTATCTACATGTTTTATGCACACTTTATATCATATTCGTGCATTTTCTGGAACTAACCTATTAACAAGATGCCGAAGTGCCGTTCGTTGTTCTCGCTGTTTTTGGTTTCGTAAATCCTAGTAAAGAAATATTCTCGGAATTGGACGAAATAAAAGCCCAGAGGCCTATTTTCTCACGAAGCTTCCAGAAGACCGAAGACGAGACGAAGAGGGGCCACGGGGTGGCCAAACCCTAGGGCGGCGCGCCCCCCCTGGCCGCGCGGCCCTGTGGTGTGGGCCCCCCGTGCCGCCTCTCGACTTGCCCTTCCGCCTACAAATAGCCTCCGTGACGAAACCCCCGCACCGAGAGCCACGATACGGAAAACATTATCGAGACGCCGTCGCCGCCGATCCCATCTCGGGGATCCCGGAGATCGCCTCCGGCACCCCGCCGGAGAGGGGATTCATCTCCCGGAGGACTCTACGCCGCCATGGTCGCCTCCGGAGTGATGAGTGAGTAGTCTACCCTCGGACTATGGGTCCATAGCAGTAGCTAGATGGTTGTCTTCTCCCCATTGTGCTATCATTGTCTGGATCTTGTGAGCTGCCTATCATGATCAAGATCATCTATATGTAATTCTATATGTTGCGTTTGTTGGGATCCGATGAATAGAGAATACTTGTTATGTCGATTATCAAAGTTATGCTTATGTGTTGTTTATGATCTTGCATGCTCTCCGTTACTAGTAGATGCTCTGGCCAAGTAGATGCTTGTAACTCCAAGAGGGAGTACTTATGCTCGATAGTGGGTTCATGCCTCGCATTGACACCGGGACAATGACGAGAAAGTTCTAAGGTTGTGTTGTGTCTGTTGCCACTAGGGATAAAACATTGATGCTATGTCTAAGGATGTAGTTGTTGATTACATTACGCACCATACTTAATGCAATTGTATGTTGCTTTGCAACTTAATACCGGAGGGGTTCGGATGATAACCTCGAAGGTGGACTTTTTAGGCATAGATGCAGTTGGATGGCGGTCTATGTACTTTGTCGTAATGCCCAATTAAATCTCACTATACTCATCATGATATGTATGTGCATTGTCATGCTCTCTTTATTTGTCAATTGCCCAACTGTAATTTGTTCACCCAACATGTTGTTCGTCTTATGGGAGAGACACCTCTAGTGAACTGTGGACCCCGGTCCAATTCTCTTTACTCGAAATACAATCTACTGCAATACTTGTTTTTACTGTTTTCTCTGCAAACAATCATCTTCCACACAATACGGTTAATCCTTTGTTACAGCAAGCCGGTGAGATTGACAACCTCACTGTTTCGTTGGGGAAAAGTAGTTTGGTTGTGTTGTGCAGGTTCCACGTTGGCGCCGGAATCTGCGGTGTTGCGCCGCACTACATCCCGCCGCCATCAACCTTCAACGTGCTTCTTGGCTCCTCCTGGTTCGATAAACCTTGGTTTCTTTCACGAGGGAAAACTTGCTACTGTGCGCATCATACCTTCCTCTTGGGGTTGCCCAACGAACGTGTGAAATACACGCCATCAAGCATATTTTCCGGCGCCGTTGCCGGGAGATCAAGACACGCTGCAAGGGGAGTCTCCACTTCTCAATCTCTTTACTTTGTTTTTGTCTTGCTTTATTTTATTTACTACTTTGTTTGCTGCACTAAATCAAAATACAAAAAAAATTAGTTGCTAGTTTTACTTTATTTACTGTCTTGTTTGCTATATCAAAAACACAAAAAAAAATTAGTTTACTTGCATTTACTTTACTTATTTCATCATGTTTCCTTTTGATTTTACCACAAAGAACATACCGGTAGGACGTGGGTCTATAGTTGGGAGAAATAATATAGAAGAATTCTTCAACCATGTTAGTACCATTGAAAATTTTGAAGATAGACACTTGGTAGATCTTGCGCCTACTTATGAAATTGCTGTCTGCGCATTTAGTTCGCTTGTTGGAAACTAAATTTGTTAATCTTAATCCTATAATCCAACACATGTTTTTCACACTTGGTGATATGGAAGAAGGGGAAAAGAAAGATTTTGTATTAGAAACCCTTCTTAGAGAATTTGGTGGTCTAGCAAGAGAAGCTAGAAAGGTGTTTGCTAAATTCAATATGCTTGGTTCTCCTACTAATTTTGTTAGTCTCCTTGAAAAGATGGATATGGATAGAATAAGATACACTAATAATATTGATGATGGAGGGGAGATCAAAGCACCAATACCATGTAAGCTCCTAGCTATGAATGATGCACTAGAAAATAACTATGCTTGGCTTGTTCCTGAAAATTTGTTTGATGAGAGTAGCACGCCTAAGACTAATGAAAAGGGAGATGCTGAAACTTATGTATCTAATATAATATGCCTGGTTGAGAAAAGCCCACACCCCGCTGTAGAAGTACCACCCTTCGATAATACTTGAGTTACACTTTCTGCGCCTAGCTGAAAGGCGTTAAAGAAAAGCGCTTATGGGAGACAACCCATGTTTTTACCTACAGTACTTTGTTTTTATTTTGTGTCTTGGAAGTTGTTTACTACTGTAGCAACCTCTCCTTATCTTAGTTTTGAGTTTTGTTGTGCCAAGTTAAGCCGTTGATAGAAAAGTAAGTACTAGATTTGGATTACTGCGCAGTTCCAGATTTCTTTGCTGTCACGAATCTGAGCCCACTGCCCTGCAGGAAGCTCAGAAAATTATGCCAATTTACGTGCATGATCCTCAGATATGTACGCAACTTTCATTCAATTTGAGCATTTTCATTTGAGCAAGTCTGGTGCCATTTTAGAATTCGTCAATACGAACTGTTCTGTTTTGACAGATTCTGCCTTTTATTTCGCATTGCCTCTTTCGCTATGTTGGATGAATTTCTTTGATCCACTAATGTCCAGTAGCATTATGCAATGTCCAGAAGTGTTAAGAATGATTGTGTCACCTCTGAATATGTCAATTTATATTGTGCACTAACCCTCTAATGAGTTGTTTCGAGTTTGGTGTGGAGGAAGTTTTCAAGGATCAAGAGAGGAGTATGATGCAACATGATCAAGGAGAGTGAAAGCTCTAAGCTTGGGGATGCACCCGGTGGTTCACCCCTGCATATATCAAGAAGACTCAAGCGTCTAAGCTTGGGGATGCCCAAGGCATCCCCTTCTTCATCGACAACATTATCAGGTTCCTCCCCGAAACTATATTTTTATTCCATCACATCTTATGTGCTTTTTCTTGGAGCGTCGGTTTGTTTTTGTTTTTGTTTTGTTTGAATAAAATGGATCCTAGCATTCACCTTATGGGAGAGATACACGCTCCGCTGTAGCATATGGACAAGTATGTCCTTGGTTTCTACTCATAGTATTCATGGCGAAGTTTCTCCTTCGTTAAATTGTTATATGGTTGGAATTGGAAAATGATACATGTAGTAATTGCTATAATGTCTTGGGTAATGTGATACTTGGCAATTGTTGTGCTCATGTTTAATCTCTTGCATCATATACTTTGCACCCATTAGTGAAGAAATACATAGAGCATGCTAAAATTTGGTTTGCATAATTGGTCTCTCTAAGGTCTAGATAATTTCTAGTAAGGTGTTTGAACAACAAGGAAGACGATGTATAGTCTTATAATACTTGTAATATGTTTTTTATGTGAGTTTTGCTGTACTAGTTCATCCTTGTGTTTGTTTCTAACAAGCCTTGCTAGCCTAAACCTTGTATCGAGAGGGAATACTTCTCATGCATCCAAAATACTTGAGCCAACCACTATGCCATTTGTGTCCACCATACCTACCTACTACATGGTATTTTCCAGCCATTCCAAAGTAAATTGCTTGAGTGCTACCTTTAAAATTCCATCATTCACCTTTGCAATATATAGCTCATGGGACAAATAGCTTAAAAACTATTGTGGTATTGAATATGTAATTATGCACTTTATCTCTTATTAAGTTGCTTGTTGTGCGATAACCATGTTTATCGGGGAACGCCATCAACTCATTGTTGAATTTCATGTGAGTTGCTATGCATGTTCGTCTTGTACGAAGTAAGGGCGATCTACACCGAGTTGAATGGTTTGAGCATGCATATTGTGAGAGAAGAACATTGGGCCGCTAACTAAAGCCATGTTCCATGGTGGAAGTTTCAGTTTTGGACAAACATCCTCAAATCTCTAATGAGAAAAGAATTAATTGTTGTTGAATGCTTAAAGCATTAAAAGAGGAGTCCATTATCTGTTGTCTATGTTGTCCCGGTATGGATGTCTAAGTTGAGAATAATCAAAAGCGAGAAATCCAAATGCGAGCTTTCTCCTTAGACCTTTGTACAGGCGGCATAGAGGTACCCTTTGTGATACTTGGTTAAAGCATATGTATTGCGGTGATAATCCAGGTAGTCCAAGCTAATTAGGACAAGGTGCGAGCACTATTAGTACACTATGCATGAGGCTTGCAACTTATAAGATATAATTTACATGATGCATATGCTTTATTACTACCGTTGACAAAATTGTTTCATGTTTTCAAAATCAAAGCTCTAGCACAAATATAGCAATCGATGCTTTTCCTCTATGAGGACCATTCTTTTACTTTCAATGTTGAGTCAGTTCACCTATTTCTATCCACCTCAAGAAGCAAACACTTGTGTGAACTGTGCATTGATTCTTACATACTTGCTTATTGCACTTATTATATTACTCTATGTTGACAATATCCATGAGATATACATGTTACAAGTTGAAAGCAACCGCTGAAACTTAATCTTCTTTTGTGTTGCTTCAATACCTTTACTTTGAATTATTGCTTTATGAGTTAACTCTTATGCAAGACTTATTGATGCTTGTCTTGAAGTGCTATTCATGAAAAGTCTTTGCTTTATGATTCACTTGTTTACTCATGTCATACACATTGTTTTGATCGCTGCACTCACTACATATGCTTTACAAATAGTATGATCAAGATTATGATGGCATGTCACTCCGAAATTATCTTTGTTATCGTTTTACCTGCTCGGGACGAGCGAGAACTAAGCTTAGGGATGCTGATACGTCTCCAACGTATCGATAATTTCTTGTGTTCCATGCCACATTATTGATGTTATCTACATGTTTTATGCACACTTTATATCATATTCGTGCATTTTACGGAACTAACCTATTAACAAGATGCCGAAGTGCCGATTCTGTTATTTTCGCTGTTTTTGGTTTCAGAAATCCTAGTAAAGAAATATTCTCGGAATTGGACGAAATAAAAGCCCGGAGGCCTATTTTCTCACGAAGCTTCCGGAAGACCGAAGACGAGACGAAGAGGGGCCACGGGGTGGCCAAACCCTAGGGCGGCGCGCCCCCCTTGGCCGCGCGGCCCGTGGTGTGGGCCCCCGTGCCGCCTCTCGACTTGCCCTTCCGCCTACAAATAGCCTCCGTGACGAAACCCCCGCACGCGAGAGCCACGATACGGAAAACATTACCGAGACGCCGTCGCCGCCGATCCCATCTCGGGGGATCCCGGAGATCGCCTCCGGCACCCTGCCGGAGAGGGGATTCATCTCCCGGAGGACTCTACGCCGCCATGGTCGCCTCCGGAGTGATGAGTGAGTAGTCTACCCCTGGACTATGGGTCCATAGCAGTAGCTAGATGGTTGTCTTCTCCCCATTGTGCTATCATTGTCGGATCTTGTGAGCTGCCTATCATGATCAAGATCATCTATATGTAATTCTATATGTTGCGTTTGTTGGGATCCGATGAATAGAGAATACTTGTTATGTCGATTATCAAAGTTATGCTTATGTGTTGTTTATGATCTTGCATGCTCTCCGTTACTAGTAGATGCTCGGCCAAGTAGATGCTTGTAACTCCAAGAGGGAGTACTTATGCTCGATAGTGGGTTCATGCCCGCATTGACACTAGGACGATGACGAGAAAGTTCTAAGGTTGTGTTGTCGCTGTTGCCACTAGGGATAAAACATTGATGCTATGTCTAAGGATGTAGTTGTTGATTACATTACGCACCATACTTAATGCAATTGTACGTTGCTTTGCAACTTAATACTCGGAGGGGTTCGGATGATAACCTCGAAGGTGGACTTTTTAGGCATAGATGCGGTTGGATGGCGGTCTATGTACTTTGTCGTAATGCCCAATTAAATCTCACTATACTCATCATGATATGTATGTGCATTGTCATGCTCTCTTTATTTGTCAATTGCCCAACCGTAATTTGTTCACCCAACATGCTTGTTCGTCTTATGGGAGAGACACCTCTAGTGAGCTGTGGACCCCGGTCCAATTCTCTTTCTCGAAATACAATCTACTCGCAATACTTGTTTTTACTTGTTTTCTCTGCAAACAATCATCTTCCACACAATACGGTTAATCCTTTGTTACAGCAAGCCGGTGAGATTGACAACCTCAGCTGTTTCGTTGGGGCAAA
The DNA here is from genome assembly GCF_022539505.1 of Lolium rigidum. NCBI lineage: Eukaryota > Viridiplantae > Streptophyta > Magnoliopsida > Poales > Poaceae > Lolium > Lolium rigidum. Next base: position 72,505,687 of record NC_061509.1, read on the forward strand.
GTAGTTTGGTTGTGTTGTGCGGGTTCCACGTTGGCGCCGGAATCCCTGGTGTTGCGCCGCACTACATCCCGCCGCCATCAACCTTCAACGTGCTTCTTGGCTCCTCCTGGTTCGATAAACCTTGGTTTCTTTCTGAGGGAAAACTTGCTGCTGTGCGCATCATACCTTCCTCTTGGGGTTGCCCAACGAACGTGTGAAATACACGCCATCAAGAGGTTACACCTCTATGACCATGAGAAAATCATCACTCACTCTTTTGCATGAATTCATCATGTGAGAAGGTAGCTCTTGTCGCCCTCTTTCCAACAAAATTGGTTTCACCGCATTCCGAGTTTCCTAGCTCGAGTTATGGATTTTACGGTTGCTGCATATTTAAAAAGAAAAAGGAAAATCTTATTGGGCCGGGTGGTAGTACCGTGGGCGGTACCGGCCAAAGTACCGCACGCGCATTTTGGCTTACTGGATCGCAAGCGGAACCATGCCGGTACCGGCCCGGTACTACCGTAACCTATTTACGGTACCAGGCCGGTAGTACCGGCCCACCTCACTCACCCGCGCCGCACCTGCCCACAGTGGGCCACTCGCCCTTCGCCGCCGCAGCCCACCACCGCGCCTCGCGTGGCCGCCTCGCTCGCCAGCCGCAGCCGCAGCGTTGACCCGCTCGGGAGGACGCGCCTCTCCCGACCGCGCCTCGATGGGAGCGCCGGCCTCGCTAGCATCTCCCGCCCGCACGCTGCCCGGCCCCACGCGCCTAGCTGCTGTGCTGCTCGCTCTGCTATCGCATGCGCGCGCTGCACACACTCTCCGTTGCATGCTGCTGCTGCCTGGCCCCACCACTGCTGCGCTCTCTGCTCCATTGCATGCTGTCAGCTCTCCTCTCTCACACACTTTCTCTGTTTTGGTTCTGCTCAGATTTGTACAAGCGGTAGTACCGCTCTAGGTTTGGGGCATTTTCCAGCTGTTTTCTGCGCAGTTCGCGCACGAGCGGTAGTACCGCTCCTACAAGCGGTAGTACCGTTTTGGGCGCGGATCTGACCGTTTTTCAGCCCCAACAGCTATATTTCTGGGTCCCCTATATATACCTCTCTTCCACCTCCGACCAAACCAACCCTTCCCCTCCATTCTCTCTCCTCCATTGTTGACCTTGGGTTCTTTCTTCCTCCTCTTGATCCCCCCACTATTTGTTGCATATTTTTGGGGGAAAGGAGAGAGGAGATCTAGATCTAGTGCTTCACCAATTGAATACCTCTCCAAGTGAGGGGATCTTGCTAGATCTAGATCTTGGAGTTTCTTGGTGTTTCTCCACACTTTATTCTTCCTCCCTTATTCCCACAATAGCTTCTTCTAGCTTTGTTGGAATTTGGGAGAGAAGAACTTGGGCATCCTAGTGGTGTTCTTAGCCATTGCATTAGGTGCATCGGTTTGAATTCTCTCCGGGGTTTCGATCTCGTAGAGTGTGTGTTCGTTCTTAGTGGTGTTCTTTCCTTAGTGGCCATCTTGCCTAAGTGGCCATCTTGCCTTTAGTGGCCGTGTTGCCTCTTGTGGCGCCGTGTCTCCTTTGTGGCCTTGTAGCCTTAGTGATCTTATCGTCTTAGTGGCGTGGTGGTCTTTGTGGCGGTGTGGCCTTTGTGGAGTATGTTAGCCTCTTGTGGCGCATTAGCATCTTGGTGGCTTGGTGGTGTGTTGTAGCCTCTTGTGGCCGTGTACTTGAGAGCCTCGTCGTTGTGGAGTTGCCTCAAGCCGATACTTGGCGTTTGCCCAAGCGTGTAAGGGTTCGGTGACCACCCCAAGGGTCCTTTAGTGGATCAAGGCCTTTCCTTTGGTGGAAAGACTCGAGGAGAATACGGTGGCCCTAGTGGCTCATTGGAGGCCTCGTGCCTCCACACCGCTCCAGACGGAGACGTAGCACCTTAGTGTGTGAACTTCGGGATACATCGTCGTCTCCTCGTGCACCGGTTACTTCTCAACCCGAGCTCCTTAACCTATGCGCTTTACCTTGTTATATCTATCTTGCTTGATGTACTATATCTAGCTTGTTATCATTTTGTGCTCATCATGCTAGCATAGGTTGTTGGTGCTCTTAGGCAAACCCCTAGTTGATAGGCCTTGAGCTAAACTAGTAAACACATGTGTAGTTTTATTCCGCCTAGTTTAGTTCTCAAGTAGAAGTTTTTATACACCGCCTATTCACCCCCCTCTAGGCGACGTCCTAGAACATTCAATTGGTATCAGAGCTAGGGCTCTCTTATCTTGTTGGGCTTCACCGCCTAGAGAGTATGACGTCGGCTAGAGGATTAGTGCACATTTCCACCTTTACATTTGATGGCACTAATTATGATGCTTGGAAATTCTACATGCTTGATTATTTTAGGGGCATGCACCCACATGTGGAGCGAATTCTTGATATGGGTTTTTCTCCTCCTAAGGATCCACAAAATCCAACTTTTGAAGAGAAGAAAAACTCTTATCTAGATGCTCAAGCTACTAAAGTGCTTTGCCATGTTGTGAGTCATGTAGTGATTTCCTCCATTGCGCCTTTCCGGAGTGCTCATGAGTTGTGGACAAAGCTTCAAGATACATATGGTGAATCCAAGACCATTAAGGATGATCACACTCCTTCCACTTCACCAATGTGTGGTAAGACACAAGGTAATGGTATGGTGAGTGGTTATGAACATTGCATTGTTGATGGTGAGCTTTCTCTTGATGATTCTTCATCCCTATCCCATTGCAATGTCTCATCTTTGGACTTTAACACTTGTAGCACTATAAATGCTTTACATGCTAGTGTTAATAGTCCTTGCATATCTTCATTCCATGTTGATATGCTTGCCTTGTCTTGTTGCCACAATGAAGATGCTTCGCTTTCCTCTAGTACTTGTGTGACTAACAATGTAGAAGAAAACCGAAGATACTATGGGCCAAGACAAGATCTTGGATGGAGCTTCAAGTAGTTCATCGTCTTCATCATCGCACGGTCCCTACACTTGCCTTATGGCTAAGGCTTCTAAGGTATCTCCTTCCTTGGAACCCTATCGATGTAATGATGATGAGGATGATGATATGGAAGGAATTAATGTTGCTTCCTTAAACAAGTTGGGAGAGTCGGTTTTTCATGCTCTTCGTAAGAAGAAATTTGCTTGCTCTAACTTCATGAAAATCTTCGATTTTGCCATTGTGAGCACAAAATGTATTGAGAAAATGGAAGAGCATGAGCGCGAGTATGCAAACGAGATTGCAACTCTTAGTGAAGCTCTTAAAGAACAACAAACCACCAATGAAACTCTTGAGGAGAACTTTCATCTAGCGCTACTTATGTTAGAGGAATCTCGTGATAGAGCTTTAGAGGTGGCACATGATTTTCGAACTAAAAATGTTGAGCTAGAAAGTGCTCGTGATGAACTCCTTGAGGATTTTGAGCTTCTCAAAAGTAGCTCTAGGGCTATTGAGAGTGAGCTCATCAAACTCACCGAGTCACATGACCAATTTAAGGCTCTCAACTTAATAGAGCTTGCTAAGTTGCCTTCTCCTTGTGCCATGATTGATAATGCTTGTGCTACTAACTCTATCTCTTGTGAAGCCTCCATCTTGAAGGAGAATGTTGAGCTAAGGGCTCAACTTGCTTTGCTAACAATCAATTATGAGAAATTGGAAGAAAATTATGGAAAGCTTTCTAGCTCCCATGATGATCTTCTAGTCTCTCATGATTTGCTAAAGTTAGCCCATGAGGCTATCGTGTCAAAGGTAAAATCTTGTGAGCCTCATGTGAGTACTAGCACTACTTCTCAAAATGCTATTTTGCCATGTGCTAGTGCTTTTAGTTCACCCAATCATGCTATTGACTTATCTTGTGGTGAACTACCTTCTATGCCTTGTTCTAAAATTCCATGTGCTAGTGCTAGTAATTCACCCACCCATGCTATTGCTATATCTTGTGGTGAATTACATACCTTGCCTTGTTGCTCTAACAATAAAGCTTCCACTTCCTCTAGTACTTGTGTTGTTACTAACCATGTAGGGAAATCGAAGAGCTCGAGGCCCAAGTCACTTCTTTGAAGAAGGACTTGGTAAAGGGTCATGAAGGGAAGCAATTCCCAAATGACAAGAGTGGACTTGGATTCAACTCCAACAACAAGAACAAGTCCACCTCGCACAAGCGGAAGAAGGGCCAAGGGCATGTGAAGGACCCCGCCAAGGTTGTGTGCTTCAAGTGCAAGATTGAAGGGCATCATGTTAGATTGTGCCCCTTCAAGAAGAAGCCACTTGGCGTGAAGAAACAAGGGAAGCGGCCTCAAGATGGAGCTCATGGTCTACCTCAAGGCCAAGCTCAAGGTCTACCTCAACTTGAAGAAGGGCCGCTATCCAAGAAGGATCAAGCCAAGGCTCCCGTTGTGGAGAAATCAAGTGAGAAGAAGGGGAAGATAAGAAGATGCTACATATGCCGTGAGAAGGGCCACATCTCCTCCTTTTGCACTAGTGGTAACTCATCCAACCCTATCTTGATCCATGGTGCTTATTCTCTACATAAGGATAAGGTTGGCGATGTGTTTGCCAAATATGTTGGCACTCAAAGTGGTTTCGCAAAAAGAACCATTTGGGTTGCCAAGCCTATTGTGACTAACTTCTTAGGACCCAACTTGGTTGGGGACCAACAAGCCAAAATTTGATCAATAGGTACATGTGGAGGGCATGGAGGCTTGACTAGCTCATGAAGACTTGGGGGATCTTCATCATTCTTATTTTCTCAAGTCAAGTTGTATTTCGTTCATTATTTACCCATGCTCCTCCTTGCGGTAACGAGTCCTCAACTCCTTTACATTGAAAGTTACTCGCTCCCCTTTTACATGTGTTGGTTTTGTACCTTGCATGTGATTGTGTATGTTGTGCCTCCTACTTGCTTATCTTGCTTGGTTACTTAAATGTTGGGTGGCACATCATGTACAATTGTTGTTTGTTGAGCCTATTGCATCTTATTGATATCTTAGTTGTTGGCTCATGTGAGAAACTAATGGACTATCCCATTTTTTGGGGGAGTGATATGCTTTGTGCATTTCACAATCCTAAAATGTGCGACATGATGAATTAAAATTCTATAATGTCCATTAATTATCTCACTTGGTTCTAATTTGCCTCTTGCACGAAAAATGTCTTTATCACATTATGGGGGAGTATTATGCTTTGTGCATCTTACAAGCCTAGAAAATGTGAACACTTGAGGTTGTGTCACATAGAATTGATATTATAGATTATCTTGCTCCTATGTGACATGTTTGCTCAAACAAATCCCACTTTACCATATGCTTTCTTGTTGTGAAGATAATCTTGGACATACTCACAAACTACAATATGGATATTTCCTAAATACCTCTTGTTCTTGGACAATTGGTAATAAATTGTGTGGTATTGTTCCGGATCATACTCACACTTGGCTCATATGCTCAATTGCTTCATTTCTTGCCAAGAATTTGTCCTTGTGGGTTAGACTCCCGTTTGTCTTCCTTGCTTCTTTTGGATCTCCTTATTTCACTTGAACCTTGTTAGTGTTTTGATAAACATGGTTGAGCAATAATCCCGCATTTGTGCATTTTGTATTCAAATGCAAAATTCTAAATAGTTCACTAATCTTGGGGGAGCTATCCTATGTTTGCTAGAACACTCCCTTGTTTCAAGAATTTGACCTTGGAAGACAAACCTTTTCTTTTCGGTACTTTTGTGCCATCATGAAAAGAGTTGAGGGTTTGGTTCATTTGGAACCTTGCTTTCTTTGGGAGTTGGTTATCTCATTACTTGATTTTTTATTTTACTTTTCTATAATGAGATAAGTCCTTGAGCATGCTTGTTTTGGATATCTCTCTTGTACCTATCTTGTGTGTGCATGTTTCTTTGTGAATAAACGTCTTCGTGATATTGTCCACTTAGAGAAACTTATACACATAAGAGATGGTGCATATCTTTTGATATCCCTCTTTGTTGGAGTCCATTCCTTTATTCTTATTTGACTCTTTGATGACTCCACAAAGAACTTGGCTATGAGTGCTCATTTTATACTATTTGCATCGTCAAGCACTCATAGTTGATTTTAGCACAAGCTTTGAGTGGTCTTGTGGGAGTGATGATGCCATGCTTGTGCACCTTATTCTTCAATGCAAATTGTCTATCATGTGCACAAACTTTGGCGAGCTTCCACATATTACTTAGAGTATATTGTTGGTTCATTGATTGCTTGGTTCATTTGTCGAAGCTTTCTCACCTTCACATCCTCCTGCAATCTTTGATCCTCAATATAGTTTGATTTCTTCTGAATTGGCCTTCCAAACCTTTCGTTCATTTTGGCAATCGATGCCAATGGGGGAGAAGTTTGGAGGGTTTAAGGGAATTGCTTTTGTTGGTTCTTAAGCATTTGCCTTTCATGCCTTGCATTTGTTGCTTTGCATGGTTGAATATTTAGAGGATACTCCGCTAGGCTTTAATTGCCGGTATATGCAATGAAATTCAAGTTCACTCACACATGCATATATTATGGGGAGTTTGTTCTAAATATTCAACTTGGGTTGTTCGCTAAATTCCATATCTAAACCCTCTCAAAGAGATTGTCATCAATTACCAAAATGGGGGAGATTGTAAGAACATGTCCATTACCCCATGTGTGGTTTTGGTAATTGATGACAATCCCTATGGACTAACGGTTTCTTTGAGAATCAATCTTAGGTCAAGTCCATAGCTATGTGTTGGACTCAAGGTTGTAAGATGGAGAAGACGGAGTACAATGATGAAGATGGTGTCGAAGAGAGACGAAGATGGTGTTGAAGATGAAGAGAGAAGACGGCGTAGAAGATGAAGAGAGAAGACGGCGTTGAAGATGGATGAAGACGGTGGCGTGTATGTTGAAGGAAGACGGTGGCATGTACAATCATGAAGAGTATGAAGACGGAGCTTGCCGACTCGAGAGGAACGCGCGAAGACAAGGTTTGTGCTAAATAGGTTAGTGGGTCGCATCATCGGAGAGAGCTCAAACCTTGCATGCATTGCATCGTGTTTTTTGGTTCTTCTTGGTTCTTATGCATGAAACGGATTTAGGTTGCATCGCATGTTGCATGTGCGAGGGTGATGATTTTCCCGATATACCGTATTGAGAGGTTACACCTCTATGACCATGAGAAAATCATCACTCACTCTTTTGCATGATTTCATCATGTGAGAAGGTAGCTCTTGTCTCCCTCTTTCCAACAAAATTGGTTTCACCGCATTCCGAGTTTCCTAGCTCGAGTTATGGATTTTACGGTTGCTGCATATTTAAAAAGAAAAAGGAAAATTTTATTGGGCCGGGCGGTAGTACCGTGGGCGGTACCGGCCAAAGTACCGCACGCGCGTTTTGGCTTACTGGATCGCAAGCGGTACCACCGGCCCGGTACTACCGTAACCTATTTACGGTACCAGGCCGGTACCGTGGCCGGTAGTACCGGCCCACCTCACTCACCCGCGCCGCACCTGCCCGTAGTGGGCCGCTCGCCCTTCGCCGCCGCAGCCCACCACCGCGCCTCGCGTGGCCGCCTCGCTTGCCAGCCGCAGCCGCAGCGTTGACCCGCTCGGGAGGACGCGCCTCTCCCGACCGCGCCTCGATGGGAGCGTCGGCCTCGCTCGCATCTCCCGCCCGCACGCTGCCCGGCCCCACGCGCCTAGCTGCTGCGCTGCTCGCTCTGCTATCGCATGCGCGCGCTGCACACACTCTCCGCTGCATGCTGCTGCTGCCTGGCCCCACCACTGCTGCGCTGCGCTGCTTCTCACTGCTCTGCTCCATTGCATGCTGTCAGCTCTCCTCTCTCACACACTTTCTCTGTTTTGGTTCTGCTCAGATTTGCACAAGCGGTAGTACCGCTCTACGGAGCGGTACTACCGGTTTGGGGCGTTTTCCAGCTGTTTTCTGCGCAGTTCGCGCGCGAGCGGTAGTACCGCTCCTACAAGCGGTAGTACCGCTTTGGGCGGATCTGACCGTTTTTCAGTCCCAACAGCTATATTTCTGGGTCCCCTATATATACCTCTCTTCCACCTCCTACCAAACCAACCCTTCCCCTCCATTCTCTCTCCTTCATTGTTGACCTTGGGTTCTTTCTTCCTCCTCTTGATCCCCCCACTATTTGTTGCATATTTTTGGGGGAAAGGAGAGAGGAGATCTAGATCTAGTGCTTCACCAATTGAATCCCTCTCCAAGTGAGGGGATCTTGCTAGATCTAGATCTTGGAGTTTCTTGGTGTTTCTCCACACTTTGTTCTTCCTCCCTTATTCCCCCAATAGCTTCTTCTAGCTTTGTTGGAATTTGGGAGAGAAGAACTTGGGCATCCTAGTGGTGTTGTTCTCTCCGGGGTTTCGATCTCGTAGAGTGTGTGTTCGTTCTTAGTGGTGTTCTTGCCTTAGTGGCCATCTTGCCTAAGTGGCCATCTTGCCTTTAGTGGCCGTGTTGCCTCTTGTGGCGCCGTGTCTCCTTTGTGGCCTTGTAGCCTTAGTGATCTTATCGTCTTAGTGGCGTGGTGGTCTTTGTGGCGGTGTGGCTTTTGTGGAGTGTGTTAGCCTCTTGTGGCGCATTAGCATCTTGGTGGCTTGGTGGTGTGTTGTAGCCTCTTGTGGCCGTGTACTTGAGAGCCTCCTCGTTGTGGAGTTGCCTCAAGCCGATACTTGGCGTTTGCCCAAGCGTGTAAGGGTTCGGTGACCACCCCAAGGGTCCTTTAGTGGATCAAGGCCTTTCCTTTGGTGGAAAGGCTCGAGGAGAATACGGTGGCCCTAGTGGCTCATTGGAGGCCTCGTGCCTCCACACCGCTCCAGACGGAGACGTAGCACCTTAGTGTGTGAACTTCGGGATACATCATCGTCTCCTCGTGCACCGGTTACTTCTCAACCCGAGCTCCTTAACCTATGCGCTTTACCTTGTTATATCTATCTTGCTTGATGTACTATACCTAGCTTGTTATCATTTTGTGCTCATCATGCTAGCATAGGTTGTTGGTGCTCTTAGGCAAACCCCTAGTTGATAGGCCTTGAGCTAAACTAGTAAAAACATGTGTAGTTTTATTCCGCCTAGTTTAGCTCTCAAGTAGAAGTTTTTATACACCGCCTATTCACCCCCCCCTCTAGGTGACGTCCTAGAACATTCACTATCAAACTGACACCTCTGGTTGAATTGAAGTTTTGTACAAAGAATCTATTGAGAATTTACCACTCTCAAGGAGATTCCACTGACTGCGTCAGATGGACAACATCCAAACGCTGAAAAAAGCATTCCAAGATGCTTGTCTAGGGCTAGTCAGATCTCTTCTGAATGACACATTTAGTGGATAAGTTTTTAACACCGCAACGAGCGTGTCGCTTTTGCGTCGCATAATATTGTATACGGCTAGATATTGTTCTTGGAGTTTGGCAGTAGAAAGACTCTCTAATTAAAGTTTTGTGTGTTTGATGATAATATGTGTGATACACTAATGTGTGTTGATATAGTGCGGAAATTATTAGTGCTTAAATTTGTGTTGAGAAACAAGAGAAAGGAAGCAGGAAAACTAATCTAGGCCGGATAATCCGGGGCCGGATATTTGCAAAATATTCATCCCCTAAAAATCGGCTAAGGACTTTGGCGACGGGCTCTCAGTACTCCCCTAGATCCAGGCCGGATATTTGGCCGGATATTTATGGTCGCCCCGGATAATGGGGGGGGGGGGGATTATCCGGCCTTTACTTAGGCCGGATTAACCGCCCCCCCAAGTTTCTGCAACGGCTCAATTTTGAGAGGGGTATAAATACCCCTCTTCTTCCTCAAGCTCAAGCTGCTCATTCTTGCTCAAGTTCATCCACCATTGGAGCCAAACCAAGAAACAGAAGATTCACTAGATCTCCTCCTCCAACCATCCAAAGCTCTTTATCTTTGGAGAATCGAAGGAGAAGACCCCGATCTACATCTTCACCGAAGCGATTTACATTTCCTCCTCATTTGCTTGAGGGCCCCTTTGCTAGAGTTCCTTTTGAAAACCCTAGTTGATTGTGGTTGATTTGTTCTTGTTATTGTTGTTGTGTTGTTACGGCTATTGGGAGCCTCCAATTCAGTTGTGGATGTGTGCCCCAAGAACCTTGTAAAGGCCCGGTTTCCGCCTCGAGGAAATCCCTTAATGGAATTGGGCTAGGCCTTTGTGGTGTTGCTCACAGGAGACCTGAGTGAGGTCTTTCTGGCGTTAGTCTGGCCTTTGTGGCGACCACACTCCTCCAAACGTAGACGTACTTCCCCTCAAAAGGAAGGAACTACGGGAATCATCTTTGTGTATCCGCGTGCTCCACTCTTGGTTACCTCTATCCTTAATAGCTCTATTATATCTTGTCTAGATATATCTTGCTTAGTTGTATATCTTGTCATATAGGTAAATTCACATAGTTACATATCTAGAGAATTTACCTTTGTGTCAAGCCTAAATTGAAAAAGAACTAAAAATTGGGTAGCACCTAATCAACCCCCCCCCTCTAGGTGCGGCATACGATCCTTTCAATTGGTATCAGAGTCTCGGATCTTATTTCGGGCTTAACCGCCTAAGAGTGTGCCGGACGATGTGGATCCGGAAGGGGCCGCTCAGCCGGCTTCTATGGAAGATCTCAAGTTGATGGAAACATCCTTGAGGTCCTCCATGGAAGCTAATATGGAAAATATGAAGAAATATTTTTGGAGCTTCTAAAACCGGTCCCTTTCGTCACTCCCGTCACAGAGGAAAAGGACAAGGACTCTTTAGTAGAGGGAGATGCTTCGGGCTCACACTCTACTACAAAGCCCTTGGATGGTGACCACTTAGACAAAATTAAAACCCCTCGCACTTCTCCTAAAGCGGGTGATGGTGAGAGCAACAATGTCATTCCTCCTCCTTTTCGCTCTCCCGATATCCCGGTTCCCCACCCTCATATAAACAATAGGGGTGATCCACCCAAGTTTTTTTTGCGGGGAGATCCACCCAAGTTTAATGTTGAAGATTTTAATAAGTGGCAATTTGAGTTTCGCTCTCATGTATGCAGTGCCTCCAATGAGCTTTAGAGAATCATTGTTGAAGGTTACAATCCTTACAACCCCGACAAGTTGAATAGAAGAGAAGAGGTTGATAACCAACTCAACTCTATTGCCTTGAACATGATTCAACAAGATGTGGGGACAAAGGACTTGGCTTATGCGGAACTTCACCGCCGCCAAGGAAGCTTGGGATGGCTTGTCCGAAATCTTTATGGGAAGTGAAAGCATGAAGAGAAACAAGTATAGTGCTCTTCGGAACCAAGCCGAAGGGTTCATGAGGTTGCGAGATGAAGATCATCATGAGATGTACAGAAGGCTTATCACCATTGTCGATGCCTTTCGGAATGTGGGGGCCCAACATATTGATGACTTCTAGATCAAGGACAAGTATACTGATTGCATGATGCCTTATGAATCCATTGATGTCAAGAGTCTCCTTGGAAGAGAAAGCTATTCTAAGCTAACCTCCTATCAAGTAGTGCACGAGATGCAAGCTCTCAAGGTGGCCGAACAAAACTCTCAAGATTCTCGGAATCATGCTATACGAATGTCAAGAGGTACAAATCTTTCTTTGAAGGCCAATATGGTGGAAGAGGTGGACACTCAAGAACCATATAGAACCTCTTGGAGCATGTCCTATCCGGAGGATTTGGAATACCACTACCATGAACATATGGCATTCCATGCAAGAACATTTTGGGTTGATCCATCCAAAGCAAAGGAAGAAAACATCAAGAGAAACAAAGCAAGTGGGTTCAAGAGCTCGGGCCCAAGATCAAGATCTTGCTTCAATTGTGGTGACAAGTTGCATTTCATCACCGAGTGCCCCTATGAGAATATAGAAACTCGTGGTGGAAAGGATCATCCCAAGGACAAGAGCAAAGATTCAAAGGCCCCCAACAAGAAACTCTACATAGAGAATAATAAGAACAAGAGGCCATCAAGGATTGTGCTAATGACTAAAGAAGAGTATTCTTCTGATGATAATGATAGTGATAGTGATGAAGAAGAGACCTCAAAGGAAGTGGTCGCCATTGCTACTATCAATATTCCCTCTTCATCCCTCTTTGAATCCCCGAATGAGAACCCTCACATCAAGAATGCACATTGCTCCATGACAAGGTCCTCCTTGGATACATCTACTGTGCTCTCAACTCAAGAAGAATACTCATTCAGGGATGATGATGAAGACGAAGATGATGATGAAACTTCCAATGGGTTGGTTGCTCTTGCTTCCATCTCCAACACATCTTCATCACCAATTGAATCCCCCAATGAGGAGATTCACGTGAAGGAATAAAATTGCTTCATGGCTAAATCTTCCGAGGTATCATCCCCTAACCCCTCTATGCCTAACATACCAAATGCTCTATGGTTTGATCATGCTAGCTTAAGAATTAACAAGAAATGCTTGAGTTTGATGAGTTCATGCTTAACTCGAAAGGTGACACCAAAAAGAATGTTGGGGCTCTCATGTGTCGTCTAGCACAACTAGATGATATCTGAAAGTTCAGAGATGGTAAACCTAGAGGGGGGGTGAATAGGTTTCTACAGATTTTAATTCTTTCTTTGCAATATTAGGCTTTGCGGAATATAAAGATGAGCCTAATGCAAACTAGGTGAAACAACCTATATGAGGATACAAGTAACTCAAGCACGAAGGCTCTCACAGGCAGTTATATCACAAGTAAGGAGTTCGGTTAGAGATAACCGATAGCACGCGGAGACGGGGATGTATTCCCGTGTTCCCTTCCTTTGCAAGAAGGTACGTCACGTTTGGAGGGGTGGAGGTCCCACGAAGGATTCCCCACGCCACGAAGGCTCACCCTATTCTCCGGAGCCTATCCCACGAAGGAATAGCTCTCTCACTTGTGGTAGACTTTGAGGTAGCCTCCAAACCTTCACAATCTTGTCGGAGCAAATCCACAGCCCGGATGCTTCCGGACCACTCTTGCCCACCTAGGGTTTCCAAGGAACCCTAGAGAGCAAGCTTCTTGATGAATACAAGGGGGATGAGATTTGGCTTGGTAGAACAGTAGATCGGGTCCTCCTCTATCGTTTCCCCGGAGGGATTTGAGTTTGGGTGGAGGAGGAGGGAGATCTGAGGCTTTTGGTGTTTCTAGCAATGGAGTATGAGAGAGAGAGAGCTCAAGAACGGGCCGACGCACAGGCCGGTCAGACCGAGCCAGCGACCGGACCGGCCGGTTTCAACCGGAGCTGGGACCGGGTCTCGACCGGGCGGGCTTCTGAGGCGTACTGGACTACGCCCGGTTGGCTCAAGCGCGAAGGCCGGTTGGTCGCCGGGGCGCCCGGTCCGGAACCCGGTCTGACCGGGCCAGGGACCGGATCGGCCGGTCCAAACCGGGCTGGCGACCGGACACTGACCGAGTGCGCTCCCACCGTTACTGGACTCTGCCCGGTTGGCACAAGCACTGGGGCCGGTCGGCGCCGGTCTGACCGGGTCAGGGACCGGCCAAACACTGAAAATCCTTTGTTGATTTTTCATCGAAGTGGGGGGTCTCCCATTGCCTTCTTGTTCCATTGATACACCATTATACCTCTTTGGTTAATACCTGGGAATCATCTTGTAGACATGTATTAGTCCAAATACTCTAGCACGGTGTCATAGCTACCAAAATAATGGATAAGGGTAAAATACCCTTACAATCTCCCCCTTTTTGGTATACGATGACAAACCAAGCTACAGTCACATATAGATATTATGATAAGCCTTAAACCTTGATTCCATATAAGATATTGAGACAGCTCCCCCATAATGTGTGCACTTGGAGAATTTGCATTTGAATGCAAAGTGCACCATTTGTGGAATATGAGAAGCTCCCCCAATATCTTTAGGAAACAAGCATGGTATGGACATGTGAATATCAAGATATATAAGCATAGCACATAGTCATCTCAACATAGAGATTTAAGCATATAAGTACATGACCATACATGAATTACTTAAAGTAGCAAATGGTTCTTGGAATGAACAAACAACCAAATAAGCACAAGCCAAATAAGAAGCAAATAAAAATGTCAAGCATGGCTTGTGCAACCAAGGAACCCCGTGATCCTAGACTCTACGACTCTACTCTCTTCTCCCCCTTTGGCATCGGAACACCAAAAAGGCAAAGATAAGAGTAGGGATGCTAGCGCTCCCATCAATAGAACTCGGTCCCGACGGGTGGAGAGCTGCCATCACTATCATCCTCATCACCCTCTTCGTCATCATCTTCATTGGACTGGTCCTCTTCTTCATCATCATTGTTTCTATGTCCAGAAGTATCAGGTCTCGAGCATACCGAGGAGGAAGACCACCAAAAGTGTACATGGAGGGATCGAAGTTCTGAAGCATCTCATCAGTAATGGGAGGCATCTCCCAATTAGGTGCATGCACAGGCTCCATCTCAGGGCCAGGATGTCGTCGTGGTGAACAAACAGATGCCATAGGATGGCTTAGGTTGGGGCCGAATGGACGCAAGAGGATTCGGGGGAGGGTTTGTGATTAGACGGGATGAACTTCCGGATGGTTTCCTCAAGAACTTAGCCAAGGCTAGAGGTTGAAGAAGAAAGACACAAGGAAGAACTCGCTCTAGATCATCTTTTCTATTGATCTCAACAGAGTTACAAGTTTCTCGATACAAATTCCTCTATGCTCATGTGTCCGCCCGTAAGAGGGGCTACCCCCTCTCCTTATATAGGGGAGAGGTGGCTTACAGGGCAAGAAACCCTAATGGCATCTTTGACTAGACAAACTACTTTACAAAGCTACTTTAATCATAGAAGACACCGGAGCCCTCTTTAATCAGGGATGCTGACGTCCTCCGGCTTCTTTGACCGTCATCCTTCTCTTTATCGTCATCCCTTCGTTTAAAGTTACTTTGCTTAGCTCATCCTTGTCTTCTAGCTCTGGAGAGAATCTTTGACCAGTCCTGCCGACCTGCTCTTCATTCCGGTGACCCGGTATCTTCTTATCCGGCTCCGGCATACCCCTCTTGGGGATACCGGCTTAGCTTAACTTAGCTAAGTTCTTATCTCTAAGTTCCGGTACGAACATTCAACCGGTATCTTGATGGCTCAAACCATCCGGTTTGGCATGCCTTTGGCATACCGGGGTCATCCCCCAACATTAGTCCCCGAAGGCTGGTATAGTCCGGCGGATCCTATCCAACGGACCATGCCAGGTTCTTTTCTTTAGGATACCGGTTTAATCTATCCGGCCTCGGGCTTGGATCCGGCATCTTTGCTCAGGTCACTGCTATCTCCTCTTCTTAAGACATTATCCGGCGTCTTACCCTCCGGCATCTTAGTCATTAAACACTTCCTCGACGACGTCGAGAATATCTCGGGCCCCGCGCCTGTCAGTGACATGCGCACTGTGACTGACGCGCCAGTGTCAGGGGTCACTTCCCTTCGACTTCTGCGCGCACATTTAATGCACCGCTGCGGATCCCACTAGCCGTTTTGGATCCCGTGTGTGCCTCCGTGTGGCTTCCCTTTTTTCGCGTGTACCTCTTTGCCACGTGGCGGCCCGTGGCGCGAACCGTCGCGGGCCGCGAGGCGAACCGCCGCGGCCCAGCGGTTTTCAGCCCACATCTCCCTCTTCCTTTATAAGGGGGAACCGCTTCTCCTTCTTCCTTTCCTCGCATTCTCCAGTTCCTCGCGCACAAGTACTTCTCGTTCTCTGCGCCTCCGCCGCTCCACTTCGCTGCCGGAGCCCCGTCGCCCAGCGAACCTTTGATACTGCTTGGCCGGACGTCGCCGGACTTCATCGCGCAAAGAACTTCTGCAGCGCTTACGCCCCTGTCGCTGCATTGGTGCCTCTTCGAGCTTCTTCTCACCTCGCCGCCGACGGACTACCTCGCCGGCCTTCGACTCGTCGCTCCTCCGGCGAACCTCTTCCTCAACTACTCCGCCGCCTCAGGTTAGGCTTAATCTGGATTTACTCCTCTTTTGCTTGCTTTCTAGATCTCGACTCGGTAGTGTATTTACTTCCTCTTTTTCTTGCTTTTTCTCTCTTTCGTAGATCTTCACGCGGGGGTATATTGTGGGATTCTTGTTTCTCTTCGCCAACCTCCATGTCTAGTACGGAATCCTCCTCTGCTTCTTCTTCTGCTTCTTCCTCTGCTAGCCGGCGTAGCAGATCTTCCGACGGGCTCACCTCCGATCTTGCCCGGATGGACGCCGAGTCCGGTAGCAATCGTGCCTCCGGTAGCAATCGTGCATCCGGTAGTTCTAGCGAGGGTTCCGGTATGGATTCCTCCGGTATCACCCGTGGGGCCTGGATGGGCTCCAACGTTACTAAGTTCGAGATTGATTGGCTATACCGGTCCGGGAGGATTCCGGAAGGAGTGACCTGCCGGCTTCCTCGCGACGAAATCAAACCGGTGCCCGAACCCGGTGAACGAGTTGTTTTTCTTGCTCACTTTGAGCGCGGCTTCGGCCTTCCTGCGTCCGATTTCTTCCGGCGCTTCCTTGATTTTTATCAACTTCAACCTCACCATCTCCCTGGCAACGCCACTTTTTATCTCTGTTGCTATGCCACCTTCATGGAGGCTTATATCGGCATTCGTCCCACTCGTGAGACGTTTGCCCGCTTCTTTGCTCTTCGGATCAACTCCGTTCAGGGCAAGGACATTCCTAAACCCAAACCCCCCGTTCAATGCGGGTCTTGCATCATTGGCTCCCGTCAAGGGAGCCCTTTCTTCAAATTCTCCGGTCTCGAGTCATGCCGGCTATGGCAAGGGACCTTCTTCTACATGAAGAACGAGGGTGCCGCGGACCTTATCAACCTGCCGCCTTTCAATCCGGCGCCGCCCTCGAGGGCCAACTGGAGCTACAATCCGAAGGACTCTCATATTGAGACCAACCGGATTATACGCTTTATGAAGCAATTGATGAAGGACACCAACATCCGCTCTGATGATATCATCCGCGCCTTTATCTCGCGCCGGGTGCTTCCGCTCAAGCGCCGCATGCACAAGATGAGCGAGATGTATGGTCCCGGTGATCCTACAAAGATCACCGGAATTCCTCTTAGCAAGAAGGACGTTGTCCTCAAGGCCGGCCAGATCTGTCAGACCGCCATGCCGGAGGATTGGGAATGGGGACTTCGGCCTCTTAGTTCCACTAACCCCCCGACCCAAGAAGTAAGAAATTACACAACTCGGGTCGGCCTACCGGTAACTTTTACATTGTTGCTAACCTCCTTTTTATCTTTCTTGCTCTTTCAGGCCAAGGACCGTTTCCCCGGCATCGTGTCTGACCGACGAGGCCCTGTCCGGAAGCGAGGTTTGGACAAGTTCGACCCCGATCCCGTTATTTTTTGGAAGGATCTGAAGATGGGCAAGACCGCAGCCTCGCGCCTTGGCAGGTCCCCGCCGGAGCCCGCTGGTTCGTCCGACGACCTGACTATGTTTGAGGTAGCTTCTCTGTTTGATCTCTCATATTTTACCGTTCTTGATCCTCTGTAGATCCCTCCTCAACCGATACCAATCCGCAGATTCACGAGCACGTGGCCCCGCTGGAGGCCGAGGCCGGCAATGAGTTTGTGGATAAACTCATGGCCCAAGGCCAGAAGAACAAAGCTCCGGCTTCGGACGCCGGCTCCAGCCATGCTCCTCCTGCCAAACGCCTCCGGACGGAAGTCGTTGGGGGAAAGCAAGTAGGCACGAGGCGTTACAAGGGCAAACAGATGCCCACTTCCTCCGGGTAAGACCTGTTCCTTTGCTCATCTTGTTTTTGCTAAGTTTTTTCAACTATTTTTTCCAATTCTTTCTCTTTTTCTTTTTCAGCCCTGCGCTCAAGCTTGGGCCTAGGACTGAGGGCTCTGCCGGCTCCGCTGGAACCTCAACCCCTCCTCCTCGTTCAAGCCCGACACCATCTGGTGCCGGCAACTTCTCTGCCTCCCCTCCGGGGGGCACTACAAGTTCGGGGCGCGCGGCCCCTAAATCTCCTGATCACCGCGCGGAGGAGGATCTTACCTCCCCTCCAGAGACCCAAGATACCGGCGCCAGCAACATCGGCGCCGAAGAAGAAGCTGCCGGGCGGTCGGAACCTTTGGTTCCTTCCGTCCAGAAGGAAAAGAAGAAGAAGAAGAAGAGTTTACGCTCTTCCCCCTCCAAGGCCGTGCCGGAAGCTTCCGCGCCGGCTTCCTCAGCACTACCCCCGGAAGCTCCTATGCTCGAGCCTTCCGGGTCAGCTCCAACACCGCCGCCAAGGGAAGGATCTCCTGTGTCCAAGCCCAAACCGCCCCCGGCCAACCCCAAGATCATCCAATTTCTCAAACCAGGGGAGTCCCGCGGGAAGGCCGTGGAAGGCAGCACGCCGGCTGCGTCGCAGTCCTTGACGCTGCACGTCTCCCGCGCCGCTGGCGCCCTCAGCGAGAAGGCTACCGGCCTGCTTGGCCGGATTACTTCGTTCAAGCGCAACGGCCGAGAGCTGGGGCACCTGCTGCCTTACGCGGAGCAGTGGAACGCCACGGACATGTCCAAGGCGACCCGCGGCTTGGGCAAGGACCGGCTACCAATGCCAGACCCTACCGGTGAGCGAAGCTCGGAGGAGCACTTCATGCGGCTACGCCGGGCCGTCAAGGAGCTGGATAGTGCGTGGTTTGACGCCACGAACAACTTGATGGTAAGTTCTTCAAAGACTGTTTCATCTCTTTGACTTACGTTGATTTCTCTTCTTCTGGTTTTCTCATATCTTTTCCTGAACTTTCAATGTTATGCCGGTTTCTCCTTTTGCTGAATCATATCCATTCTCCCAGTCCCCGAGTTTGGGGTTAAGAACTTTGTTCTTAGCGCTAAACTTTACTTAGAAACGCGCGAAACCGGCATTGCCAGTCCCCGAGTTTCGGGTTAAGAACTTTGTTCTTAGCGCTAAACTTTACTTAGAAACACGCAAACCGGCATTCCCAGTCCCCGAGTTTCGGGTTAAGAACTTTGTTCTTAGCGCTAAACTTTACTTAGAAACGCGCAAACCGGCATTGCCAGTCCCCGAGTTTCGGGTTAGGAACTTTGTTCTTAGCGCTAAACTTTACTTCTCACACTTGTCTCCTTTGAACAGAGCACCGCGGACGCCCGGAAGAAGCTCTTTGAGGAGCTCTTGTGGGAGCATCGGGACCTTGCGGAGGCTCACAGCCAATGCCAAGGTTAGTTTTCCTTTTTACTCATCCGGCATCTTTTTACCGGAAAGTCTTATTTCTTACCAGCATCTTTTGCTTACTAGCTGTCCCGGAAGCTACCGTCGAGACGCTCCAGGCCCAAATCACCGCTCTTCAGGGTATCGTTTTTTCTTTTCTGGTTAATCCGTTGTTTCCTTATCCATCAACTACTGCTTTACTGACACTCTTCCTTCCGTTGTTTAGGCGAAAAAGAGCAGCTCATCCGGCAGCAGCAGGAGGCCCTTGGCGCCCAGAAAACTAGCTTCCAAGAGCTTAAGGAGCAGGCTATGCAGGCCCGGCTCCAACATGAGCAAGAGCTGAAGGACGCCAAGGCCGCAGCCGAGGCTAGGCTGGCAGAGGTCGTGGAGGACTCCTCGAACTCCAACGCCGTGCTGATGACGGAGCTGGAGGAAGAGAGGAAGGTGCGGAAGGCGGCGGAGCACCTTATTGAGGTCATGACCACTGATCATAAGGAATATGATCGGCTGATTATGCAGATTGACGCGTTGTGTCTCCGTAAGTCTTTGTTTTGTCCCTTCTTTCGCTTATAAGCTTTACTTTCCGAAAATGCATCCGAGTTTCTTTTCCTTTCGGCAGACCGTTTTCCGGTATCTTAAGCTTATTTTTTGCCCTTCTTCTCGTAGAACACTTCCCGGACTCCCAGGCACACGCTGTGAAGAAGGTGATGGAGGATCGCGTGGCGCGGGAATTTCCCAACATGGACGCGCATTGGGATGGGTACGACTATCTAGTCGCCCTCTCTGCTCGTGTTCAACATATGCGTTCCGTGGACCGGCTTCTTATCGACCTTCCGGACGTCGCCATCCACCTCTTCAAAGTGCCGTGGCCTGGGAAGCCATGCCGGCCAACATGACCCTCACCGCCAACCGGCTTAAGGAGGCGGGACCGCGGATCCGCGAGTGGCGGTGCTCGCGGCTCGCGGCCGGTGCTGATGTTGCGCTGCGCTCCGCGTGCTCCTGGTATCCGGAGCTGGATCTGGACGCGCTCCAAGGCGTACGCGAAGGTGCTTCCACCGACGTGGACCCCGCTCTTACCGCGAAGCGGCAAGATCGGGCCTACCGGCTTGCCGAGTACGCCGAGGTCCGCACCTTCATCCCTCCCCCTCCTGGTGTCACGGATTACCTCCTTGATGAGGAAGAAGAAGAGGGAGATGAGGATGAGGATGCCGAGGACGCGCCGCCGGAAGCTCCTGAGGCCAGCCCTGCTCCCCATGAAGCCCCTGAGACCGGCGCTGCTCCGCCTGATGCCCCTGCTGCCTGAACTATTGCAAGTGTTACCTGCCCCTGCTTGCCTCACCAGAAAACTCGTTAAATTCTACCCCGGGATGCCGGGGTTTATGATGTAAGATAAGACTTATCCTTTTGATTTGTGGTGCAACAGTTTATGCCGGTGTCTTGTACACCGGTAACTTATTAAGCTATGTTGGTTTGCTACTTAGCATTTTGCTTATCGGTTTGATTTTGATCTTGCACTGCAATGACTCCGAAATTGTTTCCGCATCCAATTTGATGCACACTTGGCTCTTTTGCTTTGGCTCTGCCTACCTTCTCTGGGCGTTTTTGGCATATGAGCACAAAGTTCTTTTACCAAGCAAGCATTTTCTTGAACTTAGAAATAACTCGAAATTTTCGCAAAAAACCTGTATAACCGGGGTTAGTTAAACTTTCCGGATTGTTCTTTCCCGCTCCTCCTCTTCGCAGTTCATGTGCTTATCCCCTACCGGTTTATCTTGCTTGCCATGAAGCTGGGTTGCGGACAGCAGCAGAGTCGAAGACTCCGGTAGGGTTTAGCACACTACTAAACCGGAAAGAAAAACGTTCAATAAGCAACCGGTAAACTGAAAAAATAGACAAGTTACATGCAACTTAGTGGGGTAGTCCCCGAGATTCATTCGAGGTTCCGACATCTTTTATTCATAGCAAATAAGGTACAAAAAGGAACTTCTTACACCACAACTTCAAGAGTAGAAAGGACGCAACAAGGCTACATTCCATGGACGCTTGGTCTCCTCTCCGGACTTGTCCGCCTTTCCTTTCTTCCATTCCTGTGCATCAATCAGGTAGTAGGCATCATTGTGGAGAGCCTTGCTCACAATGAAAGGCCCTTCCCACGGCGGGGAAAGCTTGTGCCTGCCTTCAGTGCGCTGCACCAGGCGTAGCACCAGGTCCCCTTCCCGGAACACTCTCGGGTTAACCTTCCGGCTGTGATAGCGTCTGAGGTTCTGTTGGTAAATGGCTGTTCTTGCCAAGGCCAGCTCTCTTGCTTCTTCTAGCAAGTCCACATCGTTTTCTCGAGCTTCCTTTACCTCTTCTTCGTTAT
This sequence comes from Lolium rigidum, assembly GCF_022539505.1. NCBI lineage: Eukaryota > Viridiplantae > Streptophyta > Magnoliopsida > Poales > Poaceae > Lolium > Lolium rigidum. The sequence continues at coordinate 72,527,220 of NC_061509.1, forward strand.
AGAGTTGCACCCTTGGTGAGTCATGGAGAATGTCGGTTGGTATGACCGCTTCGCTCCATAAACCATGAAAAATGGAGTGTATCCGGTTGACCGGTTTGGAGTAGTTCTTATGCTCCACAGCACTGATGGTAGCTCATCGAGCCAACACCCTGGCGATTTTTCCACCGCATCGATGAGTCTCGGTTTGATACCGGAAAGCACCAAGGCGTTTGTTCTTTCCACTTGGCCATTGCCTTGTGGGTGTGCGACTGAGCACAAATCCAACCGGATGTTGTTGTCCTCACAAAATCTTTTGAACTCACCTTGAGCAAAGTTTGTGCCATTGTCAGTGATGATACTATGTGGGTATCCATACCGCAAAATGACATCTTTTAAGAATTTAACTGTTGTGCGCCTATCTCACTTTGCGATGGGTTTGACTTCTAGCCACTTGGTGAATTTGTCTACCATAACCAAGATGTGGGTCATGTTTCCCCTTGCTGTTGATGCGTGTAGTTGACACGTCCGTTGGGAACCCCAAGAGGAAGGTGTGATGCGCACAGCGGCAAGTTTCCCTCAGTTAGAAACCAAGGTTTAATCGAACCAGTAGGAGTCAAGAAGCACGTTGAAGGTTGATGGCGGCGGGATGTAGTGCGGCGCAACACCGAGAGATTCCGGCGCCAACGTGGAACCTGCACAACACAACCAAAGTACTTTGCCCCAACGAAACGAGTGAGGTTGTCAATCTCACTCGGCTTGTCTGTAACAAAGGATTAACCGTATTGTGTGGAAGATGATTGTTTGCAGAGAAAACAAGTAAAACAAGTATTGCAAGCAGATTTGTATTTCAGTATTAAAAGAATGGACCGGGGTCCACAGTTCACTAGAGGTGTCTCTCCCATAAGATAAAAGCATGTTGGGTGAACAAATTACAGTCGGGCAATTGACAAATAGAGAGGGCATAACAATGCACATACATGACATGATAAGTATAGTGAGATTTAATTGGGCATTACGACAAAGTACATAGACCGCCATCCAACTCGCATCTATGCCTAAAAAGTCCACCTTCGAGTTATCATCCGAACCCCTTCCGGTATTAAGTTGCAAAGCAACAGACAATTGCATTAAGTATGGTGCGTAATGTAATCAACAACTACATCCTCGGACATAGCGCCAATGTTTTATCCCTAGTGGCAACAAGCACAACACAACCTTAGAACTTTCTTTCACCGTCCCAGGTGTCAATGCGGGCATGAACCCACTATCGAGCATAAATACTCCCTCTTGGAGTTAAAAGTAAAAACTTGGCCAGAGCCTCTACTAGAAACGGAGAGCATGCAAGATCATAAACAACACATATGTAATAACTTGATAATTAACATGACATGGTATTCTCTATCCATCGGATCCCGACAAACACAACATATAGAATTACAGATAGATGATCTTGATCATGTTAGGCAGCTCACAAGATCCAACAATGAAGCACAATGAGGAGAAGACAACCATCTAGCTACTGCTATGGACCCATAGTCCGGGGGTGAACTACTCACTCATCACTCCGGAGGCGACCATGGCGGTGTAGAGTCCTCCGGGAGATGAATCCCCTCTCCGGCGGGGTGCCGGAGGAGATCTCCAGAATCCCCGAGATGGGATCGGCGGCGGCGTCTCGGTAAGGTTTTCCGTATCGTGGTTTTTCGCCTCGGGGGTTTCGCGACGGAGGCTTTAAGTAGGCGGAAGGGCAGAGTCGGGGGCCAGACGAGGGGGCCACACCATAGGGCGGCGCGGGCCCCCCTTGGCCGCGCCGCCACGTGGTGTCGCCACCTCGTGGCCCCACTTCGTATGTTCTTCGGTCTTCTGGAAGCTCCGTGGAAAAATAGGCCCCTGGGTCTTCGTTTCGTCCAATTCCGAGAATATTTCGTTACTAGGATTTCTGAAACCAAAAACAGCGAGAAAACGAGAACTGCACTTCGGCATCTTGTTAATAGGTTAGTTCCGGAAAATGCACGAATATGACATAAAGTGTGCATAAAACATGTAGGTATCATCAATAATATGGCATAGAACATAAGAAATTATCGATACGTCGGAGACGTATCAAGCATCCCCAAGCTTAGTTCCGCTCGTCCCGAGCGAGTAAAACGATAACAAAGATAATTTCTGAAGTGATATGCCATCATAACCTTGATCATACTATTTGTAAACATATGTAGTGAATGCAGCGATCAAAACAATGGTAATGACATGAGAAAACAAGTGAATCATAAAGCAAAGACTTTTCATGAATAGTACTTCAAGACAAGTATTAATAAGTCTTGCATAAGAGTTAACTCATAAAGCAATAAATCAAAGTAAAGGTATTGAAGCAACACAAAGGAAGATTAAGTTTCAGCAGTTGCTTTCAACTTGTAACATGTATATCTCATGGATAATTGTCAACATAGAGTAATATAACAAGTACAATATGCAAGTATGTAGGAATCAATGCACAGTTCACACAAGTGTTTGCTTCTTGAGGTGGAGAGAGATAGGTGAACTGACTCAACATAAAAGTAAAGAGAATGGTCCTTCAAAGAGGAAAGCATCGATTGCTATATTTGTGCTAGAGCTTTTATTTTGAAAACATGAAACAATTTTGTCAACGGTAGTAATAAAGCATATGAGTTATGTACATTATATCTTACAAGTTGCAAGTCTCATGCATAGTATACTAATAGTGCCCGCACCTTGTCCTAATTAGCTTGGACTACCGGATCTTTGCAATGCACATGTTTTAACCAAGTGTTACAATGGGGTACCTCCATGCCGCTCGTACAAAGGTCTAAGGAGAAAGCTCGCATTTTGGATTTCTCGCTTTTGATTATTCTCAACTTAGACATCCATACCGGGACAACATGGACAACAGATAATGGACTCCTCTTTAATGCATAAGCATGTGGCAACAATTATTATTCTCATATGAGATTGAGGATATATGTCCAAACTGAAACTTCCACCATGAATCATGGCTTTAGTTAGCGGCCCAAAGTTCTTCTCTAACAATATGCATGCTCCAACCATGAAGGTGGTAGATCTCTCTTACTTCGGACAAGACGGACATGCATAGCAACTCACATGATATTCAACAAAGAATAGTTGATGGCGTCCCCGAAGCATGGTTATCGCACAACAAGCAACTTAATAAGAGATAAAGTGCATAAGTACATATTCAATACCACAATAGTTTTTAAGCTATTTGTCCCATGAGCTATATATTGCAAAGGTGAATGATGGAATTTTAAAGGTAGCACTCAAGCAATTTACTTTGGAATGGCGGAGAAATACCATGTAGTAGGTAGGTATGGTGGACACAAATGGCATAGTGGTTGGCTCAAGGATTTTGGATGCATGAAAGGTATTCCCTCTCGATACAAGGTTTAGGCTAGCAAGGTTATTTGAAACAAACACAAGGATGAACGGTACAGCAAAACTCACATAAAAGACATATGGTAAACATTATAAGACTCCATACCGTCTTCCTTGTTGTTCAAAACTCAATACTAGATGTTATCTAGACTCTAGAGAAACCAAATATGCAAACCAAATTAGCAAGCTCTAAGTATTTCTTCATTAATGGGTGCAAAGTATATGATGCAAGAGCTTAAACATGAGCACAACAATTGCCAAGTATCAAATTATCCAAGACATTTTAGAGTTACTACATGTAGCATTTTCCAATTCCAACCATATAACAATTTAACGAAGATGAAACTTCGCCATGAATACTATGAGTAGAGCCTAAGGACATACACTGGTAGAAAAACAGGCTTCCGGGAAGCCCCATAAGTCGCGAAGGTAAAGGAACCGCGACTAATGGGGTCTTTAGTCGCGGTTCGTGTGGCGAACCGCGACCAAAGGCCTGGGCCCGAGGGCGCACGGTGGCCGGCTGGTGCACGTGGGGGGCTTTAGTCGCGGTTGGCCAGCCCAACCGCGACTAAGAGTGCCGAAGGCCTTTAGTCGCGGTTGGCCGAGGCCAACCGGGACTAAAGCCCCTCCCCTATATATACCCATCCGGCAGCCAACACTTAGCCATTTGGAGCCATTCTCTTCACAAACTTCACAAGTGAGTGTTAGGTTTGCTTTTGGTTCCTCTTATGCACATAAGGTGTTTGATGAAATGCCCCAAGAGCATGAAACAAACATGATATGAAGTGTTGGAGTCACACTTGAGCTTTCTCATTTATTTTTTCCTCCTCGATCGCGGTTAGCAACTTGAACCTTTGATGTGTCATTGATAAAATATGCATGTGTGTGTAGTTCATTGTTTAATTTATATTGTTTGTAGCTAGTTAGTTTAACAAATGCATGATGGTTAATTATATATTTTATATTATAATAATGCGGATGAATCGGCAATGGATGTACGGTAACGACTCTCCGGCGAGTTCGGTACGGGTTTGAAAGATTTCCTCGTAGTGGCTAATGCGAACAAGCGGGGGTTTTGTTATCTGTCCATGTGTTAAGTGTAAGAATCGGAAGGGTTACTCTTCCTCAAGAGATGTTCACATGCACACGCTTCGGCACGGTTTCATGCCAAGCTATAATTGTTGGACCAAGCATGGAGAAAGAGGGGTTATAATGGAAGAAGATGAAGAAGGGGATGATTTCAATGATGAAAGCTATCTTTCTCATTTCGGTGATACTTTCATGGAGGATGCTTGAAGGTGAAGGGGAAGGTGAAGAAGAGGCACGTGATGATCCCGTTGATGATCTTGGTCGGACCATTGCTGATGCACGGAGACGGCTGCGAAGCTGAAAAAGAGAGGAGAATTTGGATCGCATGTTAGAGGATCACGGGAAGGCGGCTGTACCCCGGATGCGATGATGGTACGAAAAAGCTGGGCTGCACTGCTTGGATTTCTTGAGATGGAAGGCACGAGCGAGGTGTAGCTGACTCGGCATTTGAAAACTTGCTGAAAATGTTGAAGAATATGTTTCCAAAGAATAACGAGTTGCCCGCCACTACGTACGAAGCAAAGAAGGTTGTCTGCCCTCTAGGTTTAGAGGTTCGAAGATACATGCATGCATCAACGGTCGCATCCTCTACCGCGGTGAATACGAGAATTTGAATGAATGCCCGGTATGCACTTGCATTGCGTTATAAGATCGAGGCGATGACCACTGGTGACGATGTTGAGGGCCGGAAACCCGGGAAGAGGGTTCCCGCCAAGGTGATGTGGTATGCTCCTATAATACCACGGTTGAAACGTACTGTTCGGGAACAAAGAGCATGCCAAGTTGTTGCGATGGCACAAAGAGGACCGTAAGTCGGACGGGGAGTTGAGACACCCCGCGAGATGGAACGCAATGGAGAAAGATCGACGAGAGAGTTCAAAGATTTTGCAGCTGACGCAAGGAACATAAGATTTGGTCTAAGTACGGATGGCATGAATCCTTTTGGCGAGCAGAGCTCCGGCCATAGCACACTGGCCCGTGACTCTATGCATCTACAACCTTCCTCCTTGGTTGTGCATGAAGCGGAAGTTCATTATGATGCCGGTGCTCATCCAAGGTCCGAAGCAACCCGGCAACGACATCGATGTGTACCTAAGGCCATTAGTTGATGAACTTTTACAGTCTGTGGGGCAGACACTGGTGTCCGTGTGTGGGATGAGCACAAAGAAGAGGAATTTGACCTACGAGCGTTGCTTTTCGTAACCATCAACGATTGGCCTGCTCTTAGTAACCTTTCGGGACTCGTCAAATAAGGGATACAATGCATGCACGCACTTGCTTACATGAGGCTGAAAGTGTACATTTGCCAAATTGTAAGAAGAACGTGTACCTTGGGCATCGTCGATTTCTTCAGAAAGGTCATCCGATAAGAAAGAAAGGCAAGCATTACAACGGCAAGGCGGATCACCGGTCGAAGCACAGCGGAACACTGCTTGGTGTTGAGGTATTTGATATGGTCAAGGGTTTGAAAGTCATCTTTGGAAAGGGTCCGGCGGACAATCGGTTCCGAAGGGAGGCCGACGGGCACGTAGCCATGTGGAAGAAGAAATCTATATTACGGGAGCTAGAATATTGGAAAGTCCTAGAAGTCCGCTCTGCAATCGACGTGATGCACGTTACGAAGAATATTTGCGTGAACATCCTAAGCTTCTTGGGCGTGTATGGGAAGTCAAATGATACAAAGGAAGCACGGCGGGACCAGCAAAGTTTGAAAGACCACGATGACCTGCATCCGGAACGGTTTCAAGGTCGTGCCGGCTACGCTCGACCAAAGAAGAGAAGGTCATCTTTTTTGAATGCACGAGCGGTATGAAGGTCCCGTCGGGATTCTCGTCCAATATAAAGGGAATAATAAACATGGCGGAGAAAAAGTTCCAAAACACTGAAGTCTCACGGCTGCCACGTGATTATGACGCAATTGCTTCCGATTGCTTTGAGGGGCTCTGCGGGAAAATGTTCGAGTAGCCATTGTGAAGCTATGTGCATTCCTCAATGCAATCTCTCGGAAGGTAATCAATCCAGAAGTTCTACCACGGTTACGGAACGATGTGATCCAATGTCTTGTCGAGTTTCGAGTTGGTGTTCCCGCCATCCTTCTTCAATATTATGACGCACCTCCTGGTTCACCTAGTCGATGAGATTTCCATTCTCGGTCCTGTATTTCTACACAATATGTTCCCCTTCGAGAGGTTCATGGGAGTATTAAAGAAATATGTTCGTAACCGTGCTAGGCCGAGAAGGAAGCATCGCCAAGGGCTATGGAAATGAGGAGGTAATTGAGTTTTGTGTTGACTTTGTTCCCGACCTTAAGCCGATTGGTCTTCCTCAATCGCGGCACGAGGGGAGACTAAGTGGAAAAGGCACGATCGGAAGGAAATCAATGATATGTATGGACGGCCATTCTCCGGCTGAAGCACACCACACGGTTCGACCAATTCCAGCTTGGTGGCTCCGTACTTTGAGAAACACAAGAATATTTTACGCTCGGACAACCACAGGAAGCTTGAATCCTGGATTAGGAAGGCCCACATGGAGACTTTCGGCGAGTTGGTTGAGAAAACATTTAATGAGTGACAATAAGGTTGTAGATCAAGTTGTACATGTTGGCCAAGACACCATCTTCGACTATAACGACTTTCCAAGGGTACGAGATAAATGGGAATACATTTTACACGATCGCCCAAGATAAAAAGAGCACCAACCAAAACAGTGGTGTCCGCTTTGATGCGACAATCGAGAATGGGCAAAAGGTCACATATTATGGTTACATAGAGGAGATATGGGAACTTGACTATGGACCCTCCTTTAGGGTCCCTTTGTTCCGGTGCAAATGGTTCAAGCTAACGGGAGGTGGGGTAAAGGTGGACCGACAATACGGAATGACAATGGTGGATTTCAACAATCTTGGTTACCTTGACGAACCATTCGTCCTAGCGAAAGATGTCGCTCAGGTTTTCTATGTGAAGGACATGAGTAGCAAACCGAGGAAACGGAAAGATAAGAAAACGATCGGTACATCATGCGATGATCCAAAGCGCCACATTGTTCTTTCGGGGAAAAGAAACATCGTGGGAGTGGAGGACAAGACGGACATGTCGAGAAGATTATAATATGTTTGCTGAAATTCCGCCCTTCAAAGTGAACACCGACCCAAGCATTAAGTTAAATGATGAGGATGCTCCATGGATACGGCACAATCGTAAGCAAGCGGGGACACAAGGGAAGAAATGATGTGTAATAATTTATTGTACCAAACTTTGTTGAATGAATCATGTGAATTATATTACCCGTGATGTGTTTGGTGTCCATTTTCGAATGATTCAATTGACTTGAGATAGCACGATGATACATGAAATTTGGAGTGACTAAGTCATACTCCTGCATACATGAAATTTGGAGTGACTAAGTCATACTCATGCATATAGGAAATTTGGAGTGACTAAGTCATACTCCTACATACATGAAATTTGGAGTGATTTAGTCATACTCCTGCCTAGGCGTATAATATGCATACTCGTAGTCTTCATAGCCGCCGCCATTGTGCTGGTAGTCGTCGCCTTCTAAGTTGCGGCGTCATCGTCGACTTCTTGTCGTCGACTGTCGTCGGGCGGCGCTCGTGGCTCGAGCGAGGGTAGCGCAGGGCGGGGGATATCGCCGGCCGTGATGTAGTCCATGACGCTCTGCGAGTCCGGCCGTACCACCATAGCCGACGGCCGGCCTCGTGGAAGTTTCCGGGAGGCGGACCGTCCTCCTCATACACGGCGAGCGCCCTCTCACGCCGATTGATGAAGAAGGCGTCCCAAGTATGCTGGTTATCGGGATGCCGGCGGGGATTCATCCGCTGCTCCGGCGTGAGGTCGAGGTAGTAGTGGTTCGTGATGGCCGCCCGGCGCGCGGTACACGAGGGACGGGAGGGACCGGCACGCCGCCGGCGCTTAGGCTCCGGCCGGCGAGGGGACGCGGTAGCCCGGAGGGCAAGGGTAGTTCGAGCGCAAAGCTCCTCCACTTGCTGGTAGGTTAGAGTGGGTGCGGTGGAAGCCATGAGAGAGTGATGAGAGATTGTAGAGATGTGATGCTTGGCCAAGGCGGGCTACCTATATGTAGTGACAAATGGCGGGAAAAATGGGAGCGGGAAGACGGGAGGCGGGAAGAAAGAGGCGGGGAGAAAGTGGCGGGAAGAAATTGGCGGGGAAAAAATTGGCGGGAAGAAAGAGGCCGGAAGAAATTGGCGGGAAACAATTGGCGGGAAGAAAGAGGCGGGAAGACGGGGAAGAAATGGCGGGAAGACGAGGAGGGAAGAGGGGTCGGCGGAAAGAGGCGGGAAGAGGGGGCCAACGAACTTTTGAATTGAATTAGTTTTATTTTTATGAATTTTTGATAATTTGTATTTTTAAATTTTTGAATTGAATTAGTTTTATTTTTCTGAATTTTTTGATATATTATTTGTATTTTTAAGATTTTGAATTGAATTAGTTTTATTTTTATGAATTTTTTGATATATTATTTGTATTTTTAAGATTTTGAATTGAATTAGTTTTATTTTTATGAATTTTTTGATATATTATTTGTATTTTTAAGATTTTGAATTGAATTAGTTTTATTTTTATGAATTTTTTGATATATTATATGTATTTTAAACATTTTGAATTGAATTAGTTTTATTTTTCTTAGTTTTTTGATATATTATTTGTATTTTTAAGATTTTGAATTGAATTAGTTTTTTTCTGATTTTTTTGATATATTATTTGTATTTTTAAAATTTTGAATTGAATTAGTTTTATTTTTCTGATTTTTTTGATATATTATATGTATTATATGATTTTCAAAAAAGAAAAGTATTTTCAAAAAGAGCTTTAGTCGCGGTTGGCACGGCCAACCGCGACTAAAGTCCTTGCGCGTGGGAAAATAAAAACCGGGCGAAAATACCTTTAGTCGCGGTTGGGGTCCCCAACCGCGACTAAAGGTACCCCTTTAGTCGCGGTTGGCGACCCCAACCGCGACTAAAGGGGGGGTCCCTATATATTCGCGCACGGCGAACCGCCGCGCCACAGTTCTTCTTCCTCGCGATGCGATCGATCGAGACGCCGCGCCGCCCTCGTCGTCTCCACGCCGTCCTCGTCGTCTCCGCGCCGCCCTCGTCGTCTCCGCGCCGCCCTCTCGCCGTCTCCGCGCCGCCCTCGTCGTCTCGCGCCGCCCTCGTCGTCTCACGCCCGGCCCGTAAGGATCTCCAAATCCAACGCGCGCCGCCGCCGTGCCGCGCCGCCGTGTCGCCGCGGCCGCCGCGCCCGCGAGAGGAAGGTGCGGCGCCGCACGAGAGGAAGGGGCGGCGCCGCACGAGAAGGAAGGGGCGGCGCCGCCCGGCCGAGAGAGGCGCGCGCCGGCCGGTACGGGGCGCCGCGCGCGCGCGCACCCGGCCAAATTTTTTTTTCTTTTTTTTTAGTTTTAGTTCTTGTTAATTTCGAAATTAAAATTAACTAAAATTGGACTTAAAAAAACTAAAATTGAATCATCATATCTGAATCATAAAATCTGGACTTAAAATAAACTAAAATTGGACTTAAAAATAACTAAAATTGAATCATCATATTAGCTTAAAAATTGTTTTGTTTTGTTGGTTAGACACAAAATATAAATCCCAAACAACATAATTTGAATTGGATCTCATTGATCGAACATCTTCCATGATTTAGTACTGCACCACATTGAACCTCGCGGTTATTCACAAGAAGTGTCTCAATTTTATCAAAATTTTAATGTATCTAAATATTATCTAGTAAGTAGATAAATCTAAATTTTAACAAAGTTGATACATTTTTGTTAGACGGACATCCAAAGAGTACGATGCTGTATCACGTGTTCGATATGACGCGACACCACCATGCTTTTGGCTGCAAGCTTTTGGTGTCGGAATCGAATCGGTGAGGAACCCAACGTGTCCTCTTTCGGCTCCTAGAGAAACGAAAATAACGGGAACCTAAAATTGCGAAAAGGGTCCATGTTTGAGAATATTCCACACGTAAGTGAGCGACGCCCCTCCCGCATTCCCACTCGCGGCACCCCGCGGTCAACTCGGTTGCTTCCGAGACGCACACATGCAATAGCTAGGGCGGCGCCCGCCGCGCACCCCGGCCCCTCCAATCTCTCCCGGCGCACACACGCGCTCTTCGCGACACCCTCTCCCACCCCTTCTAGCTCGCCGGCCCCCTCCTTTTGGCACCGCCCTTTCGCCACCGCCACCGCCCCCTTCTTCACTTAATTAATTTGTTTTGACTACATGTTTTCGGGGCGACATATGGCGGACGATAGAGCTGACCCGATTACGGACAACTATGATCCGGACGGCGAAGACCATATGTTCGGCATCATAAAAGGCGATATTCCTTTTGTGCCGACCGGAGAAGAAGAAGATGATATCTCTTCTTATCCGAACCTTGAGTGTGAAGATGAAGGGCGCCGTCGGCAAGCGAGATGATGCGGAAGAAACGTCGATAAACGACGATCTTCAATTGGAAGTAGCAACCACCTCCGGCGCCGAGGTATATATATATATATACATATTGAGCGTACGGTGATACAACTAACTGATTTGAATAAATGTGTGTGTACTAACGCGCGCGACTCTCTTTCTTATTTTAGCCCTCGGCGGATCGTCGAAAAAATCGAGTACGTCGTCGTCAAAGCGTGGCGCAACCAAGACGATGAAAGCGGGAGAAACATGCACCATCGATGTTGTCGACGAAGCAGCCGGCAGACGGCTGGAGCCCAGCAAGAACGCCACCAAGTTTGTCGGCCAATGCGGAGCCGTTGTTAGAGACAACGTCTCGATCACCCGCCGGGAGTGGAATGAGCCAAAGAAGGCACGTGTTGGTTTCACTTTTGTCGAACGAGAGAGAAAAAAAGATTGCTTCAACAAGCTTATGGAACATTTCGTTCTACCTCCGGAATACCGCAAATACGATGAGGAGGGTAACAAGATTGCGGAAAACAAGAAGAGGCGCAAGCTAGTCAAACGAGTTCGCTCTTTCTAGGATGGCCAACGCATTCGGAAATACAAGCAAAATCTAGCCCATGACTTTGTCAACCAGGGGCAAGACTCGGATTTCAAAGGACAATATGAGAAGCTGCAACATGATTGGCCAGAATTTGTGAAGCAAAAGAAATCGGAGCGGTTCCTTGAACTATCGAAAAAAAATAAGGAAAATGCGGCCAAGAAGGAGTACAATCATAAAATGGGGCCGGGAGGGTATCGCTTTTGGCAGCCTAAGTGGGAGAAGATGGAGAACGAGGCGAGGGCGCGAGGAATCCGTCCGAGTACGGAGGATGGGACCCAAGGGCCAAAAGCTGGTGGTACGGGCATGGGGGATCGCTGAACCGGAGACGAGGGAGTGTGTTTACCGGGGCAAAATAATTACACCCACCCAAAACCTTATTGAGGCAATGAGGGATGCTCAAGAGGGGAGGATCAGGTTCAACGGAGAGAACGACGCCTACGACAAAAGCCCTCGGGAATCCTGAACACGGAGGACGTGTACGAGGCATGCCGGGGACATTTCGTGGAAACTAGGGTTCCCCAGGAAAGATGACCCGTACGGTTACGAGAGCCGTAAGAGAAAGATGGATCGGGATGCGGATGTTGTGGCGAAGTTGGTAACGGAAATGGATGTGATGAAGAAAACCGTGAGTGTACTAGTCGCCGAAAGAGATGCAGCTCGGGCGCAGCATGAAGATCATCCAATGGATCTCGGAAGCCAGCGGCGGAGAAGAAGCGGCGTGGCTTCCACGGAGGCCTCACCGGCTGGTGCACCAGACGATCGAAATTACTGCACCGGAGCCTCGGTGGTGGTCGAGATTCTTGCACCGGAGCCTCCTCGCTACCCCGTGGACGATATAAAGGAGATGAAAGCATGTCATGCATTATCCTATCGGGAACATGTCCATGAAGGTAGCCATCGGCGGTGCTTTACCACCTGGAGCACTCCACCACAACAACCCCATTCAAGATGGCTATGCTCGTGTGACGGTGGAGGAGATAGTCCAAGGGTTTGAGGACACTGGACATTGACATTGCTACACACGAAGGGGTGAAAAGTCTTGGAGATGTCAAGCGCCGAGTTCATTCTATGGCAGAAGAAATTTATCAAGTTTCCGAGGCGAGGCGCCAACAAGTCCACCCCCGTACGGTGGTGGTGGTGGCGGTGGCGGTGACGGTGGCGGTGGCGGTGGCGGTGACGGTGGCGGTGGCGGTGACGGTGGCGGTGGTGCTTCACCTAATACACCTCATTCACGTCGGCGGACGCCGCCCCCGAGTCCTCGTCGGCGGGTGATCGGACACCGGTACCGCCCCCCAATCCACCTCCGGCGAAGAAGCCGAGAAGCAGTCTGGGTTATTAACCCGGACCCTTACGTACCTAAGAAAACAAAGGTGCCGGAGGTATCACGAAGCCTCTCCCCGGGAGGTCTTGGGAAAGTAGTGCCGAGGAAGTCGAGGCGGGCGCGGTCTGCTGATTTAGAGAAATGGAAGGCAAGCGTCCGAGAAGAAAATAGAGGGCGAGCCCAAGCCGATATATTCGACAAGGAAAAGCGGTGGGCTAAGTCATTTTTGAACACACGCGTCCCAAGCCGCGAAGAATGCGCTGACGACTATTTGCGTGAACTTCGTGAGGCAAGCACTCGCGTTCAAGAACGAGGAAAGAGTTGGCGGAGAAGAAAGCCTTGAAGGACGAGGCGAGTCAAAATTAGAAAGGGGGAAAGAAGTTGCCCAGCTCGGGGAACAAAGTAAACAATCGATCGCCCCGCTCATAGTGCAAGCCGCCGGTCCGGATGCCCCCGATATCATAGCGAGCTGCGGCAGCTATGGATTGATCTGTAGAAAGTGCCGAGAAAACAAGCGGCCGACTTAGGTATCACTCTTCGTGCGGTGTTAGGCCTTGATGAGGCGCCAATGAAGGACGTAGTATTTTCATATGTGAAGAATGGCCCTCTCATCGAGCACTACGCGGGGAAGAGGATCTACCTCGACAAATGAAAGATCTGCTAAATTGGTACAAGGGTTACATAAAACATGAAAACGCCAAAGACTATATCTATGCGGAAGTTAAATATGTGCATCACTTCAAACGTTCACGGGTACAAATTCCTGCGAGTGAATTGTTCCGGTTGTTCAATCTGCGAGATCGACAAATCTATCATCGGTTGCTACGTTACGCTAAGTGATTTATTAATTTCTACCCCATCTCGTTCATTGCACGCACTATATATATATA